>NC_053490.1:354942443-355262443 GCF_905171775.1 Rana temporaria | reverse complement strand
GAGAGCCCCTTGTCTAGGTGTAGGCCGCGCCGCCCGCTGCTGCTGCCCTCCGAGCTCTTGGCGGCAGAGCCGCCGTCGATGCTACAGCTAGTGGAACTTAACTTCTTTCCGCAACGTTCGCGAGAGGACTCCTCCGCCCCCCGGGACCGCTTGGCCTTAACCGGGGAGCGTTCCTTTCCTTTCATGTCGAATTCTGGAGGGATCGTGTCCTCATACAGAGATTCTCAGCGCCATCTTGCAATTTTTGCAGGAAGGGATCCACCCTATACCACGATAGGCCAGGAAGAGCATTTCCAGCATGTCCATTGGGTGGCTAAGCTGTCAATCTGGAATCATTGGCTAGTATACGCCCTACGTTTTAAAGCGTCATGTCCGTTGCTGTAGCTTGGCGCTTGTAGTTTTGAGAAGGGCTGCGTGTGTCGTCAGCACGCTACACGTAATGGAGAGTTAATTTACAAACCTAACAGAGCGGGATAAAAACATTTCTTTACAGAAGAGAAACGCTTGTTTTACTATGCCTAATATAATAAGAATAATGTGCAGTCTTTATTGCTTGCAAGATACAGATGTAATATAGATGAGGTCAATAAAATTATCTAGTTATAAAACTTCAGAAATTGTCGCTTTAAAAAAAATAAGGAGTTGTAAAGTAGGGTGACCAGACGTCCCCGATTTCCGGGGACAGTCCCCGGATTGAGGACTCTGTCCCCGGAAGAAGTTTGTCCCCGGTTTTGTCCCCGCTTTGCAGTTTCGGGGACATCTGGTCACCGGATATCCTAAGTTCTCTTCTGTGAGGTACACCAGTGTTCCGCATTTGGGTTGCGGCTCCCTGACACACACCAGTTGCAGCCACACTAACTGATCACTGGTTTCTAGGGCTGCCCCGCTTGGCGTCTAACAACCAGTGACGTCACACACACACAGAGACAAGCAGAGTGAGGCCGGGTTGAGAGTGAGGCTGTGTCAGCTCCACCCACCTTTTCCTCTTCTCCGGCTCCCGCGGTCCACCACCCGGCGGCCTAATGAAGATACATATGATGCAGGCAAGATCTCTGGCTGGGAAGAGAAAACGATCGCGCAGCCATGGGGATGATGGCACCTGCACTCTGACCTTCTCTCTCCCGGGGAGTTAGTCTCAGCGTCGCCCTCAGTCTACATTCCTGAGGTGGAGGACAGGAGGTGCTGAACTTAGAGAGCTGGAGACGGTGCACTGCAGCATGGACTGGCCAGACTCGGCAGCACAGCAGCAGGTCAGTGTGTGATCGTCAGGCCAGCTGTTTAGTATGTCACACTTCTTTAACCACTTGCTTACTGGCCCATAGTCAAAAGACGTCCTGTTTTTAAAGATGGATATCTCAGTAACGGCAGCAGCTGCTGCCACAACTGAGGTATCCATCTTTAGTGCCGACGGTCCTGTACACGATAACGGCGGTCTCCGCGGCGAATTCGCCGCGAGATCGCCGTTATCGGTGGCGGGAGAGGGCCCCCCCCCCCTCCCGCCGCTGTCCCGCGCCCTCCGCCGCTTACCGGAGCCGTCGGTAGCGGCGGAGGGGATCGCGACCATCCGGCAGCTGAGCGGGGACGAGACTGAAGGAAAAATCTCCTTCGCCCGTCCCCCATAGCTCTGCTGGGCGGAAGTGACGTCAAAACATCAGTCCCGCCCAGCCTCTTAAAGAGACATTTTTTTTTTGTCATTTGAAAAAATGACATTTCCAAAAATTTTTTTTTGCATTTAAGCCCAAATATGAGATCTGAGGTCTTTTTGACCCCAGATCTCATATTTAAGAGGACCTGTCATGCTTTTTTCTATTACAAGGGATGTTTACATTTATTGTAATAGGAATAAAAGTGATAATTTTTTAATTTTTTTTTATTTCAGTGTTAAAAATTGTAAAATAACTAAAAATAAATGCGAAAAGCAAAAAAAAAATGTTTTAAAGCGCCCCGTCCCGACGAGCTCGCGCGTAGAAGTGAACGTATACGCGAGTAGCGCCGACATATGAAAACGGTATTCAAACCACACAAGTGAGGTATCGCCGCGATCGTTAGAGCGAGAGCAATAATTTTAGCCTTAGGCCTACTCTGTAACTCAAAAAATGCAACCTGTAGAATTTTTTAAACGTCGCCTATCGAGATTTTTAAGGGTAAAAGTTTGACGCCATGCCACGAGCGGGCGCAATTTTTAAGCGTGACATGTTGGGTATCATTTTACTCGGCGTAACATTATCTTTCACAATATATAAAAAAATTGGGCCAAATTTATTGTTGTGTTATTTTTTAATTTAAAAAAGTGAATTTTTTCCAAAAAAAGTGCACTTGTAAGACCGCTGCGCAAATACGGTGTGACAAAAAGTATTGCAATGACTGCCATTTTATTCTCTAGGGTGTTAGAAAAAAATATATATATATATAATGTTTGGGGGTTTTAAGTAATATTCTAGCAAAAAAAACAGTTTTAGTCTCGTAAACACTGAATCTGAAAAACAGGCTCGGTAACGAAGTGGTTAATGTAAACAAAGCAGGCTGAGTGTTCCTTCCCAGTGCCCTTCCACCAGGTGCTATTTCAAACCTGTATCTAATTACCCTTATTTTTTTTCTATATACACTTAGTGCACACTGATATCTGTACACTGAGTGTCACATGGGGGCTGATTTACTATGCTCTGTGCGCTGCGCTGGTTCATGCCTTTATTAGTGCACCGGGTGGAGGCTTAATTAGGCGCATGAACCAGCGTAGCAGCCGGCGCATTGAAAGTAATATGTAAAGCCGCGCCAATCTCCCTATAGAAGTCTATGGGAGAATTCAAAAGTGTTATTATTAAAGGCTATTCTGCAAGTTTTGTCCTAAAAAGTGTTTGGGGACCTCAGTCCTGCCCCAGGGGACATGTATCAATGTCTTTTTTTTTTTTTTTTTAAACGGCCGTTTTTTCGGGAGCAGTGAAATTAATAATTCTTGAACATATATGATCAGAAATGGAAGCCTTGGGACCTTTCTCTGTTGATTCACTGAATTAAGCCAAATTATTTTATTTTTTTTCTCTTTTTGCCATTAAACTAATTCATTGAGTTCTTACATTGCTGCATTGTGCCACCGGATAGCCTTTTATACAGACCATAACCTAATTCTCTGCCTCTCGAATAACTGCTATGCATATTCTTCACAGATATTCACTGCTCTTTTATATATTTTTGTACGTCTTGCCAATTTGAGTTTAAACTGTATTGAGACTTATTTTTTCAATAAACCACTACGGTTTCCTTTGAAACCTCCCTCGGTAACTTGTGTCACCAGGTGGGTTTAGTTCCCACATGACGCCATTGTGGGAAGGGATTTCCCAAAATTCTGGGAACTCTGGGACTGCCCAGATTCCCCAGTAGGTGGTTCTTCTGAGTCTGAACCATCTACTCCAGAAACCTCTAACTGTGAGGATTCTCCTGAGTTCCCATTCTCAGTCTTAGCAGGGGAAACACCAGTCCCTAGGAAGGAGCCTGCTACCTCAGAAGAGGAACAGCGGCTGATAGGGTTTGATGACCTCGATGTGCACAGAGGAAATGTTATCACTGAGCAATTGAGGGACCCCACATTGCTAAGAGCCCGGGAGAATGTAGTGAAGATAGATGGGTTGCCCTCCCTTATTTCATTATTGAAAGGGACCTGTTATATCGAGTGTCACAGAGGATAGAGGACACCATTGAGCAACTGGTAGTGCCTAAACCGTACCGCAAGATGGTTTTGGAACACATGGGCACATTCTTGGGGGACATTTGGGAGCAGAAAAAACCCGGAAGAGGATCACCCAGATGTTTTATTGGCCTGGGATCACTAAGGAAGTGGAATTGTACTGCTCTTCCTCTCCAGTGTGTCAGATTTCTGCACCCATGCCACATTTCCGCAGTCTGTTGGTACCCCTGCCCATTATCGAGGTCCCTTTTGAGAGGATCGCCATGGACTTGGTTGGCCCCTTACTGAAGTCCACTGGAGGGCACCAGCACATCTTGGTAATAATGGACTATGCCACCCTTTACCCAGACGTGATTCCTCTCTGAAACACCTCTGCTAAAACCATTGCCAAAGAGTTGTTTCAGGTTTTCAGCCATGTGGGTCTTCCTAAGGAAGTCCTAACTGACCAGGGCACCCGTTTATGACCAAAGAACTTTGTAAACTCCTGAAAGTAACCCAATTACATACATCGGTATATCACCCTCAAACAGACGGGTTAGTGGAAAGTATATTTGAAGAAACGTTTGTTGGACAATTTCCAGGACAGACACAGTGCACCAGTTCTTTAAAGAATTAAAAAAAATTGGACAGAACAAACTGGGTGGGTGTGACAGACTCAGATTCTCCTATGTCTAGGGTCACCTTATGTCCAATAGGGCCATAGGGTGACTAAGAAATTATATCATAAATTCTATGAGATGGGACATTACTGATACTGATAGTTCATATTCCAGGATGTCTTGAGACATAGTACAGGTGATTTTATTCTGACCCCCAACCAGGTCAATAGACTCAGAAGATATACTAATTGTCCATTGTGTAAGGCTGTAGAGGTGTTAATTCAGGTCTGCTCCTAGACCTTTCTATTGTGTGATAACAATACTGTGTTGTAACTGATTAAGTCAAAAAGGTCAGAAGTCTCCTTTCAGGCTGTCTGGGTAACGCATTCTGTTACAATTAGTAATTACCTCCACTGATGTCATTATCTAGGAATGTGTCTTGTCAGGTTCAATGCCAGGGTGTCTATCTAAAAGTAGGTGATTGAAGCCCCCCATGGTGTGAAGGGGGGTGGAGATTTCATTGTTCCTGTGATTGTTGAAACATACCTTGTACCTTATATAAAGCTGTATTCTTGGTCCTATTAAACTCTCCATACTTAGCACACATACAAGTCTCGTCTCGTTGTATGTTTCAAGGCAGCTAAAATCGAGTATCTATGTCCAGACTGATGAAAGCGGTACATGACAGAAGCATTTGGTCTGGATGTGGGGTACCTTCCGTGACAGTGGTGGCTAGCAGCGGGACGCTTTCTGCAGTCGGGGACATCCATCCTCCACCTGGATCCAAGGTCCGGATAGCAGGAGAGGAGAGGTACAGATACCAGCCGCCATGGAAGAGGAATTTGGAAGGAGGTTGTGAGAGAAGCAGAGGACCAGTATCAGAGGACCAGTATCAGAGCAGGTCCTACTTGGATGGTCTGATTCGATCTGGAAGGAAGCGCTAGCTCTTGAGCAGCAACACCAGAGAAAAGTTCTCCCCTCCATCCATGTAAGGTACTGGTCGCAGTATGACGTACAAATGCTGTTATTGGGGGGAACAACCAAAACAGGAGTGGACAGCAGAGTTAAGCAGGCTGATCCGGGCAGAGATGCGGTTGCACGAAAGCTATAGAGCCCTTGAGTGGTATGTAGCCCAAGAGTGCCTGTGGTCAGCGGATGACAGCCCCACGGAAGGCTTTGACTATGATGGCCTTGGATTGTTGTATTGGAGGATGCACGAGGACCCCGACTTTGGGAGCGTTTGGGAGTGGCGTTTGGAGGACATAATGGAGCACAGAGAGCGAAGACTGAATCTCTCGGAAGTGCACTGGGCACTGGAAGATTTGGAGTTTCTGGCCGTTCAGGGATGGGAGCTGGAAATCACCTACAGACGGCTGCTAGACTCTGCTCATCGCCAGGGCTGGGCTCCCTTTACCTGGGACTATCAGGAAATACCAATGCTGAAATCCTGGCTGAAGAATCGGCAATGTGGCAGGGTAACAGTGTGCTTTGCCAACCTGCCCCTGCAGCTATGGACCCGGAGGTCTTATGGCAGATGCAGCAAGTGCTGACTGGCCTTGATGATCCTGTTTCTGCATGGGATGATCTTGAATGGAGGAATGTGCCTGTCCAGCAGTATGCCAGTGAATCGGCAGTGGAAAATCTGGAGATTGCCATTCCCAAAGCTGAAGTACTGACCGCAGGGCCGAGCTCTGCTAACCTCTGCTCAGTACCTATAGCATCTTCTGGGTTCCATGGACAGAAGATGGTGAACCCCTATCCCCAGACACCAGTTGCAGAGACAGGGGATTTGATAGACTTTTCTGCTGAGGAAGAACAACCTGAGGAGCCTCCAGCAGAAGAGCGGGTATCGGGGCCAAACTTCACTGTGCTCTGCTCAGCACCAAGGGCAGTATCGGTGGAGTTGCAAGAAATTTCCCCAGCTGAAGCGCTGGTCACCGGACAGAGGGTTCAAGACCTCTGCCCCACCCCTGTGTGTTATGTATCACGTACCTGGTAGCCAGAGCCCGATGGTAGGAGGAGGCCTCTCTTACAGCTCCGGCTCGTGAGCTGCCGGATTGGGAACAGCAGACTCAGGAG
This sequence comes from Rana temporaria, assembly GCF_905171775.1. NCBI lineage: Eukaryota > Metazoa > Chordata > Amphibia > Anura > Ranidae > Rana > Rana temporaria. The sequence goes on along the minus strand of NC_053490.1, from coordinate 355,256,083 downwards.
CCTGGCGGGGTAGGAGTGCCGGCGTGCTGGGTAGGTGAGGCAGGTGCTGACTTCCTCTGGAAGGGTAGACTGGAACTGCTGAAACCAGGGATGAGGGTCAGCGACCCTAATGGAAGGTGAAGGTTCACTGTAGTAGACTGGAAGACGATTAGGTCAATGACAGCAGACGGAAGCAGAGTCAGGTAAGCCGGGTCACAACAGATGGTTCAGGTAATCAAATGCAGCAGGCAGAAGAGTAATCAGGGTACAAGCAGGAAGGTCTGGCAACGGTAGATCAATCTGAAGAGGTAGTCAATGGAAGCCGGGGTCAGGATCGGAGAGATACGGATGGTCAAACAAGCCGGGTCACAAAGTTCAATCAGAAGTTCAATCAGGTAAACAGGTTCAAGTTCAATCAGGGACTGCAGATCAGACAGCAACTTGCAGGAAGCAAGGACTGAGCTTTTAAAGGCGTTTTGGCGCCAAAGAGGGTTCACGTGCACGCGCGCTCCCGCTGCGCACGTGTGCGCGCCGCTGACGCACGCGCACGTCCCGCTGATGCACGCCGTTGTCTCAGCCCAATGCTGGGCTGACGATTTTGGGAGGTAAGTCCCTGACATTGTGGCAGTTCCGGAGGCTCAGGGTGAGAAGGTGGCGATCACTTCCCAGCAGCAGATACAGGGGGAGAAGGGAGAGGAGGTGTTCATCGTCCCTCCCCAACAGTTGGCCAGGGTGGGGAACGTGGTCTTTCCTCCCCAGCAAAGATCCGTGCATCTGGGAGACAGTACCACAGACATGTTGTCCCGGCAGCCAGATGAGGGAACGGAAGAGGGGGTTCCTGTGGTAGTGGATGGGACTTTGATCTTCACTGACACAACCCCAGAAAATGGTGCGGCACTGAGACAGGAGGATGTCAGCTTTTCTTTGCAAGCACCGGGGGATTTTCACCTACCACCAGTGGATGGGACTTTAGTCTCCACTGGTATACCCCAGGAATGGTGGGCAGTTGGCCCAGATCCCCAACAGCATGATGGACTGAGCCCAGTCACCCTGTCTTCTCTCCAGCAGCTGAAAGGACTCCAGGGAGAAGGGCCAGTCCAGGCCTCTCCCCAGCGGCAGACATGTTCTCTGAGAGAGGCAGAGGTTGTCGGGGTGAGTAATGCTCTGTTTGGAGCAATTTATTTGGGGTACAGTATGGATACCAGCCTTGGAGGACTAACTTCGGAGTCAACCCGTTTGGGGTTCCCTCTACCGGTGTCAACTACTCCTTGCAGCCAAGATTGGAGGTCATGCGGACAGACTATGTGAATTCACTTTGTCCAACTAACGCATGTCCAGACCAGGTGGAGGTCTGGAACCCTGTTAGTCATCTTCTGATGGGGGAGAAATGTGGCAGACTCAGATTCTCCTATGTCTAGGGTCACCTTATGTCCAAAAGGCCATAGGGTGACTAAGAAATTATATCATAAATTCTATGAGATGGGACATTACTGATACTGATAGTTCATATTCCAGAATGTCTTGAGACATAGTACAGGTGATTTTATTCTGACCCCCAACCAGGTCAATAGACTCAGAAGATATACTAATTGTCCATTGTGTAAGGCTGTAGAGGTGTTAATTCAGGTCTGCTCCTAGACCTTTCTATTGTGTGATAACACTTCTGTGTTGTAACTGATTAAGTCAAAAAGGTCAAAGTCTCCTTTCAGGCTGTCTGGGTAACGCATTCTGTTACAATTAGTAATTACCTCCACTGATGTCATTATCTAGGTATGTGTCTTGTCAGGTTTGGTGCCAGGGTGTCTATCTAAAAGTAGGTGATTGAAGCCCCCCCCATGGTGTGAAGGGGGGTGGAGATTTCATTGTTCCTGTGATTGTTGAAACATACCTTGTACCTTATATAAAGCTGTATTCTTGGTCCTATTAAACTCTCCATACTTAGCACACATACAAGTCTCGTCTCGTTGTGTGTTTCAAGGCAGCTAAAATCGAGTATCTATGTCCAGACTGATGAAAGCGGTACATGACGGAAGCATTTGGTCTGGATGCGGGGACCTTCCGTGACAGTGGGTATTCGCCACACCAGTATAAATAGGACTTTGTTGGGCATTGTGTCTATAGTAGGTGAGCTAGTATATTCACAGACAATTTCTTATAAACAAAATAACAAATTTTATTTAAATATATAAAAACAATAAATAAAATCCATTGTTTGCCCTGATACAGTATAGATGCTATGATTGGTTAGATGGGGGTGGTGCTGGTCGCCAACATGTTTTGCATTAATTAGCATCGTCGGGGCGCTGCATCCATCTATTTCATATCTTCATCTAATAATATGCAAAAAACAAAACAAATTGTTTACATATAATAATGTTCCAGGGCATAAAAAGCATTTCACAGATAAAAATATTCTTGCATAATATATAATGTATATAAGCTCACCAAAGCTGTCAAATCTGATTTGTAAGCTGCACGAGGCCTATGGTGACCCCAAAGGTGACAATATAGCCAATGAAGAGAACGCACCCCCAACGGGAGTCAGATCCGTTAGGTTTATTGTGGGGCTGCTGGACCCTAGTGAACCCCACAGAGAACAGTGTATAAAACAGCAGTATATAAAAAAATAAATAATAAAAGAAAATATGGTAGTGTAATTTATAGTTATACCTATCAAGGTCATTGTTCTGTATCAGCATCGGTTGTACCTGTGACAAGCTTCTTGTAGACCCAGTCTGTAAGGATGTATGCAGCAGGTTGAATGATGACTTTAACAGACAGCTTACTCAATGAATAAAGACTCCAGAGGTGTTTTCCAATGCTTCTTTATGCTTCAAGGTAACAAGGATATAAACATAGAGGCTTTTCCATAGGTAAATTTCCAATGAAGTTACACAGCTCTCACACTCTGCAGACTTTTCAAGCAACTAAGCAAATATGGGGTTTAGAGCAGGAAATGGTGGGTGGGAGCAACCAAACTAGTCAGAACAGCAGGGGGGTAAGGATCATACCAAATAACATAATAACATAACATGTAATAACTGCTAGACAGTAAAAGCTGCGTGACAGCACACTCCCCGCCTGGTATCGTGAGATACCACTATACTCTGTTTTCTTTTACATATTATTAACATTGCATACAGTAACATGCTATCTAGCCTTCTCAAGTCTATAAGCTAGCTTTATTAAAGGTCTTAAGTGGCTCCTTCACATAACACTGAATCAGAATTTTGGAAGCAGGCATTATTAGGACTGTCTCTGTGACCGGTCTCAGGAAGGTTTTTGAAGCCCCATCCTTAACGATCCTGACTTCCACACTTCGGACTCTTCCATCATCACTGGTGATGGCCTTTGTAATAAGTCCAACCGGCCACTGAATTCGGTGAACTTGCTGGTCTTTTAGCAGGACCAGGTCCCCTTCCTTTAAGTTAGGCTTCTGAGTTTGCCACTTTTTACGTCCTTGAAGAAGTGTGAGGTATTCCTTCCTCCATCTGTCCCAGAAACAATCTGCAAGGTATTGAGCGTATCTCCACTGACGTTTATATATGTCCTTTTCATCGAAGATACCCTTTGGCGCTGGAATCTGTCCAATATTCTGGCTCAATCATGTAGCTGGAGTTAAGATAGTCAGAAATTATGGGTCTGTATATACTGTGATCAACGGTCTTGAGTTGATTATTGGGTTCAGTTTGAGTAGTGGGCTACTCTTTGAGACTGGTCTATTGCCTTTCAAGCATGTAATCTCTTCTGCAAAGACTTCTTCTTGCACAAGACATATGATTAATAATTCTGCGTTCTCATACTCTACCGCATTGGGTGACTCCTTGCAAGTGTGCCATCCATGACAAGACGATGTCTGATTGGGCTTGCGGAAAGTCTGGGCAATATGTCTCAATCTTGTTATAGTCTTGACCAATCTTTTCCAAGAAGAGAAACGTTTAAAGCGTCTTGCTTCCAAGTTTCTTCTTGAGCAGATGTTGGAACTCAATGTTATCACTTCAGGGCGGATTTCTGGATCAGTATCTGGATCCACCAGGTGGAAATCGATATCTTCTTTTGAGTTTGTAGAAGACTGGTCCGATAAAAACTTGGGTCCTGAAAACCAAATGGTTTGCGTGAGGACAACTGCTGACACTGACCTTGTTGCAATGTCTGCGGGATTCAAACCAGTCGGGATATAGTTCCATTGTTCAGGTCTACTGACTTTTCTTATTCGTTCTACCCTGTTAGCCACGTACACATAGAACCTCCTTACGCTGTTGCATATGTAGCCAAGTACGACCTTGCTGTCGGTGTAGTACTTAACCTGATCAATTTCAGCGTCCATTTCATTTTGCAGGAACTCTGCGACTTCGACAGCTAGGGTTGCGCCACACAATTCTAATCTTGGAATAGTGTGAGCAGGTTTTGGAGCGAACTTGGCTCTTCCTAGTAGAAAACCGACATTGGATCTCCCGGAGGGATCTATGATCTTGAGATAAGCCACAGCCGCTATAGCCTCGGTAGTTGCATCACAAAAGACATGAATCTCTTTCCCCAGACTTCTTGAAGTTGAAGTGGGTGAATAGCAGCGTGGGATATTAAGTTCTTTCAGTACTTTCATGGAGTTTCTCCATTTAGGCAATAGGTCTGGTGCTGGTTCAGCGTGAAGGTTATCTAAAATCTTCTGCACAAATGCTAGAAAATGCTCTTGCATCTCAGGTTTGTTACAGAGAGTCTTCTTAAGTGCAGCAAATCTGGTTAAAGCTTGTCCTCGATTGTTAGGGAGAGTAAGCCTTGGTACTTGGAAGGGTAATGGAGCTACCCAACTGTTGGAATTGTCCTTGAAGAACTCTTCATCTATAATCTTGATGAACTCCTTATCTTCGACTGAAGGGGCAATCTTGTTGTCATCGCAAGTAGTCTGGTACACTGAATCACCAAGCTCCTTCTGAGAAGTGAGCTTGCAGTTTATACCTTGGAGTTCTTGATATGGAACTTCGTTTTTAAAATCAAGTCTTTCCTTCACACAATGATGCAATGGACATTTCATCGACCGATAGGCAACATTGGTTTTGTAGGAAGCTACATCCAAGAGCTTGTGAGGTTGGTCTAAACAGACTTCTCCTATTATCACCCATCCAAGATCAAGTTTCTGGGCCTGAGGAGCATCGTCTGGACCGTTACATAACTCTCTTATTTTATGGACTCTAGGAACATCTCTCCCTAGTAGAATCAAGATCTTAACATCCTTGTTAAGTGGTGGAATGTAGTCAGCAATGTGGCTTAAATGGGGGTAATGACGTGCAGCCTCTGGTGTGGGGATTTCTTCTCTGTTGTTCGGTAGCTGATCACATTCAATTAGAGTCGGAAGAGGAAACTCTATGTCCTCATATTCTGATGCCACTATGAAGCCATGGGCTCTTCTTCCAGAAGTATTGATCTTTCCTGCACATGTCTGCAAGGTATAGGACCAGGCCTCTCCATCAATGTTGAATAGGTCAAAGAATTCTGGACTGGCCAATGAGCGATTGCTCTGATCGTCGAGTATGGCATACATTTTTATGGAATTTTGTGGGCATCCTTCAGGAAAAACCCTTACAAGACATATCTTGCTACAAGACTTGCTATGAAGCCCTTCTCCACATACCTCTGTACACCTTGTGGTTACGGGGTTGGCATGTTGCTCAGTTCTCTCCCCGCCATCATCTGATGTAGGCTTGGGGTTGCTGCCGGGTGAAGGTTTCCTTTTGAACAGGTCTGAATGAAGAGCGTCCACATGTTTGGCACTGTTGCACAGAGAACATCTGATGGTGATCTTACAGTCTCTTGCTAAATGATCGGAGGATGCACAACACTTGAAACAGATATTATGTTCTTTGAGAAATGACTTGCGTTCTTCAATAGGCTTATCCTTAAATGCACGGCATTTGGAGAGAGAATGTGGCGCATTATGGATAGGACACTGTTGATTGAGGTTGCTTGCCTTAATGCCTGTAGCCAAGACGTTGGATGCTTCCTCTGTCTTCCTCACGGCAATAGGATACTTTAAATCCTTGAACTTACTGTTGGTGGCAATACCCCTTGAAGTGGTTAAAGGAGTGGTGGTTGTATCTGGATAGAAGAAGCTTGGGTCATTCTTGGATTTTGCAACCTTCCGCACGAACTCTGCAAAATAAGAAAAGGGAGGGAAGGAAACATGATGTTCATACTTATATTTTGATCCTACACTAGTCCACTTTCCCTGAAGATAACTAGGCAACCTTGCTACAATAGGATTCACGCCCTGAGCAGTGTCTAAATAGCTAAGACCTGGTAAACTAGGATCTAACTTAGCAATTTCAAGTTCATGAAGGAGGTCACCTAACTCTCTAAGCTTATGATTGTCCTTAACAGAGATCTTAGGAAAGTCGTTTAGTCTCTGGAATAAGGCAGATTCAATGACTTCGGGACTCCCATAGTCTTGATCTAGACATTCCCAGGCAGCATCAAGGCCTGCGTTAAAGTTATAGATGTAAACAGATTTAAGTCTCTTTACTTGTTCTGAAGATTGTCGCCCCGAATACCTTATTAGTAAATCGAGTTCTGCTTGAGGTTCAATGGGCAAGCTCTTGATTACCGCCTTAAATGTAGATCTCCAACTCCTGTAGTTCTCTGGGCGGTCATCAAATCTATACAGTCCAGTTGTGATCAATTCTTGTAGAGCCATACTCTTGCTGAGCTCCGTAGCGTTGATGCTTTCAGTTTTTATAGCCACCGGGGACACTGATGGTGCGCAGACTTGAGCCATGGTTGGTATCTGCAGTTGGCTGGTTGGTGGAGCGAAAGGTGTTGCAGATGGGTTCAATCTAGGTAAGGGTCTGATGTCTAAAGGTCTCTGAGCATTTGAAGTTGAAGAGAACTGTATCACAGGGGTCATAGAGTTCATCCTGTAGTCTTTTGCTGTACCCTTGTAATCTCTATTCGCATAGGGTTGCACGTGAGCTGCGTAGGTTGACTCACTTGATTTTGTGACATGCGGTAGTTGCGGAGTGTCTCTGTTAGCAGGTGTGTCTAGTTGACCAGCTTGATTTTGTGACACGTTGCCTTCTGGTCCACATGCTGGATGATTATGAGAAAAATCTCCAACTGTAGGTGGGACTGTGATGTCGTGGTTCTGGCTTAAGACGAACTGTAGGGTCCTTTCAATGGGGTCTTGACAAGCAGCCAAGCTGGGACAAGCTGCTCCTTCTTCTTCCAATAGGGCTTGTTCCAAGACGGATAATTCCGCCAATGCTACTTCCTTTTCTTTACTCTTCTGAAGGATTTCTATCTGAGCCTCTGTTTCTGCTTGAATGCGTTTAGCTTCTGCTTTGATGGCTGCTTCTCTTTCAGAGCAGGCGGCTTGAACCTGGGCTGCTGCGACCTTCTGGCGAGCTTTGACTATTTGGTCGCTCAGTGTTGACCTTACAGAGCAGGACCGCAGTGACTTAGAAGAAGATTTATGATAGGAGCGGGCAGATCTAGAAGATTTTCCTGAGTGTCTGGAAGAAGCAGATTTACAGGATGTAGTTTCATGTAGCTGTGCTAACCTACCTTCTATCTGTGCCTTTGCTTCAAGATATGTGCTATGCCTCTGCTGGTCAGTAGAAGTAAAGTCCTTTAATTCCACTGCGGCTTCCTCTATGCTGTAATGTGACAGTAGGGAATAGAACTTTTCAGAGAGTCTTGTATAATTCCCAAATGCCTTCTTAACCCTTGAGAGAGCAGTGTTCAATTGCTCAGGATTGTTGCTAGATTCGTTACTGGTTATTATACAACTTAAAGTCTTATCCCATAATGCAGTCAGGTTACTAGATGTTTCTTCCTTACTTGTTTCATAAACCTCTCTTGCCTTCAAGGATGGATGAGGGCCTCTAGCGGGACGAGCAGAATGAAGTAAGGAGTCTGCTTTATCTTGGTTAAATGCAGGTGACTCTGTGGGATCTCTGTCAGACATAATGACAAGTGCTGTAGTTTTGGTGTCTTGTTACAAATCTGCCAGAGCTGAGCTCTGTAGTGACTTCTGATATTAGGCAGATTGAACTGAGGAGCTGGATATTTGTGACATCTAGTGCTGCAACTGTTTCAGACTGGATGGCTCAGCTCACTATCACTTTATACAGGCAGGAATACACAGTTATTTCAGTAGATTCAGGTATTGGATTCACAACCAAAAACAGCTTGACAATGATAAATCCTAGGGACTTGATGAAGCTATGATACAGTCTTTGAGCAGTTCAAAAGGTACTTATTGCTCTCCAATAAAGGCAAAATCCCTGGCAGTGAACAGTTATGGAGCATTCAGTAGAAGGCTGGCTTCATAAGCAGAGTAATGCTTCTGGTGGCTGCAGCAGTGGCACACAGGCCTAACTCTCAGTGCACAGCCTGCAGATGGTTTCCTGTGTTAGGATGTTTGTTCTTCACACACACACATGTGGTTACTCACGTTTCTGAAGCTGCAGAGATAGCTGTGTGATGGATTCTTCTGGAAATTTACTGTTCTGTATCAGCATCGGTTGTACCTGTGACAAGCTTCTTGTAGACCCAGTCTGTAAGGATGTATGCAGCAGGTTGAATGATGACTTTAACAGACAGCTTACTCAATGAATAAAGACTCCAGAGGTGTTTTCCAATGCTTCTTTATGCTTCAAGGTAACAAGGATATAAACATAGAGGCTTTTCCATAGGTAAATTTCCAATGAAGTTACACAGCTCTCACACTCTGCAGACTTTTCAAGCAACTAAGCAAATATGGGGTTTAGAGCAGGAAATGGTGGGTGGGAGCAACCAAACTAGTCAGAACAGCAGGGGGGTAAGGATCATACCAAATAACATAATAACATAACATGTAATAACTGCTAGACAGTAAAAGCTGCGTGACAGCACAGTCATCCATAATAGGTCATACATGTTTCTATATTATAAGTTACGACACGTACCTGCTGTTCATTTAAAAGTAATTTACCGCTTGCTCTCAGTGGGAGGAAAAATCAAAGAGGAAAGACAGAGACCGGAGATTGCCTAGGGCTAAACAAAAAAGATTTAAATTGTAACAGTGATCCAGTACGTATGGGAAATAATTTTAACAGTTCATTGGATAAAGAATTTCCCTAAATAGCCGTGTAAAGGCATCACCACACAACAAAAGAGGGAAATCCCTAACGCTGAGAACTGAGAAAAGAAGCATTGGTTTGGGGTCAATACCTTGTAGTGCCTTAACAGCAATAGAATCTCCTCCTAACGGTCTCTGATCTTCTCCTGAAGCCAGGCGTGTGCATAGTGTCACTATACGCCGGCGTTTAAAAGCCCAGGGTCCCCTGGAAGTGAAGGGTCTTCATTGGCTATATTGTCACCTTTGGGGTCACCATAGGCCTCGTGCAGCTTACAAATCAGATTTGACAGCTTTGGTGAGCTTATATACATTATATATTATGCAAGAATATTCTTATCTGTGAAATACTTTTTATGCCCTGGAACATTATTATATGTAAACAATTTGTTTTGTTTTTTGCGTATTATTAGATGAAGATATGAAATAGATGGATGCAGCGCCCCGACGACACTAATTTATGCGAAACATGTTGGCGATCAGCACCACCCCCATCTAACCAATCATAGCATCTATACTGTATCAGGGCAAACAGTGGATTTTATTTATTGTTTTTATGTATTTAGATAAAATTTGTTATTTTGTTTATAAGCAATTCTCTGTGAATTTACTAGCTCACCTACTATGGACACAACGCCCCCACAAAGTCCTATTTATACTGGTGTGGCGAATACCCACCCAGTTTGTTCTGTCCAATTTGGGTTAGTGGAAAGGTTTAATAAAACCTTAAAACAAATGTTGAGGAAGGTGGTGGATAAAGACGGAAAGAATTGGGATTATCTGCTCCCTTATCTGATGTTTGCCATAAGAGAGGTTCCCCAATCGTCCACAGGGTTCTCTCCGTTTGAGTTACTGTATGGGAGGCACCCCCGGGGCCTACTGGACATTGCCAGGGAAACATGGGAGAGTGAGAGTTCCCCTCATCGAAGTGTGATTGAACATGTGGCCCAAATGCAAGATAGAATTGCCCAAGTGATGCCGATTGTGAAAGAACATTTAGCCCAAGCCCAATTGGCTCAACAAAGGATTTACAATCGTGGGGCCCAGGTCCGTTCCTTTGCACCTGGTGATAGGGTGTTGGTGCTGGTCCCCACGGTCGAAAATGTAAATTCCTAGCCAAATGGCAGGGTCCCTATGAAGTGTTGGAGAAAATGGGGGTGGTGAATTATAAAATTAGCCAACCGGGAAGACGAAAACCTGAGCAGCTCTATTACGTGAACTTGCTGAAACCATGGAAGGATAGAGAGTCCTTGGTCGCTAAGAGTACCTGATTTTCTGCTCCATTTAACCTGGCTGTCCCTGAAGTTGGGATAGCGGAGACTCTATCCAAAACTCAGCAACAGGAGGTTAAAGAATTTGTGCTCCGTAATAAGGAGAAGTTTTCAGACCTGCCAGGTTGGGTCTCCGGAGTGGAACATGACATTATCACCACACCAGGGGATAAGGTCAAGTTGAAGCCTTATAGAATTCCAGAAGCCTGGCGAGAGGCAATTCGCCAGGAAGTAAAAAAAATGCTTGAGCTGGGGGTGATAGAAGAGTCAAATAGTGATTGGTCCAGTTCCATTGTCTTAGTGCCCAAACCAGATGGAAGTTGGCGGTTTTGTAATGACTTTCGCCGCCTGAATCAAATCACTAAGTTTGACACCTATCCTATGCCCCGCATAGATGAACTGATTGATCGCCTAGGCACTGCCTGGTAAATGACGACGTTAGACCTGACCAAGGGTTATTGGCAAATTCCTCTCTCGGAGTCGGCCAGGGAAAAAACAGCATTTGTAACTCCAGACGGATCTTTCCAATATCGGAGGATGCCTTTTGGGTTACAGAATGCTCCCGCCACATTTCAACGCACCATGGATAAGACCCTTCGGCCTCATGGAGCCTATGATGCTGCATACCTCGATGACGTTGTCATCCACAGCAGGGTTGGACTGACCATCGGGACTACCGGGAGTTTCCCGGTGGGCCGATGGCTCAGTGGGCCAGTTGTCACTCAGGGGCGTCGGGAGGGGGTGGCTAAAGCCCCGAATGGGTCCCCAAAAAGCCCGGAGTCCGCCCTGAGTGTAAACATCCAGACCAGTGATGATTGGTGGGCAAGCGGGGGCATGCGGCCGCAGTGAGAGTGGAGCTGTCAAAACGATGTAGGGGATGGGCGGGGCCAATATGCGGGGGCACCCCCATCATCAGTGCTTGGATGTGACAGCTCCACTCTCACTGCAGCAGCAAGCCCGATACCAATGTGCGGGGCCCCTTTCCTCCAGTACATTTGCAAACACTGCCTGTATACACTCTGACAGTTAGAATGTATACAGGCAGTGTTTGCTATGTACTGGACGAAGGGGGCCCCGCACATCGGTATCGGGTCATGCGGCTGCAGAGTCTGACTGCTGGCTGGGGAGGAAGGTGGTGGCCGCACCCGTTGCCACTACTGCAAGTAGGGTGGAGTGCACTGTGCAGGGTGACAACAGTGAACCCGTTGAACATCCTGCCTGTGTGTCCTCTCCCGTGTAACTCCTCCTCCTTCCCCCCCACAGCCGCTCTCATCCATACAATAGAAGACTGTCCGAGCAGAAGTTGCTGTTAAAAAGTTAAAAAGCCTGTGATTGGTTGCTAGGGGCAGTCCTAGCAACCAATCGTCTGTCTGTAAAAGTTGAACAGCTCCCGCCTTCTGCTTGGACGCTTCGCATCCTCTGAGTGTCTTCTCCCTGCTGTGTAAGGTAAGGGAGGGGGCACTGACATAAAGGGAGCTGTGTTTTGTTGCAAAGGATACCAAAAAGAAGGGGACTGTGTAAGGAGGGTCAGTGTTTGTGTGAGGAGGGGGGTCAGTGTTTGTGTAAGGAGGGGGGTCAGTGTTTGTGTAAGGAGGGGGGTCAGTGTTTCTGTAAGGAGGGGGGTCAGTGTTTGTGTGAGGAGGGGGGTCAGTGTTTGTGTAAGGAGGGGGGTCAGTGTTTGTGTGAGGAGGGGGGTCAGTGTTTGTGTGAGGAGGGGGGTCAGTGTTTGTGTAAGGAGGGGGGTCAGTGTTTGTGTAAGGAGGGGGGTCAGTGTTTGTGTAAGGAGGGGGGTCAGTGTTTGTGTGAGGAGGGGGGTCAGTGTTTGTGTAAGGAGGGGGGTCAGTGTTTGTGTGAGGAGGGGGGTCAGTGTTTGTGTAAGGAGGGGGGTCAGTGTTTGTGTAAGGAGGGGGGTCAGTGTTTGTGTGAGGAGGGGGGTCAGTGTTTGTGTAAGGAGGGGGGTCAGTGTTTGTGTAAGGAGGGGGGTCAGTGTTTGTGTAAGGAGGGGGGTCAGTGTTTGTGTGAGGAGGGGGGGGTCAGTGTTTGTGTAAGGAGGGGGGGTCAGTGTTTGTGTAAGGAGGGGGGTCAGTGTTTGTGTAAGGAGGGGGGGGGGTCAGTGTTTGTGTAAGGAGGGGGGTCAGTGTTTGTGTGAGGAGGGGGGGGGGGTCAGTGTTTGTGTAAGGAGGGGGGGTCAGTGTTTGTGTAAGGAGGGGGGGTCAGTGTTTGTGTAAGGAGGGGGGTCAGTGTTTGTGTAAGGAGGGGGGGGCAGTGTTTGTGTAAGGAGGGGGGGTCAGTGTTTGTGTAAGGAGGGGGGTCAGTGTTTGTGTAAGGAGGGGGGGGGGACAGTGTTTGTTTCAGGAGGGGGGTCAGTGTATGTGTCTGATTTTTTTTTTTAATATGCAGCGGGGGGGGGGGGGTAAATGCACTGCCGCTGGTCATAGTAACTGATTTATTAGACCCTTTCACACTGAGCCGCCCATAGCGTCGGCGGTAAAACGCCGCTATTTTTACCGCCGACAATTGCGTATAGTTTTTGTGTGTGTGCAAAAATTAAGTGGGCCGGTCTGGATGAAGTCCAGGGCCAAATTTTTGTCCCAGTCCACCCCTGATCCACAGTGAGGATTGGGAATCACACTTGCCAAAAGTTCAGGCTGTGTTGGATTCCATCTGGAAAGCCGGGTTTACAGCCAATCCAAAAAAATGTACCCTTAGGCTAGAAGAGGCGAAGTATCTGGGGTATACAATTGGAAGAGGTCTAATCAAGCCCCAAATAAACAAAGTTGAGGCTATTCAGGATTGGACACGTCCCACCAACAAGAAACAGGTTCGTGCATTTTTGGGGATCGCCGGCTATTATCACCGCTTTATCCCCCATTTTGCCTCACAGGCTGCTCCCCTGACCAATTTGACCAAAGGGAAGGAGTCTGTAATGACCAAATGGACTCCCGAAGCAGAAACAGCTTTTCAGGCTTTAAAACAGGCCTTATGTAGTCAGCCAGTTTTAAATTCGCCTGATTTTTCACGGGACTTTGTGGTTCAGACAGATGCGTCAAATGTGGGATTAGGAGCTGTACTGTCCCAGATTATCAAGGGGGAGGAACACCCTGTTATGTACCTCAGCTGAAAGTTGAAGGCCCATGAGGAGAATTATGCCACCAATGAGAAAGAATGTTTGGCGGTGAAATGGGCTTTGGATTCTTTCGGGTACTACCTCGTGGGTAGACAGTTTGAACTGGTGACGGATCATGCCCCATTGAAGTGGATGGCACAAAACAAGGAGACCAATAGGAGAATAAATAGGTGGTTCCTGGCCCTCCAGGAATTTAGTTTTGTGGTAACGCATCGCCCCGGTGCTAAAATGGGGAATGCAGATGGGTTGTCCTGAGTGCATGCCTGCCTGGCAACCTGTGTCCCAACCCTAGGGTTGAAACAAGAGGGGGGGTATGTGACAGGAAGTCAGGTAAATCTGTGGGTGTTGTCACAGACAGGAGATACATTTCTGCCTTGTTTAGAAGTAGCCAGAAAGGTTTACGGGCGTTGGAAAACTTCAGCTGTTCAGAATGAGGCAATTAAGGCTTACTACTGATTGCTGCATCCTGAGGCTTTTTGAGTGAAGGAAAGCAGTAGAGCAGAAATACTTCTGAAGAGGTAAGGTGCTGTTGATTTTTCTGTGTAATAAAAATCAAAAAGACTATGGGCCAGATTCACGTAGGGAGTGCGTATTTATGTGCGGGCGTAACGTATCCTAATTACGCTACGCCTCCGCAACTTTGACAGGCAAGTGCAGTATTCACAAAGCAAAGTAAATAGGCCAGCGTAAGCCCGCCTAATTCAAATGTGGAAGATGTGGGCGTGTTTTATGTTAATTTATTGTGACCCCACGTAAATTATGCTTTTTCCGAACGGCGCATGCGCCGCCCGTGAAAGTATCCCAGTGTGCATGCTCCAAATTAACCCGCAAAACGCCAGTGCTTTCGAAGTGAACGTAAATGACGCACAGCCCTATTCGCAAACGACTTACGCAAACAACGTAATCGACGGAAAATTCTACGCGTTCCTGACGTCCATACTTAACATTGGCTGCGCCTCATATATAACTTTACGCCGGAAAAGCGTTACGTAAACGGCATATCTGTACTGCGACGGCCGGGCGTACGTTCGTGAATAGGCGTATCTAGCTGATTTACATATTCTAGGCGTAAATCAGCATACACGCCCCTAGCGGCCAGCGTAAATATGCAGTTAAAGCGGGGGTTCACCTGGACATACAACTTTTTACCCTTAGATTCATGCTCATTTTGTCTAGGGGAATCGGCTTTTTTTAAAAAAATCAAAGCTGTACTTACCGTTTTCGAGATGCATCTTCTCCGCCGCTTCCGGGTATGGGCTGCGGGACTGGGTGTTCCTATTTTGATTGACAGTCTTCCGAGAGGCTTCCGACGGTCGCATCCATCGCGTCACGAGTAGCCGAAAGAAGCCGAACGTCGGTGCGCAGGCGCAGTATAGAGCCGCACCGACGTTCGGCTTCTTTCGGCTACTCATGACGCGATGGATGCGACCGTCGGAAGCATCTCGGAAGACTGTCAATCAAGAAGGAACGCCCACTCCCGAAGACCCATACCTGGAAGCGACGGAGAAGATCGCTCTCTACAACGGTAAGTACTGCTCGGATTTTAAAACAACTAGCCGATTCCCCTAGACAAAATGAGCATCAATGTAAGGGTAAAAATTGTTTTATGGGTGAACTCCCGCTTTAAGATACGACGGCGTAGGAGACTTACGCTGGTCGTATCTTAGAGAAATTCTGGCGTATCTGATTCTTTGAATCAGGCGCCAAGATACGATGCCTCAGACTCAGAGATACGACAGCGTATCTGGAGATACGCCGTCGTATCTCCTACCTGAATCTGGCCCTATTTGTTTTTCTGCTGTATGACCAGCAGTGTCTGCTCAGCAGTAGGCTGTGCCAGACTCCATACATAGGTTCCTGTGTGGTGAAGGTAGACGCCCCAAGTGGCCAGGGTTTATTTTATGTTTGATTTTGTTTATGCTGTTTGGATGCTTGCACTTGTTTCCAGCAAGATGGAAGAATAAACCAAATTCTTTGTTTTCAACCGTCTTCGGCTGTTTCTCTGTATCGTTCTGTGTGTAGTGAACCCATCCAGGGGGTCACACACCCCGCTACCGAGCTAACCGCTTACAGTACCTAGTATGACTCACGGGAAAAAAAGCACCTGGCTGTCAGGGGCCAGGGCACTACACACGTAAGACTTTACAGGGGGGTCATGGGTGATCCCACTTACACACTTAGGGCCACACCCCGCTACCGAGCTAACCGCTTACAGTACCTAGTATGACTCACGGGAAAAAAAGCACCTGGCTGTCAGGGGCCAGGGCACTACACACGTAAGACTTTACAGGGGGGTCATGGGTGATCCCACTTACACACTTAGGGCCACACCCCGCTACCGAGCTAACCGCTTACAGTACCTAGTATGACTCACGGGAAAAAAAGCACCTGGCTGTCAGGGGCCAGGGCACTACACACGTAAGACTTTACAGGGGGGTCATGGGTGATCCCACTTACACACTTAGGGCGCGTTTACGCTGGCGTATCTATTAATACGCCGCGTAACTTCTAGTTTGCTCCGGCGTATCTTTGTTTTGTATCCACAAAACAAGTTACGCCTGAAACTGGGCTAGATCTGACTGGCGTACGTCTTTGTACGCCGTCGGATCTAAGGTGCATATTTACGCTGGCCGCTAGGTGGCATTTCCGTCGATTTCCGCGTCGAGTATGCAAATTAGCTAGATACGGCGATCCACGAACGTACGTCCGGCCGGCACATTTTTTTACGTTGTTTCCGTAAAGCTTTTTTCGGCATATAGTTACCCCTGTTATATGAGGCGTACTCAATGTTAAGTATGGGCGTCATTCCCGAGTCGAATTTTGAAAATTTTACATTGTTTGCGTAAGTCGTCGCGAAAAGGGGTTTGCGTAGAATGACGTTCAAGTCATAAGCATTGGCTTGTTGCGGGTTAATTTCGAGCATGTGCACTGGGATACCCCCACGGACGATGCATGCGCCGTTCAGAAAAACGTAATTTACGTTGGGTCAAGACGTATTACCATAAAACACGCCCCCATCTCATCCATTTGAATTGCGCGCCCTTACGCCGACAGAGTTACACTACGCCGCCGTAACTTACGGCGCAAATTCTTTGAGAATACGGGAAATACGCTGTAAGTTACGGCGGCGTAGTGTATCTGAGATACACTACGCCGGCCGTAAAGAAGCGCCGCGCTTCATGGATCTGGCCCTTAGTTTTTCACTGTGCACTTTTTACTAACTTTTTTGAGTGCATTGGTGCACTCAAAATTTGATTCACACAAATTTTGCCTACTATTTCACGGCTTCCCCCCACATGTGGACGTTGGTGGTTTGCACATTCCCCTTCTCTTTTTGTATCTTCACTTTTATGCCCTGTACACACAATCGGTTCATCTGATGAAAACGGACCGATGGATTTTTCATCAGATATCCGATGAAGCTGACTTTCATCAGTCTTGCCTGTAGGCAAAAAATCCGATCGTGTCCAACGCGGTGACGTAAAACACTACGACGTGCTGAGAAAAATGAAGTTCAATACTTCCGAGCATGCGTCGACTTGATTCTGAGCATGCGTGGATTTTTGACCGATGGATTTCACCACAGACGATCGTTTTTTTCTATCAGTTTTTTAACCATAAGAAAAATTTAAAACAGGTTCTATTTTTTTTCACAGATGGGAAAAAAAACGATGGGGCCCACACACGATCGGTTCGTCCGATGAAAACGGTCCATCGGTCCGTTTTCATCAGACGAACCGATCGTGTGTACAGGGCATTAGGCTACTTTCACACGACGTGCTGGGGGGCGTCAGCGGTAAAGCGCCGCTATTTTTAGCAGCGCTTTACCGTTTTTTTGGCGGTGCTTTTTGATTGCTAGTGGGGCGCTTTCAACCCACACTAGCGGCCGAAAAAAAGGGTTATAATCGCCAGCAAAGCTGTAGGAGTGCTCTATACACCGCTGCAAAGATGCGGCTTGCAGGACTTTTTTTACCTTCCTGCTAGCGCACCGCTCCAGTGTGAAAGCCTTCAAGCTTTGACATTGGAGTGAGAGGAGAGGCTCTTTACAGGCATTATGCAGGTGCTATTTTTAGCTCTATAGCGCCTGTAAAGCGCCTCAGTGTAAAAGCAGCCTTTTGTTTCCCTGGTTTTCTGGACACAGCTCTCAGATACCTACACACTTTTCTTCAAAAAGTGCATACGCTCACTTATATATCCTTATACATATACAGTATCTCACAAAAGTGAGTACACCCCTCACATTTTTGTAAATATTTTATTATATCTTTTATATCTACAGCTTGTATAACGGTGCATATTTGCTGTTCCCTCAAAATAACTCAACACACAGCCATTAATGTCTAAACCGCTGGCAACAAAAGTGAGTACACCCCTAAGTGAAAATGTCCAATTTGGGCCCAATTAGCCATTTTTCCTCCCCGGTATCATGTGTCATGTGACTCATTATTGTTACAAGATCTCAGGTGTGAATGGGGAGCAGGTGTGTTAAATTTGGTGTTATCGCTCTCACTCTCTCATACTGGTCACTGGAAGTTCAACATGGCACCTCATGGCAAAGAACTCTCTGAAGATCTGAAAAAAATAATTGTTGCTCCACATAAAGATGGCATAGACCCTAAAACTGAGCTGCAGTACAGTGGCCAAGACCATTCAGCGGTTTAACAGAACAGGTTCCACTCAGAACAGGCCTCGCCATTTTCGACCAAAGAAGTTGAATGCACATGCTCAGCTCAGACAGCTCAGGCTGTCTTTGGGAAATAGACGCATTAGTGCTGCCAGCATTGCTGCAGAGGTTGAAGGGGTGGAGGGTCAGCCTGTCAGTGATCAGTCCATATTAAAGCGGTCCTCCACCCTAAAGTGAAGTCCCGCTGATCGGAACCCTCCCCCCCTCCGGTGTCACATTTGACACCTTTCAGGGGGGAGGGGGGTGCAGACACCTGTCTAAAGACAGGTATTTGCACCCACTTCCGGCCACACGCTACGGGCGAAAGACGGGCATTCCGTCACATCCCGTCTGTCGCCCGTTGTGTGCTGGGAACACTCGGCTCCCAGCACACAGCGTGTGAGCCAATCGGCGGGCGCAGCGCGACTCGCGCATGCGCCGTAGGGAACCGGGCAGTGAAGCCGCAGCGCTTCACTTCCTGGTTCCCTCACCGTGGATGGAGGGGGGAGCAGCAGGGTGACGAGCGATCGGCTCATCCTCTGCTGCGATCACCGCTGGACTCCAGGACAGGTAAGTGTCCTTATATTAAAAGTCAGCAGCTGCAGTATTTGTAGCTGCTAGCTTTTAATATATTGTTTTAGTGGCACATCCGCTTTAAGGTGACCAGATTCTTAAAATTAAATCCGGGGACATATTTTTTCTTTACTAGTAATGGCAACAATCAGCGACTCTCTGCCCGTCGCCGCCTGCCTCACAGCCTCTCAAATCTTACTCTTCGGGCCCGGCTACTACTGGATGGGGAGCGGAGGAAGATCACTCCCCCAGGGAAGGCAAGGATATAGGCAGATGGCTGGCCAGGATTTGAGCCAGGGCAGAATAACATGCGAGCGAAGCTGAATGTGCATGCGCCCGAAACTGAAGAAATATTCCCTCCGCTCCGACCAGCACATGATCATCAGAAAGGGGCACAGATAATGGGAAAAATACAACCCCCCTATGCTAGTAGGCATGGCAGAATGGGGGGTGTAATTCAAATTTTTCTATTTTAATTCTGCATGACTGTCTTTGAAATTGCCCCTGCCCCCTATTAAATTCAATCTGGGGACAAAATCAGGGACAGATTTGGTCCCGGAACAGTGTCCTCAATCAGGGGACTGTCCCCTGAAACTGGGGATGTCTGGTCACCCTAGTCCATATGCCGCACATGGCATCAAATTGGTCTGCATGGTTGTCATCCCAGAAGGAAGCCTCTTCTAAAGATGATGCACAAGAAAGCCTGCAAACAGTTTGCTTGAGACAAAAGCCCCATACACACTATCAGTTTTCCTGCTGGTTTTTCTCTTAAGGTTTACCAAAACCATCTAATATGAGGTCAAACCTTAAGGCCGCGTACACACGGTCGTTCCAAACCGATGAGAATGGTCCAACGGGCCATTTCCATCGGTTCACCGCTGAAGTGGCCTGATGGTCTGATGTGCGTACACACCATCGTTACAAAAACCGATCGGGTCAGAACGCGGTGACGTCAAACACACAACGTGCTGAATAAAACGAAGTTCAATGCTTCTAAGCATGTGTCGACTTGATTCTGAGCAAATGCGCGGGTTTTGAACCGATGCTTTTCTGTACTAACCATCGGTTTAGACTGATCGGTCAGCGGTCCATCGGTTCGATTTTGAAGCATGTTTTAAAAATTTGGACCGAAGGAAAACAGACCGATGGGCTATACACACCGTCAGTTTGGACCGATGAAACTGAACCTCGGTCCATTCTCATCGATTTTGTCCGACCGTGTGTACGCGGCCTAAGAGTTTCAATTTGTATGCAATCAGGCAGGCCCTTGCACTACATGGTTTTGGTAAATCTGAAGAGAAAAACCTGCAGGAAAACTGATAGTGTGTATGGGGCTAAAGACTAATAGCTAGATTCACGTAGAGTTACGCCGGCGTATCAGTAGATACGCCGTCATAACTCTGAATCTACGCCGTCGTAAATTTAAGCGTATTCTGGAAACCAGATACGCTTAAATTAGGCTAAGATACGAGCGGCGTAAGTCTCCTACGCCGTTGTATCTTAGGGTGCAAATTTAGGCTGGTCGCTAGGTGGCGCTTCCGTTGTTTTCCGCGTAGAATATGCAAATGAGCAAGATACGCCAATTCACGAACGTACGTACGCCCGTCGCAATTAGTTACGCCGTTTACGGAAGACGTACGCCAGCGTAAAGATAAAGCTGGTCTCTAGGTGGCGCAGCCCATGCAAAGTATGGACGTCGGAACAAGCGTATCTTTTTACGTCGTTTGCGTAAGTCGTACGCGAATAGGGCTGTGCGTAAGTTACGTTTACGTAGTAGGCAGTGCTTTGTGAATACAGCACTTGCCTCTCTGACTTACGGCGGCGTAGCGTATATGCGATGCGCTACGCCGCCTCAAAGTTAAGCCAGTCTTTCTGAATCTGGCTATATGGACCATGGATTACTGGAACCATGTCTTGTGGTCTGATGAGACCAAAGATAAACTCATTCGGTTCAGATAGTGTCAAGTGTGTGTGGCAGTACAAAGACAAGTGCATATGAAAAAGGAAACAGTGGTCATGGGACTTTAAATGAGGCATGTCACTACCCAGAGTCAAAATAACATGAAGTAAATGTTTTAGAAAGTTTATTACAATGCAAGAATAAATATACATAAATATACATAATGAAAGAAAAACAGTACATGGTAATGAATCACAAAAAAAATCATAAAAAACAGCTGACATATAAAAAGCACATATTAGAACACATAAAAAAATATTGGACAATAGACAATGCGCTGCGCCAGTTCATGGCTTAATTGGTGCGCCAGATAAATCATTAATTGAGCGTATGAACCGGCGCAGCAGCGGGCGCAATGCAATAATAAATATGTAAAGCCGCCAAACTCCCTTTAGAAGTCTATGGGAGAAATCAAAAGTATTCATTTTAAAGGTTAATATGCAGGTTTTTGTCATAAAAAGTGTTTGGGGACCTTTTCGGCATTAAAAAAAACAACGTTTTTAAAAATGTCATTTAAAATGATCGTGTGTGGGCTACACATCATTTTTCGGCTTCTGAAAAACGTAAAAAAAAAATTCCGAACATGCTGCATTTTTTAACGTTGTTTTAAAAAATGTCGTTTTTCGGGTTGCAAAAAATGATCGTGTGGGGGCTAAAACAATGTTTTAAACCCGCGCATGCTCAGAAGCAAGTTATGAGACGGGAGCGCTCGTTCTGGTAAAACTACCGTTCATAATGGAGTAAGCACATTCATCACGCTGTAACAGACAGAAAAGCGCAAATCGTCTTTAGAGTGCTGTCGTACGTGTTGTACGTCACCGCACTTTGTTCATAATTTTTTGCGATGGTGTGTGGGCAACGTCGCTTTTAATGATGAAGTTAGAAAAACTTCGTTTTTTGGACATGCTGAAAAACAACGTTTTTTTTCATTCCGAAAAATTATCGTGTGTACACGGCATGAGTCCTGCCCCAGGGGACATGTATCAATGCCAATTTTTTTAAAAAAACTACATTCTGAAGGAAAAGATCATTTAAAATCACTCGCAACTACAATGAATTGTCGGCTCTCAGCAATTCAGAGAAAATTCATTCATAAAAAAAAAAAAAGCGTGGGGGTCCCCCCAAATTCAATTACCAGGCCCTTCAGGTCTGGTATGGATATTAAGGGGAACCCCGCCGCCAAATTAAAAAAAAACGTGACGTGGGGTTCCCCCCAAATATCCATACCAGGCCTGCTATGGATTTTAAGGGGAACTCCACCCCAAATTTAAAAAAAAAATGTTGTGGAGTTCCCCCAAAAATCCACACCAGACCACTTATCCGAGCACGCAACCTGGCCGGCCGCAGGAAAAGAGTGGGGACGAGAGAGCGCCCCCCCCTCCTAAACTGTACCAGGCCACATGCCCTCAACATGGGGAGGATGCTTTGGGGTGAAGGGCCTCATCCCCAAAGGGGACCCAAGATCCCGGCCCCCCTCTGTGAAATGGTAATGGATTACAAGGTACCTCTACCATTTCACCCAAAAAAGTGTAAAAAAATATAAAAACAGACAATAGCCGGTTTTTGACAATTCCTTTATTAATGTCTTCTTTCCGCGCTTCTTCTCACATCTTCTTCTTTTGTGCATTTGGGGGTTCTTCCTCCATCTTGTTCTTCCTCTGCTTCTTTCTTCGGTCTTCTCATCCGCATCTTGCACCGACTTCTTCTTCCCAGCTTGGTTCTCCAGACGACCCGCTTCCAATTGAAGTTCCTGCTGTGTGACGCTCCTGTTCTTATGACAGTTTTTTTAAGGACACGGCGTCATCCACTGGCCCCGCCCCCCTCTGACACCACGGGGAAAGCCATAGGGAAGTCCCTGTGTAGTACATGTGCGACTATCCATGGCAGCACACAATCCATGCATTTGCTATCATAAATGCACCAGGGAAGGAACTTCAAGACAAAAATCACACCTTTTTGTTAGGCCAATAAGCCTATTTCAGCTGCAGCTGGGAAAATCTGTAGCATAAAAAAGTAACAAAAAACAAACATCAAAATGTAAAAGTAATTTTATTGGTCAACAAAACAGGACTTTGAAAAAAGAGCAAGGAAAGCAAAAACAAACAAAAATCAAATAAACTAAAATAAATAATATAAAAAAATAATGTTCATTTAAGACACTAAACAGAATATGGTTTATGCAATGGAAATTAACAGGAGATTAAAGGACTACACAAATAGACACATATTAAAGCATTGAAACATTAATTAGTCACAACATCTTGAGAAAAATTTAGCAAAATAATGCAGCACAGACAATTACATCAAAGTGAACACCACAAAAACAACTTACATTGACAACCTCACAAATATTTCAGGCGAAGATATCCCCCACCCAAAATAAATAAATAATCCAGTCAAAAAACCCTTGATCAAAAACATATCTGTTTTGCAAAGACATAAATAAAATGCAACAAAAAAAAATAGACATTCAATAACGACACCCAAATATACTCTGGCCGGCCCCCAGACACACAATCTTGCCTCTTTTCAGGGCAGGGGAAAGACTGCTCTATGCAAGCTTTATATAACATAGGCTTGTGTGGTAATGAGGCAATTGAAAACACATGCACAGCCCATGAAACACACAAAACGCAAGGTCACCCAATGTAGAGACTGAACTTTAAAGTGGGTACACCTGTTAAGGATGTCCTTAAATTACTAACCCAAAAAACACGCTCTATGAGCATGCCCAGAAACATCCAAGTGCTATTCACACACAAAAAGCAACATCAAAAAATCTAAATCCCTGGGCATGCTCAGATCAACAGAAATGCAGCTAGCAGAAAATATGGCAAAGCCCTGTCTAAAATGAATCACATCATCCAACATGGTACAAAATTAGAGATGGGACAAACACCCCCTGGTCCAGGTGGGCAAACAAAGAGCCTAACATGGGCAAAAGTTATACCATAAATACCATTGCAGTCTATGGAAATTGACTTGTTAATTTTGCTAGTCCCCACTTGGCTGGCTTATCTTCTAGTTATTGGCCTTAAAATGGGTATGGGGGCCCAGGTCCCACCCTAAGGGACATACAGTACCTGCCGCTGTTATTGTACTTTCAGAGTGATCTCATCGCTCTGGTTCCCGGCGACAGGGTACTGTACATCTCGCGCTGGCTGCCGCAATAGGAAAAACACAGGGGAGAGAGAGGCCTCCATGATGGAGGGGGGGGGGAACATGCGGCTTATGGGCACAGGCAGCACTGGGCAGAAAGGCAGAGGCTCAGAGGCAGAGCTGGCTGGCTGTAGCGGAGGCGGAGCGGTACATCAGAGGCAGACGATGTGACCGCAGGTACACAGACAGGTCACACTCACTGCCAGTGGCACTGTGATGATCAGGGGTGCGCAGGGGATGTTTTCTTTCTTTTCCCCATTCCTCCACCGCTGCTGTGCCAGCGCCTCTAACACTGTACGGAGGGACTCTAGAGTGGAGCGGCTGCCTGTTGAGTTAGTTGCTAAGAGGGAGTAGGATCACCGGTGGTCGGGCACCCTGGGTGGTAGTGCCCCGCCTCTCTCCAGTGCACCCCAGGCGGCTGCCTAGTGGTAGCACTGGCCCTGACACCATGGCAAATTTTAATCCATTCCGTACCGTAGGATGTCATATGACATCTTGGACTTCAGTGGGTGTTATCTGAATGATGGGTGCAGCTACAGGCATCATTTAGATATCCTTTTATACAGGCAGCGATTGTACGCACTATAAGCAGTTCCCGCCGCTTGATTGTTCTTACAGGCGGCAGGACATCCCCCCTCCCACCACCATCCGGTGCTTCTCCGGGTTCTCCCGTGCCTTTGGAGGCCCGGAGAACAAATCGCCTGCCGCCGAATGAGGAGCATAGAGATTTAAAAATATAAACATAAACAAAGCTGCAATCGCGGCTGAAAGCATGAGATCAGTGACATTGTTTTCCCGATCTCATTCTTTCCAGCCTGGAGGACAGATGTGGGGTCTTATTGACCCCGCCTCTCTCCGTAAAGAGGACCTGTCACACACTATTCCTATTACAAGGGATGTTTACGTTCCTTGTAATAGGAATAAAAGTGATCAAAACAAAAAAAGGTAAAAAAAAGTGCAAAACAAAAAAAATACGTAAAAAAATAAAATTAAAACGCCCCTGTTCCTAGTAGCTCGCACTAGCACGCATGTAAGTCCCGCCCACATATGTAAACGCCGTTCAAACCACACATGTGAGGTATTGATGCATGCGTTAGAGCGAGAGCAATGAGTCTAGCACTAGACCTCCTCTGTAACTCTAAACTGGTAACCTGTAAAAAAAATTAAAGTGTCGCCTATGGAGACAAGTCCCGAAGTTTGGCGCCATTCCGTGAGTGTGTGCAATATTATTTTTTTTCAAATACTTTGGGCCAGATTCACAGTCCGGTGGCGCAGCGTAACGTAACCCGTTTACGTTACACCGCCGCAATTTTTCCAAGTTAGTGCCCGATCCACAAAGCACTTACCTGGAAATTTGCGGCGGTGTATCGTCAACAGGTCCGGCGCAAATGGGGCGGGTACCATTTAAATTAGGCGCGCTCCCACGCCGGACGTACTGCGCATGCTCCCGTCGCAAATTTCCCGACGTGCTTTGCGTGAAATTACGACGCGCCGACGTATTGTGAATCGCGACGGGTAAAAAAGACTTGCGCCGGGAAAAAGAAAAAATAAAAAAAAATTCAAAGGCGACGTGGGAAAGACGGGCATACTTTAACATGGTGGAGTAAATTTACACTTTGTTAAAGCAGCCCTATCTTGGCGACGGGAAACTAACACTTGCGACGACGTAATGACGGGAAAAATCTTCGTGGATCGCCGTAACTCCTAATTTGCATACCCGACGCTGGTTTACGACGCAAACTCCCCCCAGCGGCGGCCGCGGTACTGCATCCTAAGATCCGACTGTGTAAAACAATTACACCTGTCGGATCTTAGGGATATCTATGCGTAACTGATTCTATGAATCAGTCGCATAGATAGAAACAGAGATACGACGGCGTATCAGGAGATACGCCGTCGTATCTCTTTTGTGAATCTGGCCCTTTATTTCTACCACCAAGGGCGAGTCCAGATTGTCATAACAATCATATATAAACAGTTACACAACAGATATATCAAAATACTAAATCAAAGATTAATAATCATATCCTTCAAAGTATCCTCCCTGCACCCCTAGGGAGGATCGACTGCCTATTTTGCAGCGAGTAGGTAGACCACCAGTGATTGGAGAATCACTGTGTCTGGGATCGCCCTATCCATTTTCCATTTTCTCAGTATAAACAAAAAGCCAAAAAAGGCAAAGAGAAGAAAAAAAAATTCTTGGGGGGGGGGGGGCACAGGAATAAAAAGGGGTAGGAATAAGAGTAGGGGATACCCTGGGTAGGCGGTAGGCGATGGGTAGCTAGTTATTAACTATTTTAAATTGTACTACCTATATCTGACCTTCATGGATTAAGCAGGATCAAACCTTCTTCAGAAGCAATAAACCTATTCCACTGTCTCCATACCTCCGCATACTTTTCTTGTTGGTTTTGTGCTGAAAGTGTAAGATTTTACATCTTATTTATCTCTTCCACTTTATGAAGCCAACCTCCAACCGTAGTAGGTAGCCTATTTTTTTTCACCTAAGTGAAATACATGCTTTGGCCGCATTTACTAAATGTCGTAAGATAGATTGCTTATATTTTTTAACAGGTTTATTCATAACATGTAGTAAAAAAAAGTCTGGGTCCTCCGGTATCCTGTAGTCTGTAAATTTTTTACTAATGTTCCGTACCCCCTTCCATTAAGATGTTATTTTTTGGGCACGACCAAAAAATATGTAACATCGTACCTCTCTCCTCCATACATCTCCAGCACCGGTCTGATATTTCCGGATACAATTGATGTAGTCTCTGTGGGGTATAGTACCATATTGTCAGTATTTTATAATTCATCTCCTGAATCTTAGTACATATAGATGATTTCAGCGAGAGATCGATCATATTTTGTCTTTGGCTAGTTGTAAACTTACAGTCCATCTCTCTCTCCCATTTCTCTATTCAAGATAAATTTAGTTGTTTAAATTTAGTTATGGGGAAATCAATGAAGTGTACATTTTTTAAAAGTGTTTGTGTCAAAGTCCCCTCCTTCATGCAGTATTCTTCAAATATGGTTAATTGTTGTCTAAACCTCTCTGGTGACTTAAGTGTATAAAAGAAGTGGTGGAGCTGCAGAGCGTTCCAAAAAGGTAAACAAAAGGGGCCCGCCGGTTCCATTTGGGTCGTTATGGATGGCCAACCGTCTGATGCTAGGAATTGTGATGCTCGAAAGCGATTCTTTTGTCGAAGATTGGAGAAGTGATGATCTCTCAAACCTGGAGGGAATCCCGGATTCCCGAGGATACGCATCAGAGGCGAGTCCATAGTCGAGAGAGAGGTTTTAATGATCACTTGTGAGCAAATTCGTATTGTAGGGCCTATCAGTGGGTGCCTCTTTAGGTCGGGCAATAGCTTATCATAACACCATGGTGCTCCTTTCAATAGAACATCAGTTTGCTCTTGTTCAATCCGAACCCAGAGTTTGTCTATTGAATGTCGGATCCAGTCTATTAGCTGGATTCAGAAAGAGAGCCGCATCTTTAAGGCGGCGTAGCGTATCGTATTTACGCTACGGCCGCCGTAACTTATATAGGCAAGTACTGTATTCACAAAGCACTTGCCTCCTAACTTACGGAGGCGTAGCGTATATGTGGCCGGTGTAAGCGCGCCTAATTCAAATGAGGATGGGGGCGTGTTTTATGTAAATGATTGGTGACCCGACGTGATTGAAGTTTTTTACGAACGGCGCATGCGCCGTCCGTGTACATATCCCAGTGTGCATTGCTCCATTCACGGACGACTTACGCAAACGACGTAAATTTTTCAAATTTCGACGCGGGAACGACGGCCATACTTAACATTGACTAGGCCAGCTAGGGTGCAGCTTTATCTTTACGCGGCGTAACTCTTACGGAAACGGCATTTCTTTACTGCGATGGGCGCACGTAAGTTTGTGAATCGGCGTATCTAGGCATTTACATATTCTTCACCGAACTCAACGGAATCGCTACCTAGTGGCCAGCCTAAATATTGCACCCTAAGATACGACGGCGCAGGCTGTCGTATCTTAGCTAGGTTTAAGTGTATCTCAGTTTGAGAATACACTTAAACTTACGACGGCGCAGATTCAGAGTTACGTCGGCGTATCTACTGATACGCCGGTGTAAATCTTTCTGAATCTAGCTATATGAGTCTCCTCATACGTACCGCCTGATAGTATTTAAGTACATCTGGAAACGCAATCCCTCCACTATTTTTAGGTCGAGATAATTGGAGTCTGGAAGTGCGTGGTCTCTTATGTGCCCATATAAATTTAATAAACAGGGAATGAACCTGTTTAAAGTATTGAGATGATATCTTGATCGGCAAGTCGGGGGAGAGCATACCCACATATGTATAAAGTAACATGGGGACACAGCAATGACTGAGGCCTCGTACACACGGCCGAGGAACTCGACGTGCCAAACACATCGAGTTCCTCGGCCAGTTCAGCACTGAAGCCGCAGAGGAGCTCGGCGGGGCGAGAGCTCCCATAGAACAACGAGGAAATAGAGAACATGTTCTCTATTTCCTCGCCGAGCTCCTCGTCGGCTTCCTCGGCCGAAAGTGTACACACGGCCGGGTTTCTCGGCAGAATTCAGCCAGAAACTCGGTCGGAAGCTGAATTCTGCCGAGGAAACTGGTCGTGTGTACGGGGCCTGAGCCTGAAACAAAAAGGGAGAGACACACAATCCCCCCACCGTCCAGCAAACAACCCCTGCTTCCGCTGTGACTCACGTGGCCCATGCAAGAGCACCACTGTAGCTGTCTTCCCCCTGGGCGTCAGGGTGTCCAGGCCAATAAACTCGCCCGAGTAGGGCCTGAAGATTTAAGTGAGTTCAGAAGATGCAGGACCGGTTGAAGTCAGCAGCCTGTGGTCTAACAGGTGGTGGGGGGAGGAAGGGGAGCCTCTGGATACCGCAGCACGCGCCACCTTACCCGCGCATCTGCGGGCCGGTATACACAGCCCCGCAGTGGGGATCAGCATAGCGTACTTTCAGGGGGGGAAGGGGCCCGCAAGTATTTTACCGTCCCTAATTGTGGACCTGCGACCCAGCAACAGTCAGTGCCGGAGGCAGAGGCAGGCCATGTGGAAGTCCCAAGCTGCGGGGCGTAGGGAAAAACAATGAGGCGGGGGAAGGGAGGAGGGTCCCCGCGGGGGGAACACGCCAACAAAGGGGCTACAAAGACAGCCTGTAATGAAGCTTGCAAAAGGCAATTGGGACTCATGTGACCCATTGTTGGATACCAGATGGGAGCATCCCCGGGTTCACTGAGAGCGGGCCTCGGGATTCTCAACAGCCAGTTGGGGACTTGCACCCATGAAGGTAAAATGCTTCGGCAGGTCAGCTGGGGTGCGAAGAGTGAAGGAGGCTTGTGCTGAGTGGAAGGTTACCACCAAAGGATATCCCCATCTGTAGCTGCATCCGCGCCATTGTGCTGCTTCCAGTACCGGTTTCAGTAGTGCATGGCGCTGCAGTGTTGCTCTGGAGAGATCCGGCAGAATCTGTATCTGTGCCCCGTCACAGATCCACTTCTCCGAGGTCCCATGCCCTCCGCAATATGATCTCTTTCTGTGCGTAGCGGTGCAGGCGGCAGAGGACATCTCGTGGTCTGGCGGGATTTGCTGATTACGGGTACAGTGGACCCGGTCTATCTCCAAGGGAGGCGGCAGAGACTCCATGAGCCTGTGAAATATAGCTGTAACGATCTCCGCTAGATCTTCTGGACCTGTGGCTTCTGGGAGTCCCTGCAGCCGCAGATTATTGCGGCAACTCCGGTCCTCCATTTCCTCCAGGTGGAGTTGCATCTCTCTAGCCTCAGTAGCGTGGGTGTCACAAGACCGCTCCAGAGTCTGCACTCGGGTCTCCAGCAAAGCCACCAGATTCTCCCCAGCTGTCACCTGGTCTGCGACATCGTGCAGATCAGTTCTCACCACCTGTATATCCCTGCTGTGTGCCTCCTCTATGCGCAGGATCAGGGCCTCTATGTCCGTCCAGGTCGGCAGTGCTTGGAGCATATGGAAGAGGTTGGCATCCATCTGGCTCTGGGTGAGGTCGGCCACGTCTGGGCGAAAGGCTGCCGGTGTCCCCATGAGGTAAGCAGGTGCCGGTGAGAGTGGTAGCGTGTTCGCCTGGGATGTGTTGGGGGTCTGCTCCATGCGGGTTGCACGTGGCGTGGCCATAATGGTGCCTGGTGAAGGCCTCCGCTTGCCCCTAAAGAAGTGTTGTATGCGCGGTTGTGATGTCTGGTGTCGGGTCCCCCTGGTCGCCAATCGAGTTCTGTACCGACTAGGGGTGTGCATGCCATGCTCACATGGGATGAAGGCTGTCTGTTGGCCGGTTAAAGTCGGGTCAGGCCGGGAGCTCCTCTGATGTATGTCCCCAGTCGGCCATCGCTAAGCCACGCCCCCCAGTTATTTGTTTCTTATTGATACTGATACTGTTCCCACCCCTTGTTTTTTTACACTGCTTGGGGACGTCCCATATGTCAAGACTTGTGAAGGCTGTGTCCGTCCATGGACAAAAAGAGAAAATAGGATTTTTTTGTACTCACCGTAATCATTTTCTCTGTCGTCCATGTTGTTACGAACTGAGGCTGCATGCTGCAGGGAGGAGGCTTATGTCCGGAGGATAAACATTATCTGATAGGAATCAGGACAAGAGCTCCAAAAAGAACATATAAACAAAGGCTAATACACGTTAAAAAACGGCCGGTAACAGTCAGTACATCATTAAAGATAATTACTATGGACGCATGGCTCCAACGCGTTTCATATGATTTCGGTCTTCTTCAGGGGGAACAAAAGTTTGCAACCATAAATTCTACAATGGAATACATATATGTTAGACATTGTATACACGTTTTTGCAAACAACTATGTACAACTTTCACATGACATGTTGTTATCATTGCCAAGAAATACATACCAGGGTGACTATTGGAACCCAAGGGCAGCAGTCAGCCAGCGACTGGCCACTAATGAGCAACCCCTGAGGGTCCTGCCAGTTGATAGGATGGTCAGATGGAAAAAAGGGAAGACCATATTGTGGGGTGGACAGGAAATCACCCCTGGGCCTACAAGAGGCCGCAAACTGCGACCCCACATCAGCGAAGCGGGAAAGTGGGAGCAGGGGGAGGGGGAAGGACCCAAAGGGCGGGGAGGGAGGGGAAAGGGACGAAGGGCCAAACAAAGGCCGGTAAGAGGGGAGAGACTGAGGGGCGTGCAGCCAACCAGGAGCAAGGAGATTAGTTACCGACTGAATAAAGCCAAAAATCCTGTAAAGAAATTATGAATAATGAGCAAAACAAAGAAATGTTTGCCTATGTATATTGATATAATTGTGATTAGAGACAAAAGCCCAGGGGAAAAAAATGAATTGGAAGGGAGAAAAGGGTTCAATGATGCATGGAAACTGTGCCAAATGAAGATGTGTGAGTGTTAGGAAAGATGTATTGATGGGTGCATACCACAGTATACAGTGGTGATAAGTGTGCTGAACATTACTGAGACCTGCTAAGGTCTAGAAAAGAGTGTGAAAATATAAATGAATAATAGAATAATAAATGTAAAACTGGAAATGAAAATTAAAGTGAATGAAGGCGCTGGTGATGTTAGTGACTATGATTGTCATGACATGTATTAACCAATATGTGAGGGAATGTTGAATATGTGAATGTAATGAACCAAAAACCAATGTGCACTGACTGGCCAGCTGAACACTGGGAGATGACTGAATAAAGAAAATATGTGCAATAGAATGATCCTTAGAATCATACAAAGAGGGAAAAAAAGGAAAGGAAAAGGAGTGGAAGTGCCAAGGGATGTGTTGTGAGTGCGGCTAGTTCAACAGTTCAACGGCTAGAACTGCTGCACAAAGTTCCAGCCTAGTGTGCTCAGGGTGTGGAGCTAGCTTTGCCTTGCCCATGACAAATCCTATGTGGCATTGTGCTGTAGTGTCGACAGTTCTAAAGTAGGCCACAGCAGCTATTGCCTTGATAGAAGCATCACAGAATATACAAACGGTTTGACTCTGTGTCTTTGTAGAGATAGGAGCATATGGGCGTGAAACATGGAGATTAGATAAGACTGATAGAGAGTTCTTCCACTCTACCCAAGAGTTCCTCTTATCAAGGGGTAGTGGGGCATCTCAGTCAGATGTTTCACGAATCAAGGCCCGGATTCACAAAGCACTTGCGCCGACGTATCTCGAGATACGCCGCGTAAGTGCAAATATGCGCCGTCGTATCTGTGCGCCGGAGCCACAAACTAAGATACGTCTAAAAACTGGCTTCAACCCGCCGACGTAACTTGCCTACGCCGGCGTAGTGTAGGCACAAATTTAGGATGGATGCTCCCATTGTTTAGCCATTCAAATATGCAAATGAGGGAAATATGGCGATTCACAAACCTAAGTGCACCCAACGCAGGCTACGCGATGTGCGCGTAAGTTGTACATCCGGCGTAAAGTTAAGCCCCATAAAGCAGGTGTAACTCAGCAGCAGACATGCAAAGGTCTGCACCAGGGAACTCAAGCCGGCGTATTTTATGTAGTTTACATTGGACGTGAATATGACTAGGCGTAGGTTACGTTCACGCCGTAGGCAGTGATCCGGCATATCCTAGGCAGTTGTTCCGATGTGTTTGTGAGCATGTGCACTAGGATGCGTCCACGGGACGGCGCATGCGCCGTTCGTTATACGTATCTGTCTGGCGCGCCGCCCATCATTTGCATGGGGTCACGCCTCATTTGCATGGCTCACGCCCACTTTCACCTACGCCGGCTTACGCCTAGGAAACCCATCACAGTTTTGGGAGCAAGTGCTCTGTGAATTTCATGCTTGCCTCTCTGCGCTGCGTCGGCGTAGCGTACAGGAGATACGCTACGGCAGCATAAATGTGCGCCTCTGTCTGTGAATCCAGGCCCAAGTCTCTAAGTAGGGCTTTACCTTGAATTGAAACAGGTGCCGCAAATCCTAATGGATCGTATAGGCTATTGATTGTGGACAAGACACCTCTGCGAGTGAAAGGCCTTTCTTCTTTGTTTATTTGGAAGGTAAAGGAATCAGATTTCAAGTCCCAAAGTAGACCTAGACTGCGTTGTACAGGTAGAGTCTGTAGATCTAAGTCCCTTAGATCGTTGAAATGGTCTTGAGCAGGGAAAGCTTCCATTACCTCTTTGCTGTTGGAAGCAATCTTGTGAAGTCTGAGGTTGGAACAAGCAAGCATTTCCTGTGCTCTTTTAAGAAGACAGATTGTAGACTCACTGGAAGGTAAGGATTTCAAACAGCCATCTACATAAAAGTCTTTCTCTACAAATTGTTTTGTATCTGAGCCATACTCAAGTTCACCTTCTTGGGCGGAATGTCTGAGTCTGTAGATAGTGACTGCAGGTGAAGGGCTATTGCCAAAGATGTGTACCTTCATGCGATACTCTGAGATGTCTTTGGAAGGGTCATTGTCTCTGAACCAAAGGAACCTTAGGAAATTTCTGTCTTCCTCTCTGACCAGAAAGCAATGGAACATCTGTTGGATGTCTGCTATGATAGCAATATAGTCTTTGCAGAAGCGTAAAAGTACTCCCAGGAGTTTGTTGTTGAGGTCTGGGCCTATCAAGAGGACATCGTTCAAGGAGACACCCTTGAATTTGGCACTAGAGTCAAACACAACTCTGATTTGACCTGGCTTTTTGGGATGGTACACCCCGAATATAGGGAGGTACCAACATTCTTCAGAGTCTTTAAGGGTGGGAGCTATCTCGGCGTGACCGTTCTCAAAGATCTTCCCCATAAAAGAAGATAAATGTTCTCTCATCTCTGGCTTTCTTTGTAAATTACGTATAAGGGAAGCAAAACGTTGTAGCACTTGTTCTCTGTTATTGGGTAAATGTTGTCTCTGTGGTCTGAAGGGAAGATGTGCTACCCAGATGTTTATGCTATGCTATCTTTGACTAGTCCTTTCTCCATTATTACTAAGAAGAGTGTGTCCTCAATAGACATTGCCACACGATTGTCATCTTTAGTTCTTTGAAAGACTGTGCACATTAAATGGTCTCGGTCACTGTCACAGGCAAAGTTGTCACTAGTGAGGCTTGTGAAGGGACATGTCAGGAATGCTGGTAGATCAGACTGTGTGACCGCACAGAGGAACCAAAACAAGGTGAGTAGTGAAATAAAGGTGTTTATTTACAAATGTGTGAACCACCAGTGCACAATAAAACAACAAACAATATGTACAAATAAAGGGGAATACCGTATTCATAAACGAGCCAAGCCAAGGTCATACACATGGGAGGTCAGTAGATGGGTAAGGATGGGGACAGGAATCAGGACACAGGGAGGACAAGTCCAGGCAGGGATCAAGGATCAGGTCCAGGGATCAAGTCCAGAAATCAGGGTCAAATACAAGCTCAGGTCCAGGAGGTATGACGATACCAGGGCGAGGAGTGATTACACACGCCGGGTATTTATAGAGGCGTGCTGATTGCATTCAGGTCACACCTGAACGCAGGAAGGGCTGTGTGCTCCACACTGCTAAGAACGCCCCGCTGGTGGACGCCAGTACTGCAGCCCAAGGATAACATAGCAGTAACACCAGCAGGGGGAACCTTCCCTGACAGTACCCCCCCCCAAAGGAGCGGCCTCCGGACGCTCCAATTAGATGTTGCTGGGGAAAGTCCGTGGTGTCAAGCTGGGCAGCAGATAAAGTCACATCAGGTTGGGCCGGATGAAAGTCCATGACTTTTAACAGGGCAAAGTGCAGCTCAAGCTGGGCAGCGGGTACAGAAATCTTAAGTTGGGCAAAAAGTAGATCAAGCTGGGATGCAGATAGGGGCAAATCAAGCTGGGCAGCAGACTCCGGTTCGTCGAGCTGGGCAGCAGGCTCCGGGTCGTCGAGCTGGGCAGCAGGCTCCGGGACGTCGAGCTGGGCAGCAGGCTCTGGGACGTCGAGCTGGGCAGCAGGCTCCGGGACGTCGAGCTGGGCAGCAGGCTCCGGGACGTCGAGCTGGGCAGCAGGCTCCGGGACGTCGAGCTGGGCAGCAGGCTCCGGGTCGTCGAGCTGGGCAGCAGGCTCCGGGTCGTCGAGCTGGGCAGCAGGCTCCGGGTCGTCGAGCTGGGCAGCAGGCTCCGGGTCGTCGAGCTGGGCAGCAGGCTCCGGGACGTCGAGCTGGGCAGCAGGCTCCGGGACGTCGAGCTGGGCAGCAGGCTCCGGGACGTCGAGCTGGGCAGCAGGCTCCGGGACGTCGAGCTGGGCAGCAAACTCTGGGTCGTCGAGCTGGGCAGCGGGCAGGGACACCTCAGACTGGGCAGCGGATGGCACTGAAACAGGCAGGGCAGATGGCGCTGAAACAGGCAGGGCAGATGGCACTGAAACAGGCAGGGCAGATGGCACTGAAACAGCAACTTCAGGCTGGCAAACTGGCACAGCAACTTCAGGCTGGCAAACTGGCACAGCAACTTCAGGCTGGCAAACTGGCACAGCAACTTCAGGCTGGCAAACTGGCACAGCAACTTCAGGCTGGCAAACTGGCACAGCAACTTCAGGCTGGCAAACTGGCACAGCAACTTTAGGCTGGCAAACTGGCACAGCAACTTCAGGTTGGCAAACTGGCACAGGAACTTCAGGCTGGCAAACTGGCACAGGAACTTCAGGCTGGCATACAGGATCAGGCTGGCAAACTGGCCGCATAGCAGGTAGAGGTTTGGCAGAATCAGGTTCAGCTGGCATGCAAGCAGACTGGAGCAGGTTGGTTGGTGTGGAGACAGGTTGGGTTACTGGCAGGATCATCTTGGTTGGGAAAAACTTTCGTTTTTTCTTGGGCTTAGCCACAGAAGCTCTGTAGGTAAGGGGTGCAGCGGACTGGAAAGGAGGATTGGGATATGGCAGAGTAGGGGGAACAGTAGCTGGAGGAAGTTTTTGTGGGTTAGTAGGCGGCTAAGAAGAGACAGGTGGGTTGTATGCAGGATAGGTACAGGGAGCAGAGACTGGATATTGGTATCTGGTGGGAAGCAGTGTATACTGAGCTTCAACTGGGGTTGCCATTGGTGATGGACAGATGGATCTTTGGGAAGGTGAGTGGTTAATGGCAGGGCTGGAAACAGGTGGATTTGCTGGAATCAGGAGATCTGACCAGGCCTGCAGCACAGGCTGAACAAAAGCAGATTCACACACACCTTGTCTAATCAGAGACTGCACTGAACTAATGCACTCAGACAACTTCTGCTGGGAACAAGAGGAATAATGTTCATCAAAAGAAACTGGATCATCCTCTAATAACCATATCAAGGATTCAACTTGGTCATGACTGAAGGGGGGAGAGAAATCGTCACTGCCATCAGGAATAAATGACAGGGCTGGCTTTACACACAAACGGATTAATGCCTGAACATCATCATAAGACATATAACCCTGATCCACCATGGAATGGGCTGATCGGATGGCTTCCATCAGC
This sequence comes from Rana temporaria, assembly GCF_905171775.1. Classification (NCBI taxonomy): domain Eukaryota; kingdom Metazoa; phylum Chordata; class Amphibia; order Anura; family Ranidae; genus Rana; species Rana temporaria. Next base: position 355,219,792 of record NC_053490.1, on the reverse strand, counting down.
TGGTCACTTGTCCATCCCTCAAAAACCTGGCGACAATATTCCTCATCCTCCTCTGCCAGCAGAGAATAGTAAATGATTTCATTGAAATCCATCTTTAGAGCCACACACTACACCAGTATGGTTCCTCAAAGCAATCACGTCTGATCAAGGGATGGCCCTGGTATACTGTCAGGAATGCTGGTAGATCAGACTGTGTGACCGCACAGAGGAACCAAAACAAGGTGAGTAGTGAAATAAAGGTGTTTATTTACAAATGTGTGAACCACCAGTGCACAATAAAACAACAAACAATATGTACAAATAAAGGGGAATACCGTATTCATAAACGAGCCAAGCCAAGGTCATACACATGGGAGGTCAGTAGATGGGTAAGGATGGGGACAGGAATCAGGACACAGGGAGGACAAGTCCAGGCAGGGATCAAGGATCAGGTCCAGGGATCAAGTCCAGAAATCAGGGTCAAATACAAGCTCAGGTCCAGGAGGTATGACGATACCAGGGCGAGGAGTGATTACACACGCCGGGTATTTATAGAGGCGTGCTGATTGCATTCAGGTCACACCTGAACGCAGGAAGGGCTGTGTGCTCCACACTGCTAAGAACGCCCCGCTGGTGGACGCCAGTACTGCAGCCCAAGGATAACATAGCAGTAACACCAGCAGGGGGAACCTTCCCTGACAGGACAAGACAAGTGGGTGGTGTAGGCCGATTCCTTAACAAGGAACTGGTTGTGGCATGGCTGGAAAAGAGAGGGACGCCCATTCTCTAGGATATTTGTGAGCATGCTGCTAACAGGGTTAGGTTTGTGCACACTTCCTAGACAGACATCTCCTATGATGACCCATCCGAGGTCTAACCTCTGAGCATAAGGAGCGTTGTTGGGACCATTCATTTGAGCTCTTGATTTGTGGGCTTCCAAGATATCTCTCCCAAGGAGTAGGATAATCTGAGCCTGAGGATCAAGTTCTGGTATCAGATGTGCTATGCGTTTCAAGTGTGTATGATAAGCAGCCACATCTGGTGTAGGAATTTCAGATTTATGGTCAGGGATCTGGTTGCATTCGATAAGAGTTGGCAAAGACAAGCATGATTGTCCGTCAATGGACTTGACTTGGTAGCCGGATGCTCTCCTTCCCATCGTCTCCACTATTCCTGCACAAGTTTTTTTAAGGAGTAGGGAATGCTGGGGCCTTAATGCCAAAGATGTCAAAAAAGTTTGAGCTGGCTAATGACTTGTTACTTTGGTCATCCAGAATAGAGTAGAGCTTAATAGCTTTGTCTTTTTGGCCTGCTAGGTAGACTCTGACTAGGCATATTTTGGAGCAGGACCTGCCACTTATGACTCCTTTGCAGACCTCTGTACATTGTGAAGTGATCTCTGGTGCAGTTGTAATGGTGTGCTCTTCCTCCCCGCCATGCTCACTAGTGCTGAGAGTGTGTTGTAAAGTCCATAGAGCTGGCCCAGAATGTAAACCTGTGTTGTGATCTGAGCTGTCACATTCTGTGCATTTTAAACTGACCTTACAGTCCTTGGCGAGGTGAGATGTTGAAGAGCAGCACCTGTAGCAGATGTGGTTCTCCTTGAGGAAGGCCTTGCGGTCCTGCAGGGTTTTCTCTCTGAAGGCTCTGCATTTTAGAAGAGGATGTGGTTTCCGATGCAAGGGGCACTGCTTACCAGGATCTTTGACCTTTGTCTCTGAGTTAGAGAAGCTGGTAGACCTGTGAAAAGAATCTGGAGGAGTCAGGTTAGTTGTGTGTATTGCTGCTGGAGGTTTGCGAGGGTTAAGTCCTGAAGGAGCAGCACATGACAATGTAAAATCAAAACTTGAATCATTTCTTGTTTTAGCTTGCTGACACACAAAGTCCACAAAAACAGAAAAGGGAGGGAATGGAACATCATGCTGTCTTTTAAATCGAGATTCATGTGTAATCCACTGCTCTTGCAAGTTATAGGGTAACTTTTGTAGTCTTGTAAGTCCCCCACAAAGATAGCACAAAAAGTGACTTGCTAATGGAACTTCAATTAGCTAAATCCGAGGGGGACTTACAAGGGCAGTCATTAAACTTTTCAAGTCCTTTGGTGACTAGCTCACGTCGTGCAAAGAACCTTGCAAAGTCTATGGTGGCTTGGTTAACCCGCTGTGTGTTCCCATGGTGATATGGCTGTGTATAGTCATACCTTTTTGACGGTGTCCAGCCGTCCTCTGTCATACCGTTCTGACTTGGACGTTTGTTTTCCGGAGGACGATTAGAAGGCTCTGTTAACTCATGTATAGGGAGTCTGTCGTAGGAGGCGTCACTTTGCGTGTATTTCTCCTGTTTGCAGGCTGGAGACTTTGTCACTGACTTGCAGAGGTACCGTGTGTGATGCATTTGCCTATATGTCTCAGTTTAATTCTCCCTGCTTGCCATGTGTGATTCAGTCCTCGGCTAACAGGTTATTGAAGTGCTAATGTCCCCTCACTATTTCTAAAGGTTAATTGATCTATTGTGTTGTGTGAAGGAGATCTGTGTTTAAGTGGCTTGTGTTAATTATTCTGATTGCTCCATTGTGGTAATTATCTCTCTATATGCGGGGTCGAGCTGTCTAGTTAATGTATTCAGTACAACTAGTAATCAGCGTCACTGATGTCATTGTCTAAAGAAAATGTGTTTTCAGAATCGGCTCCGTCGTGTCTGCCTAATCATCTGTATGGAAGCCCCAGTGTGAGGGGGCGGAGGTTTGTCATTGTAACAGTTTTGGAAATTAGATATAAGCTCTGTGTTATAACATTAAACTCTGTCTTGTTCTAGCAGTAAGCCTGGACTCATGTGTGGCTTAATGGGCGATCTCAGGAATATTCCTCCTAGTGGAATATTGGGTGATGTTCTTATGGAAGAAGGGAATCTTTGACGGGGATATCATACCAATACCGTCACAATTGGTTGGAAGCAGAGGGATTTTCCCTTCTACTCTCCTTTACACCCGGATTCCAAGCAGACACTGGAAGAACTACTGGAAGTTGGTGGAAGGATTGCTAGCAACAAAACCAAGCGGGTCATCATAGCAGAATCAATGGAGCTAGACCAGGAGGACGGGATTGCAGCAACGCCAGCAGTACAAGAGATGGAGACACCAGTGATTCAGGAGGAGGAATCGCCAGCCAACAAGCTAATGAGAGAGAAGCTAGCATGGTTTGGTCCGAACCCAACGACGGATGTGGTGCTGAAAGTGATGGACCTGTTAGTAAACACAGAGCTACAGTTAAAACTGACAGCAGTCCGACAAGCAGCCGCACATTCTCCAAACAGTGAGTACAGCACAGCAGACGCAAGGAAGATTCCGTTTGGCGCTTTTAAAGCTTTTGATGAAAAGGACTGTGAAATTGATAACTACCTGGCAGATTTTGAGAGACAATGTAACCTGCACCGAATAGCTAGAAGAGAGTGGGTTGCAATATTGTCAGGCAAACTGTCAGGCAAAGCTTCTGATGCTTTCCGGACCGTGCCAGATCAGGATATCCATAGCTACGCCCGGGTTAAAGAAGCGCTCCTGGCTCGTTATGCAGTAACCCCAGAGTCCCACCGACAGAAGTTCAGGGACTCACGCAAAAGACATAAAAGATGTAATGAGAATTGGCAGCACCGCCTCCAGCCCTATGTAAACACACAGTAGCCTGCTTGTTCCCGAGGTCGAGACCCCCGCACCATAGCCTGCTCTGCTGAAGTGCCCGTCATACGCAGCAGTTGTGCCCACCATATGCAGTCACTTGTGCCCGTCATACGCAGCAGTTGTGCCCATCATATGCAGTCACTTGTGCCCATCATACGCAGCAGTTGTGCCCACCATATACAGTCACTTGTGCCCGTCATACGCAGCAGTTGTGCCCACCATATGCAGTCACTTGTGCCCATCATAGGCAGCAGTTGTGCCCACCATATACAGTCACTTGTGCCCGTCATACGCAGCAGTTGTGCCCACCATATGCAGTCACTTGTGCCCATCATACGCAGCAGTTGTGCCCACTATATGCAGTCACTTGTGCCCATCATACGCAGCAGTTGTGCCCACCATATGCAGTCACTTGTGCCCGTCATACGCAGCAGTTGTGCCCACCATATGCAGTCACTTGTGCCCATCATACGCAGCAGTTGTGCCCACCATATACAGTCACTTGTGCCCGTCATACGCAGCCAGTGTGCCCACCATATGCAGCTACTTGTGCCCGTCATACCCAGCCAGTGTGCCCACCATATGCAGTCACTTGTGCCCATCATACGCAGCCAGTGTGCCCACCATATGCTGCTACTTGTGCCCATCATACGCAGCCAGTGTGCCCACCATATGCAGCTACTTGTGCCCATCATACCCAGCCAGTGTGTCCACCATATGCAGCTACTTGTGCTCGTCATACACAGCCAGTGTGCCCACCATATGCAGTCACTTGTGCCCATCAAACGCAGCCAGTGTGCCCACCATATGCAGCTACTTGTGCCCGTCATACCCAGCCAGTGTGGGGGACTTCCTCTCTTTGGGAGAGACTGGATTGCTCACTTTGGTATGCCAGACATCGCCATAAGTCCCTGTAACACCGTTACCATTCCATTAGGAGATAATGAGGGATGGGTGGTGTCCCTGAAGCAGCGGTTCCCAAAGATTTTTGATGACCAGTTGGGAAAAATAAAGCATGACTGTGTGAGACTCAAGCTGAAACCCAACGCTCAGCCTAAGTTCTTCAAAGCTCGGACAGTACCTTTCGCACTCCGAGCAGGTGGGGAAGCAGAACTAAGTCGGCTGGAGGAACAAGGTGTCATCTCAAAGGTAGAGCACAGCATCACCAGTTGTACCGGTAAAGAAATCGAATGGGGACTTGCGCATTTGTGGCGATTTTTCCGCATGGCACTGAACTCTCAACTGGAAATAGACCAGTAAAAAAAGATGACATTTTTGCCTCTCTTGCAGGAGGTCAAAAGTTCACCAAGCTTGATCTCAAACAAGCATATTTACAGTTTGAGGTCCATCCTTCTTCCCGCAAGTTTCTGACCATCAACACCCACAAGGGACTGTATCAATATAATCGGATGGTGTTTGGGGTAGCCTCTGCCCCAGCCATTTGGCAACGAAAAATGGACGAGATTTTGGCGGACATTCCTTTCACTCAGTGCCTGCTAGATGACATGCTCATTACAGGACGGACCGACCAGGAACACGAGCAGAATGTGGAGCTTGTGTTGGCGAGACTCCAAGAACAGGGTCTGAAAGTGAACTTAGCAAAATGCCAATTCATGGTGCCTAAATTGGAGTTTTGTGGCCACCTTGTGGATGCAGAAGGTATACACACCACGGAAGCCAAGGTTGATGCTTTAGTCAAAGCTCCAGCCCCAACCAACGTCCAGCAGCTGCGATCATACCTTGGCTTGCTGAACTATTACCACAAATTCCTGCCAGATCTGGCACACAAGCTTTTGGAGAAACACTCCAGATGGGACTGGTCGGCTGCATGCCAACGTGCTTTTGAAGTTTCTAAGCGGAAGCTGTTGGCGTCACGCATGCTCGTGCATTATGACCTCCAGAAGCCTCTCACCTTGGCTTGTGATGCCTCACCCTATGGTCTGGGGGCGGTACTATCCCACATCTTACCAGATGGGTCAGAAAAACCAGTGGCATTTGCCTCCAGGTCTTTGACAAAAGCAGAAAGCAATTACTCACACATTGACAAAGAGGCACTTGCGCTGATATGGGCAATTAAGAAGTTTCATCTTTACCTGTATGGTAGGGAATTCACCATACTGACGGACCATAAACCACTCCTTCAGATCTTTAGCCCTGACAAAGGCATCTCCCAGACTACTGCGGCCCGCCTCCAATGCTATGCCCTATTCTTGGGGGCATACAGCTACAAAATTCAGTATCGTGGTCATGATGCCAATGCTAATGCGGACGCTATGTCCCGACTGACAGGGAGGTCCATGGACTCTTCTCCACCGGTCAAGAGTTGTCGTTACACCAGCCTGTCCTTCTTGTCTTCTGGGGAGATAGCAGCCCATACAAACAAGGATACCTTTCTGAAAACAATACTCTCCTGGGTACGGTCCGGTTGGCCTGCAACTGTCACACAGGAGTATGAACCTTATTTCCGTAGGCGTATGGAATTAACTGTGGCTGGCAACTGTGTTTTATAGGGAGACCTAGTGATCATTCCACAGACCCTCCGGAGACACATTCTGGACTTGCTACATACTGGTCATCCCGGGGGCACACGTATGAAACAAAAGGCCAGAGGCTATGTGTGGTGGCCAAACCTAGACTCAGATATCACAACATATGTGAATGCTTGTGCTGGATGTGCACAAACGGCAAGAGACCCTCCTCGAGGGTGCGTCCAGCCCTGCACTTGGCCCACGGTTCCTTGGTTTCGCCTACACTTGGACTTTGCAGGCCCAATCAGAGGACACACCTTCTTGATCATAGTGGACGCCCATTCAAAGCGGCCTGAGGTCATTCCTGTTACTCAGCCAACGACTAAGGCAATGGTTTCCATACTGTTACATCTCGCTGCTACGTTTGGATACCCCAGAGAAATCATCACAGACAACGGTGCACAATTCACCAGTCAGGAGTTTCAGCATTTCCTGACTGCCCACAACATCAAGCACAAGTTGACCGCACCTTACCACCCGGCTACAAATGGTCAAGTAGAGCGGTTTGTGCAGACTTTTAAACGCTATTTCAAAGCTACAGTGGCTGCAAGTAAACAACAGTCCCTATCACCCCAGCAGCTGGACTCCTTCCTTTCTGCTTACAGAAACACACCACATGCAACCACTGGGAAACTCCAGCAGAACTCCTTCTGGGGCGGCAGCCATGGACTGTTTTGGATATGCTCCGCCCTCAAACAGTCCAGCAACATGTACTACAGTCCCAAGACAAGATGGTCCAACACAATGAGCTCCCCCGATTCACAGCCCAATAAAAGGTATGGGCCAGATCTTATGGGGCTTCCAACACCCGTTGGCTTCCTGCTGTCATTGCAGAGACCTTGGGACCCAAGATGTACAAGGTCCGCCTGGAAAATGGTTCCATTTGCAGACGTCATGCGGACCAACTGCGTCCTCGTTCTCAACTGCCCGAATCCCTGATGCCGGCTGAACCACCAGTGTCTCAAGGATCTGCTCCCAGCGAATCAGGATGCACAGAGACTGATGATTGCGGGGACTCTGAACTTTTGAACTCAGCTCCAACAGAGCCCTCCAGCTCTGGTCCGGAGGTCTGTTTACCCTCTGAGCTGGGGGATCCCTTCTTGGCCCTGCCGGTACCCATTCCGGCCAGCCATGTTTCCTCCGGTCCCGAATCGCTGGATGCCCGGCCTCAACGACACTGTCGCCCTCCTGACCGGTTTCAGTTGCAAGAGCGGTTACGAGACTTTCGGCGGGGCCGACGGAAGTGATCCGATGACATATTAACCCCGCAAGCTTGAAGTCCCGTAATTCTCCTGTGTTTGGAGGACTGTTATTGGACAGTTATCAGTTAATGTTTTGTGCCTGTTATTGTTTTTTTTTTTTTTTTTATTGTTTTTTTTTTAGGGATGGATGGAAGGTGTTATACCTGAAGGGTTCCACATGTACTGGCACTTTAAGGCTGGCTCCACCCAGCAGTGATGACAAGGGGCATAGTAGCCATCTTAGAGAGACCACATGTAGGAAGCAGAGATATGTACTGTCCTGAGATGCATGTTCCAGTGTACAGCCTGTACTGAATAAACATCCATTGTTCCTGACCAGAGTCTTGTGTCCCTCACAACACAGAGGATATAACACCCACTGTTATACCTGAAGGGTTCCACATGTACTGGCACTTTAAGGCTGGCTCCACCCAGCAGTGATGACAAGGGTCAAGGGGCATAGTAGCCATCTTAGAGAGACCACATGTAGGAAGCAGAGAGATATGTAATGTCCTGAGATGCATGTTGCAGTGTACAGTCTGTACTGAATAAACATCCATTGTTCCAGCCCAGAGTCTTGTGTCCCTCACAACACAGAGGTTATAACAGTGGCGACGAGAATGGGATTTACAAAGTGTCTATCAGTCTGAGAGAGAGACAAAGACATTGTGGATTGTCACCTGGATAAAAGCAATCACAGATCCCAGCAGGAAAATGTCATTAATCGGGACATTAAGTGAGTTTGATGGAGAACAGACATCCTGGAGTTCCTGGGTTGAGAGACTGGAACAGTATTTCAGTGCAAATGCCATCCCAGACAACAGGCAAGTAGCAGTGTTTCTGACAGTGTTTGGGGCCAAAACATATGACACTCTTAGGGATCTGCTTTCCCCTGTAAAACCAGCAGCTAAGACATTGGCAGAGCTGCTGACACTGCTAGAGGATCACTTCCAGCCTAAACCATTAGAAATTGCAGAAAGATTTCGCTTCTATCAGAGGCAGCAGCAGACAGGTGAAGAGATTAAAGTTTATGTGCTCGCCCTTCGCAGACTAGCCTCTACCTGTTCTTTTGGGGACTACCTACCTACTGCACTGAGAGATAAGTTTGTCATGGGACTGAATTGTGAGTCAACACAAAAGAGACTGTTAACAGAGAAAGACCTTACCCTTACAAAGGCAATTGAGATAGCTTCAGTGATGGAAATGGCTGTGAAAGATACAGAGGAATTGAACCCCCAGAGCAGAAGGGAAGAGGTGAAGCAGGAAGTTTTCAGAACAGCAGTCAAGCCAACTGCTGCAAACTGGAAATACAGACCCCCACCAAGCCGGGAGTCAGCTTGCCACCGTTGTGGGAATACAGACCATGATCACAAAGTCTACCGGTTTAAGGATCAGACCTGTCATAATTGCGGTAGGACCGGCCATCTGAAACGAGTTTGCCGTAGCAAGAAGGTGCGAGATAAACAACCTCTGAACCCCAAGACTAAGACATATATGGTGGGAAGATATACATCATCATCTGAGTCAGAGGATGAGGCTGTGCTCCACAGGTTAGACATACATCATATGCATTCAGCACCCTCCGCAATGACTGTAGATGTAACCGTTGAGGGAAAGAATCTCAGGATGGATGTAGACACAGGAGCAGCAGTTTCAGTTATCACCCAGAAACAATGGAGACAACTTCAGACCCGAAAAACTGTCCACCAACACCAATCAAACTGCAGACATACTCAAAACAGATACTCCACCCACTGGGTTACGCAAAAGTAAAGGTATTGTACAAGGGTCAGACAAAGAGACTGCCATTATATATCCTAGAAAATGGGGGACCCCCTCTATTTGGGAGAGACTGGATTGCTCACTTTGGTATGCCAGACATCGCCATAAGTCCCTGTAACACCGTTACCATTCCATTAGGAGATAATGAGGGATGGGTGGTGTCCCTGAAGCAGCGGTTCCCAAATCTTTTTGATGACCAGTTGGGAAAAATAAAGCATGACTGTGTGAGACTCAAGCTGAAACCCAACGCTCAGCCTAAGTTCTTCAAAGCTCGGACAGTACCTTTCGCACTCCGAGCAGGTGTGGAAGCAGAACTAAGTCGGCTGGAGGAACAAGGTGTCATCTCAAAGGTAGAGCACAGCGAGTGGGCATCAACAGTTGTACCGGTAAAGAAATCGAATGGGGACTTGCGCATTTGTGGCGATTTCCGCATGGCACTGAACTCTCAACTGGAAATAGACCAGTATCCCCTACCCAGAGTAGATGACATTTTTGCCTCTCTTGCAGGAGGTCAAAAGTTCACCAAGCTTGATCTCAAACAAGCATATTTACAATTTGAGGTCCATCCTTCTTCCCGCAAGTTTCTGACCATCAACACCCACAAGGGACTGTATCAATATAATCGGATGGTGTTTGGGGTAGCCTCTGCCCCAGCCATTTGGCAACGAAAAATGGATGAGATTTTGGCGGACATTCCTTTCACTCAGTGCCTGCTAGATGACATGCTCATTACAGGACGGACCGACCAGGAACACAAGCAGAATGTGGAGCTTGTGTTGGCGAGACTCCAAGAACAGGGTCTGAAAGTGAACTTAGCAAAATGCCAATTCATGGTGCCTAAATTGGAGTTTTGTGGCCACCTTGTGGATGCAGAAGGTATACACACCACGGAAGCCAAGGTTGATGCTTTAGTCAAAGCTCCAGCCCCAACCAACGTCCAGCAGCTGCGATCATACCTTGGCTTGCTGAACTATTACCACAAATTCCTGCCAGATCTGGCACACACCTTGTTTCCGTTGAACAAGCTTTTGGAGAAACACTCCAGATGGGACTGGTCGGCTGCATGCCAACGTGCTTTTGAAGTTTCTAAGCGGAAGCTGTTGGCGTCACGCATGCTCGTGCACTATGACCTCCAGAAGCCTCTCACCTTGGCTTGTGATGCCTCACCCTATGGTCTGGGGGCGGTACTATCTCACATCTTACCAGATGGGTCAGAAAAACCAGTGGCATTTGCCTCCAGGTCTTTGACAAAAGCAGAAAGCAATTACTCACACATTGACAAAGAGGCTCTTGCGCTGATATGGGCAATTAAGAAGTTTCATCTTTACCTGTATGGTAGGGAATTCACCATACTGACGGACCATAAACCACTCCTTCAGATCTTTAGCCCTGACAAAGGCATCTCCCAGACTACTGCGGCCCGCCTCCAACGCTATGCCCTATTCTTGGGGGCATACAGCTACAAAATTCAGTATCGTGGTCATGATGCCAATGCTAATGCGGACGCTATGTCCCGACTGACAGGGAGGTCCATGGACTCTTCTCCACCGGTCAAGAGTTGTCGTTACACCAGCCTGTCCTTCTTGTCTTCTGGGGAGATAGCAGCCCATACAAACAAGGATACCTTTCTGAAAACAATACTCTCCTGGGTACGGTCCGGTTGGCCTGCAACTGTCGCACAGGAGTATGAACCTTATTTCCGTAGGCGTATGGAATTAACTGTGGCTGGCAACTGTGTTTTATGGGGAGACCGAGTGATTATTCCACAGACCCTCCGGAGACACATTCTGGACTTGCTACATACTGGTCATCCCGGGAGCACACGTATGAAACAAAAGGCCAGAGGCTATGTGTGGTGGCCAAACCTAGACTCAGATATCACAACATATGTGAATGCTTGTGCTAGATGTGCACAAACGGCAAGAGACCCTCCTCGAGGGTGCGTCCAGCCCTGGACTTGGCCCACGGTTCCTTGGTTTCGCCTACACTTGGACTTTGCAGGCCCGATCAGAGGACACACCTTCTTGATCATAGTGGACGCCCATTCAAAGTGACCTGAGGTCATTCCTGTTACTCAGCCAACGACTAAGGCAATGGTTTCCATACTGTTACATCTCGCTGCTACGTTTGGATACCCCAGAGAAATCGTCACAGACAACGGTGCACAATTCACCAGTCAGGAGTTTCAGCGTTTCCTGACTGCCCACAACATCAAGCACAAGTTGACCGCACCTTACCACCCGGCTACAAATGGTCAAGCAGAGCGGTTTGTGCAGACTTTCAAACGCTATTTCAAAGCTACAGTGGCTGCAAGTAAACAACAGTCCCTGTCACCCCAGCAGCTGGACTCCTTTCTTTCTGCTTACAGAAACACACCACATGCAACCACTGGGAAAACTCCAGCAGAACTCCTTCTGGGGCGGCAGCCATGGACTGTTTTGGATATGCTCCGCCCTCAAACAGTCCAGGAACATGTACTACAGTCCCAAGACAAGATGGTCAGACACAATGAGCTCCCCCGATTCACAGCCCAACAAAAGGTATGGGCCCGATCTTATGGGGCTTCCAACACCCGTTGGCTTCCTGCTGTCATTGCAGAGACCTTGGGACCCAAGATGTACAAGGTCCGCCTGGAAGATGGTTCCATTTGCAGACGTCATGCGGACCAACTGCGTCCTCGTTCTCAACTGCCCGAATCCCTGATGCCGGCTGAACCACCAGTATCTCAAGGATCTGCTCCCAGTGAATCAGGATGCACAGAGACTGATGATTGCGGGGACTCTGAACTTTTGAACTCAGCTCCAACAGAGCCCTCCAGCTCTGGTCCGGAGGTCTGTTTACCCTCTGAGCTGGGGGATCCCTTCTTGGCCCTGCCGGTACCCATTCCGGCCAGCCCTGTTTCCTCCGGTCCCGAATCGCTGGATGCCCGGCCTCAACGACACTGTCGCCCTCCTGACCGGTTTCAGTTGCAAGAGCGGTTACGAGACTTTCGACGGGGCCGACGGAAGTGATCAGATGACATATTAACCCAGCAACTGTTCCTGGAAGCTTGAAGTCCCATAATTCTCCTGTGTTTGGAGGACTGTTATTGGACAGTTATCAGTTCATGTTTTGTGCCTGTTATTGTTTTGTTGTTTTTTTTTTTAGGGATGGATGGAAGGTGTTATACCTGAAGGGTTCCACATGTACTGGCACTTTAAGGCTGGCTCCACCCAGCAGTGATGACAAGGGTCAAGGGGCATAGTAGCCATCTTAGAGAGACCACATGTAGGAAGCAGAGAGATATGTAATGTCCTGAGATGCATGTTGCAGTGTACAGTCTGTACTGAATAAACATCCATTGTTCCAGCCCAGAGTCTTGTGTCCCTCACAACACAGAGGATATAACACCCACCATATGCAGTCACTTGTGCCCATCAAACGCAGCCAGTGTGCCTACCATATGCTGCTACTTGTGCCCGTCATACGCAGCCAGTGTGCCCACCATATGCAGCTACTTGTGCCCGTCATACCCAGCCAGTGTGCCCACCATATGCAGCTACTTGTGCCTGTCATACGCAGCCATTGTGCCCACTATTTGCAGCCACTTGTGCCCGTCATACCCAGCCAGTGTGCCCATCATATGCAGTCACTTGTGCCCATCATACGCAGGCAGTGTGCCCACCATATGCAGCTACTTGTGCTCTTCATACCCAGCCAGTGTGCCCACCATATGCAGCTACTTGTGCCCATCATACGCAGCCATTGTGCCCACTATTTGCAGCCACTTGTGCCCACCATATGCAGTCACTTGTGCCCATCATACGCAGCCAGTGTGCCCACTATTTGCAGCCACTTGTGCCCGTCATGCGCAGCAGTTGTGCCCTCCATATGCATTGTACCCGTCATACGCGTCACTTCCTTCTTCTTCTTCTGTAGCGGCGGCTGTGGCTCCTGTGTCCGCTTGGCTCCTCAGGCTTCCTCCGTCATGTCTCCTTTTCCACCAAAGCGTTAGGCATCCAATCGGATCGCCTAAAGCTTTGGCCAATCGGGAGACTTTACTGACCTGCCTGCTGATTGGCAAGGAGGAACTTTAGTGTGAAAATAGCCTCTGGCTCTTATCACGTGCTTCAAACTACACACCCCGCCTATTCCCGCCATAGTATTTCATGTGTCCGGCATCCTGAAAGGGGCCAGGCACATGAATAGGGAGGGCGGCAGAGGTGACGGAGGCGGTGCCCATGCATTGTGGGCCCACCATGCAGGGGCCACCACTGGTCTTTGATCTCTGTCAAGTGCTGGGGTCTGGATCGCCTCCGCTGCTTTTCCTCCAATCGGGCCAAAGAAGCTGAGTGCGAGTTTACCTATAGCCCTCACACTGGACGAAGGGTGTCCCCGTCCTCTGGGGGAGAGAAGGATGTCCCCGTCCTCCGGGGGAGAGAAGGGTGTCTGTCCCCGTCCTAAGGGGAGAAGGGTGGCACCCTCTCCTCCTCCAACCACCCAAAGATCAGCTCTTCCAATTTTGGCCAACACTGGGGCCCATCACCTTTTCCTTAGGACGGGGACACCCTTCTCTCCCCCGGAGAAAGAGGACACCATTCTCTCCCCCCAGGGGACGAGGACACCATTCTCTCCCCTGGAGGACGGGGACACCCTTCTCTCCCCCGGAGGACGGGGACACCCTTCTCTCCCCTGGAGGAGGAGGACAAGGACACCATTCTCTCCCCCCGGAGGACGAGGACATTATTCTCTCCCCCGGAGGACAAGGAAAAAACCCTTCTCTCCCCCGGAGGAGGAGGACGAGGACACCATTCTCTCCCCCCGGAGGACGAGGACACCATTCTCTTCCCGGAGGACGAGGACACCATTCTCTCCCCCCAGAGGAGGAGGACACCATTCTCTCCCCCCGGAGGACGAGGACACCATTCTTTCCCCCTGAGGACGAGGACACCAGGGCTGGACAGGGAGAGGAGGTGAGCGCTGCGGGGAACCAGAGCATCATGAGGGACGGGGGTTAGAGGCGCATGGGGGACCAGAGCATTATGGGGGGATAGAGGAGCAGGAGAGGAACAGAGAAGCATGTGTGGGAACAGAGAAGCAGGGGGGGGGTATCAGTGGAGCACAGGGGGGACCAGAGAAGCATGAGGGTAAGAGGAGCATGGGGGGGGGTAGAGAAGCATGTGGGGGAACAGGGAAGCAGGGGGAGAACCAGAGGAGCAGAGAGGGGGACAGAGGAGCATGGGGGCAGCCACATGGGAGAGACCTGTCAAAGTGGATGAAGTCCAGGGCAATATTTTTGTCCCAGTCCAGCCCTGGTGTCCCTGTCCTCTGGGGTAGAGAATGGTGTCCCTGTCCTCCGGGGGAGAGAAGGCTGTGCCCATCCTCCGGGGGAGAGAAGGGTGTCCTCATCCTCCGGGGGAGAGAAGGGTGTCCCCATCCTCCGGGGGAGAGAAGGGTGTCCTCCTCCTCCGGGGAGAGAATGGTGTCCTCGTCCTCCGGGGGGAGAGAGTGGTGTCCTCGTCCCCTGGGGGGAGAGAATGGTGTCCTCTTTCTCCGGGGGAGAGAAGGGTGTCCCCGGAGGAGGAGGACACCATTCTCTCCCCCCGGAGGACGAGGACACCATTCTCTCCCCGGAGGAGGAGGACACCATTCTCTCCCCCCGGAGGACGAGGACACCATTCTCTCCCCCCGGAGGACGAGGACACCATTCTCTCCCCGGAGGACGAGGACACCATTCTCTCCCCAGAGGACGAGGACACCATTCTCTCCCCGGAGGACGAGGACACAATTCTCTCCCTCCGGAGGACGAGGACACCATTCTCTCCCCGGAGGACGGGGACACCCTTCTCTCCCCCGGAGGACGGGGACACCCTTCTCTCCCCCGGAGGAGGAGGACGAGGACACCATTCTCTCCCCCCGGAGGACGAGGACACCATTCTCTCCCCCGGAGGACGGGGACACCCTTCTCTCCCCCGGAGGACGAGGACACCATTCTCTCCCCCCGGAGGACGAGGACACCATTCTCTCCCCGGAGGACGAGGACACCATTCTCTCACCCCGGAGGACGAGGACACCATTCTCTCCCCAGAGGACGAGGACACCATTCTCTCCCCCGGAGGAGGAGGACACCATTCTCTCCCCCCGGAGGACGAGGACACCATTCTCTCCCCCTGAGGACGAGGACACCATTCTCTCCCCGGAGGACGAGGACACCATTCTCTCCCCCCGGTGGACGAGGACACCATTCTCTCCCCAGAGGACGAGGACACCATTCTCTCCCCCGGAGGACGAGGACACCATTCTCTCCCTCCGGAGGACGAGGACACCATTCTCTCCCCGGAGGACGGGGACACCCTTCTCTCCCCTGGAGGACGGGCACACCCTTCTCTCCCCCGGAGGAGGAGGACGAGGACACCATTCTCTCCCCCCGGAGGACGAGGACACCATTCTCTCCCCCGGAGGACGGGGACACCCTTCTCTCCCCCGGAGGACGAGGACACCATTCTCTACCCCCGGAGGACGAGGACACCATTCTCTCCCCGGAGGACGAGGACACCATTCTCTCCCCCCAGAGGACGAGGACACCATTCTCTCCCCAGAGGACGAGGACACCATTCTCTCCCCCGGAGGAGGAGGAGGACACCATTCTCTCCCCCCGGAGGACGAGGACACCATTCTCTCCCCCTGAGGACGAGGACACCATTCTCTCCCCCGGAGGACGAGGACACCATTCTCTCCCCCCGGAGGACGAGGACACCATTCTCTCCCCCCGGAGGACGAGGACACCATTCTCTCCCCCTGAGGACGAGGACACCATTCTCTCCCCCTGAGGAGGAGGACACCAGGGCTGGACAGGGAGAGGAGGTGAGCGCTGCGGGGAACCAGAGCATCATGAGGGACGGGGGATAGAGGCGCATGGGGGACCAGAGCATTATGGGGGGGATAGAGGAGCAGGAGAGGAACAGAGAAGCATGTGTGGGAACAGAGAAGCAGGGGGGGGGTATCAGTGGAGCACAGGGGGGACCAGAGAAGTATGAGGGAAAGAGAGAATGGTGTCCTCGTCCCCTGGGGGGAGAGAATGGTGTCCTCTTTCTCCGGGGGAGAGAAGGGTGTCCCCGTCCTCCGGGGGAGAGAAGGGTGTCTGTCCCCGTCCTAAGGAAAAGGAGATGGGCCCCAGTGTTGGCCAAAATTGGAAGAGCTGATCTTTGGGTGGTTGGAGGAGGAGAGGGTGCCACCCTTCTCCCCTTAGGACGGGGACAGACACCCTTCTCTCTCCCGGAGGACAGGGACACCCTTCTCTCCCCCGGACGACAGGGACACCCTTCGTCCAGTGTGAGGGCTATAGGTAAACTCGCACTCAGCTTCTTTGGCCCGATTGGAGGAAAAGCAGCGGAGGCGATCCAGACCCCAGCACTTGACAGAGATCAAAGACCAGTGGTGGCCCCTGCATGGTGGGCCCACAATGCATGGGCAACGCCCCCGTCACCTCTGCCGCCCTCCCTATTCATGTGCCTGGCCCCTTTCAGGATGCCGGACACATGAAATACTATTTTCACACTAAAGTTCCTCCTTGCCAATCAGCAGGCAGGTCATTAAAACCTGTCACTCGATTGGCCAAAGCTTTAGGCGATCCTATCGGATGCCTAACGCTTTGGCGGAAAAGGAGACACAGCCACAGCTACAGAAGAAGAAGGAAGTGACGCGTATGACGGGTACAAGTGACTGCATATGGTGGGCATAACTGCTGCGCATGACGGGCACAAGTGGCTGCAAATAGTGGGCACAATGGCTGCGTATGACGGGCACAAGTAGCTGCATATGGTGGGCACACTGGCTGGGTATGAAGGGCAGAAGTAGCTGCATATGGTGGGCACACTGCCTGCGTACGATGGGCACAAGTGACTGCATATGGTGGGCACACTGGCTGGGTATGACGGACACAAGTGGCTGCAAATAGTGGGCACAATGGCTGCGTATGACAGGCACAAGTAGCTGCATTTGGTGGGCACACTGGCTGCGTATGATGGGCACAAGTGACTGCATATGGTGGGCACACTGGCTGGGTATGACGGGCACAAGTAGCTGCATAAGGTGGGCACACTGGCTGCGTATGATGGGCACAAGTGACTGCATATGGTTAGTACACTGCCTGGGTATGACAGGCACAAGTAGCTGCATATGGTGGGCACACTGCCTGCGTACGATGGGCACAAGTGACTGCATGTGGTGGGCACACTGGCTGGGTATGACGGGCACAAGTGGCTGCATATGGTGGGCACACTGGCTGCGTATGACGGGCACAAGTATCTGCATATGGTGGGCACACTGGCTGCGTATGACGGGCACAAGTAGCAGCATATGGTGGGCACACTGGCTGCGTATGACGGGCACAAGTGACTGCATATGGTGGGCACACTGGCTGGGTATGACGGGCACAAGTAGCTGCATATGGTGGGCACACTGGCTGTGTATGACGGGCACAAGTATCTGCATATGGTGGGCACACTGGCTGCGTATGACGGGCACAAGTATCAGCATATGGTGGGCACACTGGCTGCGTATGATGGGCACAAGTGACTGCATATGGTGGGCACACTGGCTGGGTATGACGGGCACAAGTATCTGCATATGGTGGGCACACTGGCTGCGTATGACGGGCACAAGTAGCAGGATATGGTGAGCACACTGGCTGCGTATGACGGGCACAAGTAGCAGCATATGGTGGGCACACTGGATGCGTATGATGGGCACAAGTGACTGCATATGGTGGGCACACTGGCTGCGTATGACGGGCACAAGTGACTGCATATGGTGGGCACAACTGCTGCGTATGACGGGCACAAGTAACTGCATTTGGTGGGCACAACTGCTGCGTATGATGGGCACAAGTGACTGCATATGGTGGGCACACTGGCTGCGTATGACGGGCACAAGTAGCTGCATATGGTTGGCACACTGGCTGGGTATGACGGGCACAAGTAGCTGCATATTGTGGGCACACTGGCTTCGTATGATGGGCACAAGTCACTGTATATGGTGGGCACACTGACTGGGTATGACGGGCACAAGTAGCTGCATATGGTGGGCACACTGGCTGCGTATGACGGGCACAAGTGACTGTATATGGTGGGCACAACTGCTGCGTATGATGGGCACAAGTGACTGCATATGGTGGGCACAACTGCTGCGTATGACGGGCACAAGTAACTGCATTTGGTGGGCACAACTGCTGCGTATGATGGGCACAAGTGACTGCATATGGTGGGCACAACTGCTGCGTATGACGGGCACAAGTGACTGTATATGGTGGGCACAACTGCTGCGTATGATGGGCACAAGTGACTGCATATGGTGGGCACAACTGCTGCGTATGACGGGCACAAGTGACTGTATATGGTGGGCACAACTGCTGCGTATGACGGGCACAAGTGACTGCATATGGTGGGCACAACTGCTGCGTATGACGGGCACTTCAGCAGAGCAGGCTAGGGTGCGGGGGTCTCGACCTCGGAAACAAGCAGGCTACTGTGTGTTTACACGGGGCTGGAGGCGGTGCTGCCGATTCTCATTACATCTGTATGTCTTTCCCTCCTGCCCCCCCCCCCCCCCCGCTCTTTAACGCTCTCTGTATCATATCTGTATGTCTCTTTCATTATATCTGTATGTCTCTTTCATTATATCTGTATGTCTCTTTCATTACATCTGTATGTCTCTTTCATTATATCTGTATGTCTCTTTCATTAAATCTGTATGTCTCTTTCATTATATCTGTATGTCTCTTTCATTACATCTGTATGTCTCTTTCATTAAATCTGTATGTCTCTTTCATTATATCTGTATGTCTCTTTCATTATATCTGTATGTCTCTTTCATTACATCTGTATGTCTCTTTCATTATATCTGTATGTCTCTTTCATTATATCTGTATGTCTCTTTCATTACATCTGTATGTCTCTTTCATTATATCTGTATTGCCCCGTACACACCATCACTTTATGTGATGAAAAAAAATGACGTTTTTAAAAACGTCACTTTAATTGACCGTGTGTGGGGGAAAACGTTGTTTTATGTCTTCTAAAAAACGACCAAAAAAAATTGAAGCATGCTTCAATTTTATGTGTCGTTTTTCAAAACGTCAACTTTTACTTCACAGAAATTGACCGTGTGTAGCAAAAAACGTCGTTTAAAACAACGTTTTTTCACCCGCGCATGCCCAGAAGCTACTTATGAAGCGAGCTTCAATGGAAAAACGTGGTGGAACGTAACCTCGCTTTGCTAGAACATTGTGAGAAAAACTATGGTGTGTAGGCAACTTCGTCTTTGAAAATTGAAGTTTCAAAAACGTAATTTTTTACTTCACAGAAAATGTCGTTTTTTTTCATCACATAAAGTGATGGGGCCAGATTCACGTAGCTCAGCGGATCTATAGATCCGCTCGATCTACGTGAATTAAGATCCGATCCCGCAAGTTTAGGAGGCAAGTGGCTAATTCACAAACCACTTACCTCCAAACTTGCGACGGCGGATCCTAAATCCCCCAGCGGAATTCAAATTCCGCGGCTAGGGGAGTGTCATATTTAAATCAGGCGTGTTCCCGCGCCGATTTAAATGCGCATGCGTCGTCCGTGGAATTTCCCGGCGTGCATTGCTCCCACTTGGACGTCAGTGGTTGCGACGTGAGCGGGACTTGCGACGCGCGTGTTCGTGAATCGGCGTACGCAAACGACGTAGGAAAATTCAAATTCGACGCGGGAACGCCGGCTATACTTAACATTGGCTGCGCCTGATAAAAGAAGGGGTAAGTATACGACGGAAAACCGCTACGGAAACGTAAGAAGACTGCGACGGGTCCGCGTACGTTCGTGAATTTGCGTATCTCGCTGATTTACATATTATTTATCGTAAATCAGCGGGAACGCCCCCGGCGCCATTTTTAAATTGAAAAAAAGATCCGACAGTGTAACACATTGTAACACTGTCGGATCTAGCCCTATCTATACGTAATTGATTCTATGAATCAGGCGCATAGATAGGACCAGTTTACGTCAGAGATACGACGGTGTATCTGTAGATACACCGTCGTATCTCTTTGTGAATCTGGCCCATGGTGTGTACGGGGCATAAGTCTCTTTCATTATATCTGTATGTCTCTTTCATTATATCTGTATGTCTCTTTCATTACATCTGTATGTCTCTTTCATTACATCTGTATGTCTCTTTCATTACATCTGTATGTCTCTTTCATTACATCTGTATGTCTCTTTCATTACATCTGTATGTCTCTTTCATTATATCTGTATGTCTCTTTCATTACATCTGTATGTCTCTTTCTCTCCCGCACCCCCCCCCCCCCCCCCCCCCGCTCTGTGTATGGTTCGCATTAGATCCGCTGCAGTGTCATATGCTGCTCCCTATCTCAGAATGCTGATGCTCTGTGTATGTTTCCTCGAGGGTCACATGTCTCTTTGATTATATCTGTATGTGTGTTTCTCCTCCGCTCCCCCCCCGCTCTGTGTATGGTTATCATCTGTGTCTCTCCCGCCCCCCGCCGCTCTGTGTATGCCTCCTCGTCACTTCCGTGACAAATTCTGATGGTTTCACTGAAGGGTAGTGTCGTGAATGCCCTGGAACGCATCGCATTTTGCGTTGGAACGCATTGCGCATGCGCATTTCGCCGCCACGTGACTTCCGCAGCATTCTGAGATAGGCAGCAGAATATGACACTGCACAGGCTTAGCTGACTCCATGAGGACTGTCCAGTGGAAGATGAAAGAGTTGTGATAGGAAGTGAAGACAGTTTTCCGTAACACGACAGGAAATGTACATTACCATAGAACACTTGCCATTAACGGTCCTTTGTTAAGAGTGGCATCTAGTGGACAATATTTGAATTACAAGTCCAGAATATATTCCTGTATTTCCTTGTAGGCCAAAGGCATGACAGGTAAAGGAAGTGACTCCCTTTGGGCCCAGCGCCCTGAAGACATTTTTCATTTTATTTTATTTTTTATTTTATTTATTTGAGAATCTTCTATCAACTGCCGGCTGGGTGACAGGCTGGATATATAGATCCTTGTAGTCTCCTCAGTCCGGCCAGCAAGCGTGAGCACACCGCTAAGGGCTGGGTCTGCCACGGCATACCCCATGACTCTGGGGGTGGCCTGGTGAGCTTGTTGCTCCAGGGTCTACACATGACTGGGCTGTCTCACTCACAGTGGACCGGGCCGACAGCTACTCAAACGCAGTTGTATGCCTGTCATGAATGTGCCAGCGGGTCCTCACATGGACGGGTAAGTACAGTCCTTCCTGCCTCGGCGGGTCGGTACAGCTGGGCATTCCTGGGGTTTGGGGGTCCTCCTATCTCCCTTTCCCTGCTCTCTGTCACATTTCCCTCTGCTGCTCTACCGCTGCTACCGGGGTGGACCTGTGGGGGGGGCTCCTTTTCCCACTGGGGGACTGTGAGGTGTCTGGGCCCATTTTTAGCTGTGGGGGTGTGCTTGCCTTAGGGAAGCCCTATTCGGCCTTCTTATCCACATCGCAGCTTTTCGCCGCCATTTTTTTGCAGTCTGCTGTTTGAATTGAAATTTCCAATTGGCGGACATTTTGTTGTGGTCGTGCTATGGCGCAGCTTGTTATTGTGGTCGGCCATTTTACTGTGGCTGTGCTCTGTTATCTCTGGGGCATCCGGTGGCCATTTTGTGTGGGGTTTTGGCCTCTAGTGCTGGCTTTCTATAGGGAGCGCAGCACATATCTCCTCACAGCTTTTTACCTCACGGCTTTTCCTCACAACACGCATAGGGTGGGCAGCGGTGCTGAGCAGTCTCTTGCTGGGTTGGTGATTCCCCTGGGTAACCCCCCGGTCAGTGCAGCAAGAAGGGTGGGCTTTTTCAGGTCTTAAATAGGTCCCTGAGAGCTGTCTGTGGTTATGGAGTCAGTATCTGGCCCTTTTTTTCCCAAACATGCCAGAGGTGGCAGCTGGTGCTCCTGCACCTGCGGTTCCCATGGACACTTTGTCGGCAGTCCTGGAAACATTTGTTGCCAGGGTGGAAGCGGCGTGCAGGCATAAGGGGGGTAAAAAGTGCCCCCACCTTCTCCTGGGGAATGCTCTGACTCAGACCCGGGCCTGGCTGCGGCACAGGACCCGGTTCTGGGTTGTCAGAGGATGTGGACCAGGACCTTCCTTGTGAGGAAGACTCCTCACTTGGGTCAGTACAGAACAGGGCACTTGTTAGTGCTGTGAGGGACTCTCATAAGATGGATGGTGCAGCTGAGGCATCCACTGAGGGTTCAGTCTTTTTTGGGTCACACAAGTCGGACCGCTCTGTGAAGGTTGTTCCTTATGTGTCCTTTTTTGACAAGTTCATTCATTGATAAGGAATGGTAAAAGCCGCAGAAGTCCTTTGTGGTTCCTCAGCACCTGGCGGTCCGTTACCCTTTTGAGGACAGCCTTTTGAAAAAATGGATAGAAAAAGGTCCTGGACTGCCGCACTCCTTAAAACGATGTCTTTATTATAGAAATAAAATCCAAAAAAAAAAAAAAAAAAAAAAAAAAAACCTAAGCGATGCAGTCAAAATGAAGTGAACAAAAGAAAAAAGGTGGCTGGTTGTCAGCCACCTTTTTCCTTTTGTTCACTTCATTTTGACTGCATCTCTTTGGTTGTTTTTTGTTTTTTGTAATTTTATAATAAAGACATCGTTTTAAGGAGTGCGGCAGTCCAGGACCTTTTTCTATCCAATGCACCTGTGCATAGCCAGCACCCTTTTGGTTTAGTGGGACGGAAGCAAAGCCAAGAGATTAGCAGTTTTTAGAGCGGTATAATTTCTCACTTCAACTACCTGGATTTTGAAAAAATGGGCTTCTCCTCCGGTAGCCGGTTGCCTGGTTAAATAAGGTAACCACTCTCCCTATAGAAGGGACCCCTGCCTTCAAGGACCATACTGATAGGAGGTCCGAGGCGCTGACCCACTCCATGTTTACCATGCTGGGGTCTGCATTGCGGCCTACTGTGGCTGCAACCTTTGTGTCTCAGACACTGACTGAATGGGCAAAGGTTTTGCACCAGACTGTGGAGGAGCACCAGCTCCCTCCCGAATTTATTAGACTGGCCGACTAGTTGGTCCAAGGCCTTGTATATGTCTGTGATACACTGGATGTAGCCCCCTTGATATCCAGAGCCTCTGTTTCGGCGGTGGTTTTACGCTGCCTGATTTGACTGAAATGCTGGTCTGCTGACCAAGCATCCAAAAAAGCCCTGGCAGATTTACCCTTCAAGGGTGGGAGGCTTTTTGGTACCTCGCTGGACGACATTAATAAGGATGTCACTCTCCTTCCTCAGTCCACCAAAGGGAAGGAGCCACGCCGTATGTCGGGTCCTTCGTTTCCCACTCAGAAGCGGTATTTCCAACAGTCAGGGCCCGGGGGTAAACCCTCCCAGGCCGACAAAGGCTCAGCTGGGGGACATAAACGTCCCTGGGTGCGTAAGCCGAACAAACTGGCATCCAAATCCGCCACTGCATGGAGTTTTGCCCCCACCCGACTCATGGGTGGAGGGACGGCTTCACAGGTTCACAGCTCAGTGGACCTCCCTGCTCTCAGACCAGTGGGTCTGCGAGGTGGTCTCTTCGGGGTACAAGATAGAGTTTCTTTCCTGTCCACTGAACAGATTCTTTCCCTCAAATCTCCCTCTCCTTTCGGCTCGTAGGTCTAACCTATTGGGGCAGTGCAAGACTTGCTAAGTTGCAGGGTAATTTTACCCGTTCCGCAGGACGAGAGGTTTCAGGGATTTTATTCTACTCGGTCATCTTAAACATGCTGAGGGCACGGAAGTCTTCCATCCCACCTGGAAGGCCTACATCTTTTTGTGCCAGGAGATGGGGTGGCGTCCACGGATGTATTCGGTTTCCAGGGTCCTGCTGTTTTTGCAGCGTGGAGTGGATCAGAAACTTGCCTTAAAGCGGGGGTTCACCCAAAATTTTTTTTCTAACATTAAATTCTAAAGAAGCCGGACTGCGAGTCGGCTCTATACAGCGCCTGCGCATCGACGTTCGGCTTCATTTGGCAACTCGTGACGCTCTGTATGCGCCGGTTGGAAGCATGTCAATCAATTAACATGTGAATAGGAACGCCCAGTCCCACAGATTACATACCCAGAAGCCGTGGTGAAAATATAGATAAAACGGTATGTACGGCTAGGAAATAAAAAAAAAAACAGCCCAATGTCATTCTCACAACTCGGCTCAATGTAATGTTAGAATTTTTTTTTGCGTGAACCCCCACTTTAAGCACATTAAGGGACAGATTTCAGCCTTGGCTGTGTTCTTTCAGCGGCTTTTGGTGGCCCATTCACTGGTGGGTACCTTTGTGCAGGGGGTTTGTCATATACTTCCCCCTCTTAAACCACCTCTTCCTCCATGGGATCTGAATTTGGTGCTCTCAGTTCTTCAGGAACCTCCTTTTGAAAACATCAGAGAGATCCCTCTCTTGACACTATGTCAGAAGGTGGCCTTTTTAGTGGCCATTACTTCTGTCAGACGTGTTTCTGAGTTGGCGGCCTTGTCTTGCAAGTCGCCATACTTGGTCCTCCAAAAGGATAAGGCGATGTTGCGCCCGCAACCTTCCTTTCTTTCGAAGGTGGTTTCGGACTTTCACCTTAAGGAGGACTTTGTACTTCCATCCTTGTGTCCTCAGCCGGCGCATCCTAAGGAGGTTGCGCTACATACTTTATACGTGGTACACGCTTTGCGGGTGTACCTGTCTGCTATGGCTCCGTTTCGGAGATCTGACTCACTTTTTGTGTCGGTGTCTGGTCCACAAAAGGGCCTGGCAGTCTCGTCGGCCACAATTTCTCGGTGGATCAGACAGACCGTCATACAGGCCTATGCTCTTAAGGGGCAGGCGCCCCCCTTTCCGGTCATGGCACATTCGACCATGGCAATTGGTGCTTCCTAGGCTTTCTGACATCAAGCGTCTGTCTCACAAGTGTGTAAGGCAGCGCCTTGGTCGTTGAAGGTTGATGTGAGTGCATCTTCAGATGCTTCCTTCGGCCGCAAGGTTTTGCAGGCGGCTGTTTAAAGTTGCACCTCCTCCACTTCTTTGGGATAAAGTTGTATGTTTTTACTGATACTGTTCCCACCCCTCGTTTTTTGACACTACTTGGGGACGTCCCACTTGTCAAGACTTGTGAAGGCTGTGTCAGTCCATGGACGATAAGAGAAAATAGGATTTTTTGTACTCACCCTAAAATCCTTTTCTCTGTCGTCCATGGACGGACACAGCACCCACCCCTCCTTTTTTAGGTTTGTACTGCTTGTTACGAACTGAGGCTGCATGCTGCAGGGAGGAGCGTTATGTCCGAAGGGACGGCCCCCTGGGTGGAGCTGTTCAACTCTGTTAAAGTAACATGTATTTAAATATCTAAAATGTTCTGCCCAGTCCTCTCCTATGGACAGGAACATAACCCACCTGTCAAGGCTTGTGAAGGCTGTGTCTGTCCATGGACGACAGAGAAAAAGATTTTACGGTGAGTACAAAAATTACTATTTTTTATTTTTTTAAATAGTACACTCACATTTCCGTAAAAGGTAACAGGCAAAGAATCTCATAAAAGGTCCCTAAATCGTGGCGTGCTTACATCAACCAATACTACCATGTTTCGCAATAATATTGCGTCGTTGTCATGTACCTGGGTGTATTTGAACCGGGATCTTCCTGGTCCCACAGCTGCAACCTGTTGTGCTACAGAGGAGAGCTGGACTTTTGGAAATGTCCTTGCAGTGTTAAGCATTACCTTGGACTCACTAGCCCCACCTGCTGCCAGCTGTGGACAATTTCCAATCAATGTAGCCCATAAATAGGAAGTGATGCTATCACTCCCAGCGCCCGTTTATGTGGATTAGTTTCCTGGGTGTTGTGACTGCTTTGTGATCTTGATTATCATGTTTAACTTCTGCCTGAATTCCTGACTACTCTCTAGCCTGCTGATTTTGTACTTCACCGCCAGCTCGTGTATGACCTTTGCCTGCCTGACCACTCTCTGGATTTCGATTGTGTACCATTTTGCCTGATCTGTTGCCAACCTAATCTGCCTTACTACGTTTTCGCCTGAATCCTCAGCACACAAGCTCCACTTTGGACACTACCTTTCACAGGTACCTTACATTATAAACGGGCCACAATGGCAGTGGACCCTGCTGAGATTGTTAAGGCGATTTCACATCAAGGACAATTGATTGTCACTCATGAACAGCATCTTTATTCCCTGGACGCCAAGTTAGATGAACTTTGTACTATGCTTAAATCTCGTTTGCCTGGTTCCTCTGCAATGGTCCAGACTCCGGATCCCAGAAGGCAGGTTGGATCGTAGCAGAAGTGCTACGATCCAACCTGCCTCTTCTGTACCACCAAAACTTCCCTTGCCTGACAAGTTTGGTGGTGATACTGAGGACGGCAGAGGCTTTTTAAATGTTTGCCGTTTGCATTTCCGCAACAACCCTGGGACTTTTAGCACTTCGTCTGCCAAAGTGACTGTAACGGTCACCTCCGTTTACGATTTCCCTTCCATCAGTCACGACAGCTTATCTGACACTCCACAATCTAGCAGACATCAGACATCCCATTTCCCGAGAAATAACGAGACAAGCTCCGTTCTCTGAGTCAAAATGTATGAACGCTTTTAATGGTAACTTAGCTTTCTTATATACAGTTTTAGAAACCAAGTGAACAATGAATCAACTCCACCCACACGGCACTTCAATCACATTCTTTTACATAATGACATTCAGAGGAGTTAATTATCCCCCAGACGTTACGTCTCCAACAAGTTCCCCTCACCTGCATAATACACATTCCTTAAGTCAGACGTCTGATCTTTAGACTGCTAACTCACAACACATATCTATCATCAATAGCATCTTCACACAAAACAGTGGCATTGGCATCTCACAATGGACAATGGAATGCAATCACAGCTTTCATCACTACAGTAGCAGACTTAGCATACCAACAGCCTAGGTTAAACATTGAAGTAGACACTCTTATTGACCGGTTGTGGGTCAGCATGAAATCACTTGAATATCTCAAGATATCCTGCAATATGAATTATCAGTTATCAGTCACATCTCATGTAATTTATAATTAATATTTCTCAGTCACCCTATGCCCAAAAGGGGCACAGGGTGACCCTAGACACAAGAGTCATTAGTGACGCTGGCACAGGAGTACCCCCCATCCTCCAAAAGTCTCTGGGTGTCATGGGTCATTCCGTTACAGTGACTTTTGTAATTTCCTTATTAAAGTGGAAGGCCCTGGTCTGGGTCTTTCCTTACCTGGAACTCAATGATCCTGTGCTGCAAGATGCTGACAAATTTCTGGCTTCTTTCCAGACTGTATTTGAGAAGCCAGATAGAGCTTCTGCAGTTGAGAACTCACTCTTGGACATGCAACAAGGCACCAGGTCTGTGGCACAATATGCTATCGAGTTCCGTACCCTTGCTGCGGAGACTAATTAGGACTCAAGGGCATTATGTGCAGCCTTTCCGAAAAGGTCTTGTAGATCGCATCAAAGACGAATTAGGCCTAGATTCATGTAGATCGGTGTATCTTTATGCCGGCGTAACGCATCTCATATGCATTACGCAGACGTAAGTTAGAGAGATAAGTTCCGTATTATCATAGCAAATGCGCCCAATTTTGCACCGGCGTAACGTAAATTCGTTGGCGTAAGCCGGCGTAATTCAAAGTAGGAAGGAAGTGGGCGTGATCCATTTAAATGAAGCGTGACCCCATGCAAATGAAGGGCCGAACGAACAGCGCATGCGCCGTGACGTGATCGTATGTCCCGCGCCCCTCTGCGCATGCTCAGAACTGCGCCCGTGTACCAAAAGTACACCCGTTTGGTTTCTTGAGGTGTAAGTGCTTTTGCTGTCTTCCTTTCTGCCATGTCTGCTCCTCGCAGTGATAGGGGGAAGAAAAACTACTCCCCAGAGGAGAGGGCGATTATTATATCTGCCATGGAGAGGTATGATGCTCGCCTCCATGGGGCACAAAGTAAAGACACGAGCAAGGCGAAGAGGGATGAGATCCTGATGAGGATCACCACCCAGGTCAATGCCCTTGGGAATGAGGTAAGGATACCCAAGGACATTGTGAAGAAAATGAATGACCTGCGTAGGAAGGTCAAAGAGAAGCTGGGCAAAATGAGGAGGCATGCCAGGGGCACTGGAGGTGGACCAGCCTCTACTCTTAGGCTGACTCCTGAGGAGCAGGTGGTTGCGTGGTGCCTTGAGAGGGAGCAAGTGGAGGGAGTGGAGGGCTATGACTCAGTTGAGCCGGCCTTGAGGACAGGTAAGTGTGTTTTTTCTCCTATCTGGTGTGTAGCATGTGAGGGGGTGGAAGGGAACATGTGACAAGTGTGTGGGTCCTCCAACATGTGAATGTTTTGTGTCATCCTCAGATGTCCAGGAGGGAGCTGGGCCATCATCTGCATCTGCCCATACCACACCATCATCCCCTGAGCATCATGACCCTGACCCCTTGGGAAGCCAAGAGACATTTGTGGAGGGGAGTGCCCAGACCTTCAATGAAGAGGTGGTTGAGGATGATGTTGTCCCTATGGGTGAGGAGGTTTTTCCCTTTATTTGGAGGAATCCTCCCTATCGGCTGAGCCGTCGTGCACCTCAAGCCCCATCTCTTCCAGCCCCTCAGGATCCATCTCCATCACACCCACTCCCTCAAGTGCCTCCCCCTATGCCAGGCCTCAAGCCTCTCCTGGCCCCAGGAAGGCTACCAGGAAGACCAGGGGGGTTCCTGAGTTCCTTCCGGAACATTTAACAAGAGCACATATGGGTGAGATGGCTGTGGAGATGCGGCGTGTGGCAGACAGCCTGGCCTCCACGGGCAACATAAATGATGCTCTTCAGCGGTGATCACCTGCCTGGGGGAGCTGCAGGCCACAACGGCTACCCTCGTGGCAGAGGTGAGGTCCCTGACAGAGGCCGTACAGGGCAACACAGCTGCCATTGAGGCGGAGGAGAGGCAGTCACGGCTGGTGCAGGCAGAGACTAATTCCATCCTCACCCGCATTGCCGTGGCTTTAGAGCTTTAGGGCAGGCCGCCAGCCATGGAGAGACCAGGGGATGCTCCTCCACCGGATGACCCACCCCCCCACCTGCGGCTTCCACCAGGCAATTAAGGAGCCGTGGCCGTGGCAGCAGGCTTGGCCCACGACAGGGCAACTGATTTTTTTCTTTTGCTTTATCTTTGCTCTGGTGAAGAGCGTTTTTTTTTTCTGAGGTCATGAGTTTTTTTTTTCTCAGGTAACGGTGAGGTGTGCAGATTATAGTGTGACTGGTGTGTGAATGGGGGGGTGACACTCCTGCCAGCAAAGGTGTGTCACCCTCGGTCGTTGGGGAGAAGTTATCCCCACGACCGTGTGAATGTGGTATGAATGGACAGCGACATAATTGGGGCCTTGGCGTGGCGTTGCTGCTCCCTAGTCCTGCATGGTGGACTTGGGCTAATCCAATGTGATGTGGATGTGGTGTGTGTGTGAGCTAGGGACCACAGTGGTGTGCATGCGTGCATTGTCCTTGTGCCATGATGAATGTGTGTGTTTAACGTGCAAAGATGCGTTCCACGAGGCATCTCCTGGCTGCTGTTCCCTCAGCAGACGGGTAGCCTCGGGCAGGGGGGAATGTCTGGTTCGGGGGGTCAGCTCATCACGTATGTCAATCTCCAGTCCCTTTCTCTCGGCAAAGTTGTGCAGCATGCAACATGCACCGATGATCTGGCACACAAAGTTTGGGGAATACAACAGGGTCCCCCCGGACTTATCCAGGCATCAGAAACGGGACTTCAGGATGCCAAATGTGCGTTCCACCACTGCACGGGTACGTATGTGTGCTTCATTGTAGTTTATCTCTCCTCTGGTTTGGGGATTCCGGATGGGGCCCAAGTGCATATGCAGAGTCACCTGGAAGGGAAAGGACAGGAGGATGTTAGTCGTGCATGTGCCCCTCGTGATGTCTGCATCATGGGGTCGGACAGTCATGCCTGACTCCCATGTCATTCACCAACCAGCCAGCTGTCCCCATACACATTTTATTCGAATTCCGTTGGGATGGTGCTTTGACAGTATATGTAGCTGTCGTGACTGGCCCCTGGGTGTTTGGCCATATGAAGCCTTGGCCATCGACTATCACCTGTACGTTCATGGAATGCCAGTGCTTATGATTGCGGTATATGTGCTCTGTGTCACGGGGGGGCCGTAGTGCCACATGTGTGCAATCAATGGCCCCCACGGTGCGTGGGAATCCTGCAATACTGACGAAATCCTGCATTGCCTTATGCCACAGGTGCTCCTGGGTGGGTCTGATGATGTGGTTGGACATGCGTCTGAGGATTGCGGGGACAACCTGGTGCACACATCTGCTCATGCTGGTTTGTGACATCCCAGCCACTACTCCACTTGTATGCTGGAATGATCCACTTGCAAGGAAATGCAGTGTTGCCAGTACCTTGACCAGTGGCTGCACTGCATGTGAGCGGTGTGTCTGGCTGGTGATTTCATCATGCAGGGTTGTGTCTAATTCCAGGATGGCATCAGTGTTGAATCTGAAGATGCGATACACCTCCGAATCCCCCATGCCAAAGACGTTCATGCGCGTTCGGTATATCCTCTCCCGTGCCCTGCTCCTTCTACGCGCCTCTTCACACACTAGCAGTGCTATGACCATGCCTGCCCCTGGCATGTTGGCATACGGATGTGTTGTCCTGCAAGTGTGGTTGCTCAGCTCGTCCGTAGCGGTGCTGCTGTAGTTGCTCTCGAGCTGACTTGCGCACGTCTGGTGCAAAGTTACCCCTGCTTTATGAGGGGTAACTTTAGGCCGGACGTATGTCTTATGCGCACCACGCGTAGCCTGCGTCGGACGCATGTATGTTCGGTATTCGGTGTATCTCCCTAATTTGCATATTTGAATAGGAAATCAATGGGAGCGCAAGATGCGCCCAGCGTAAATATGCGCCCACGCTACGCCGGCGTAGAAAAGTTACGTCGGTCAGAAGTAGCCTATTTTCAGGCGTATCTGGTTCTGTGGGTACGGCGCATAGATACGCCCACGTAGATATACACTTACGCCGCGCATCTCGAGATACGCCGGCGTAACTTCATTGAGAATCTGGGCCTTAGTCTATAAGGATTCCCCAGAAAACCTTGAGAAATTAATAGAGCTGTGTGTTCGTCTGGATGTCCGATATCATGAAAGGTGCCAAGAGAGACTTAGAACTCGCAAGTTTCATAGACCAGTTTACCGTTTGGCCCCTAACGTCCAAGCACCACCTCAGCCAGAACCTGAAATCTCAGTTGAACCCCAGGCACCTGTGAAACCCATGGATATAAGCCGTTTCCACCTAACTGAGACGGAGAAACAAAGGAGGCGTGCATTGGGCCTATGCCTGTACTGTGGACTTTTATTATCTGTCTGCCCTTCCCGTCCAGTAAAAGGCAAGGGTCTAACCAGTGTTGGAGGAGCCAGCTTAGACCTTACAGGTATATCCTCCAAGACCAAGATTACCGTTCCTGCAATTATACATTTACCCTCTAAACTTGTCTCCTGTGAGGCTTTTGTGGATTCTGGAGCTGCTGGCATATTCTTGGACTACACTTTTGCTAATGAAAATAACATCCCATTTGTTCCAAAGTCTAGACCCCTGAACATTACCACCCTGAATGGACAACCCTTGGGAGATAGCATTATAAAATTTGAGACTACGACAATCACCCTTCAGATAGGCATACTCCACAAAGAGCAAGTTGTCTTGTCTCTTATTGATTCTCCACTTCTACCTGTTATCCTTGGTTACCCATGGTTACAACAACATGACCCTTCTTTTGATTGGCAAAATGGAGAACTAACCTCTTGGAGGTCGTTCTGTCATCTAAACTGTTTGTCTCAACCCAAAAGACTTTCTGGTTGTATGTTGGCTTTCGTGGCCATCCCACCTACCTTGCCTTGTGAATTCCATGAGTTTGCAGATGTATTTTGCAAGCAAAAGGCAGAGGTTTTACCTCCACATCGTTCTTTTGACTGTGCAATTAAATTGATTCCTGGAGCACCTCTTCCCAAAGGAAAGACCTATCCCCTGTTTTGCCTGAACAAAGATCCACGGAGGAATATGTAAAAGACAACTTGGAAAGAGGTTTTATCCAACCCTCATCTTCTCCAGTAGGGGCAGGTTATTTCTTTGTTGAAAAAAAAGATGGGGGTCTTCGACCATGCATAGACTATCGAGGGTTAAATCAAATCACAGTGAAAGACTCCTACCCTTTGCCTCTCATTCTTGAACTGTTTGATGTACTTAAGGGAGCCGTTATCTTCTCCAAGCTGGACCTACGAGGGGCTTATAACCTGATTCGAATTAAAGACGGGGACGAGTGGAAGACAGTATTCAACACAACACTCGTAATGGACATTTTGAATATCTGGTTATGCCATTTGGGTTGTGTAACTCCCCTGCTGTCTTCCAACGTTTCATGAATGAAATTTTTCATGATTTCAGCAACAATTTTGTGATCATCTACTTGGACGACATTTTAACCACTTGACAACTGGGCACTTAAACCCACTTAATAACCAGACCAATTTTCAGCTTTCGGTGCTCTCACATTTTGAATGACAATAACTCAGTCATACAACACTGTAACCAAATTAAATTTTTGTCCTTTTTTTCCCACAAATAGAGCTTTCTTTTGGTGGTATTTGATCACCTCTGCGGTTTTTATTTTTTTCGCTATAAATGAAAAAAGAACGAAAATTTTGTAAAAAAATGAATTTTTCTTCATTTCTATTACAAAATTTTGCAAAAAATGAATTTTTCTTCATAAATTTGGCCTAAAATGTATACTGCTACATATCTTTGGTTAAAAAAAAAACATTTGGATATTATTTAGTCTGGGTGAAAGTTATAGGGTCTACAAGCTATGGTACCAATTACTGAAAATTAATCAATTTGATCACATCTGATATACTGACAGCCTCTCTCATTTCTTGAGACCCTAACATGCCAGAAAAGTACAAATACCCCAAATGACCCCTTTTTGGAAAGTAGACATTCCAAGGTATTTAGAAAGAGGCATTGTGAGTTTTTTGAAGTTGTCATTTTTTCCCACAATTCTTTGCAAAATCAAGGTTTTTTTTATTTTTTTTCCACAAAAGTTTCATATTAGCAGGTTATTTCTCACACACAGCATATGCATACAACAAATTACACCCCAAAACACATTCTGCTATTCCTCCCGAGTATGGCGATACCACATGTGTGAGACTTTTAAACAGCGTGGCCACATACAGAGGCCCAACATGCAGGGAGCGCCATCCGGCGTTCTAAAGCACCCAGACCAATTCTAACATTTCTCTCCTACATGGAAAAATCATCATTTATTTGCTAGAAAATTACATAGAACCCCAAAAAATTATATATGCTTTTTTAGCAAAGACCCTAGAGAATACAATAGCGGTCGTTGCAACTTTTTATCGCGCATGGTATTTGCACAGCAATTTTTCGAACGCATTTTTTTGGGAAATAAAACAGTTTTGTGCTTTTTAAAAAAAAAAACATTAAAGTTAGCCCAATGTGCATAATATGAAAGATGAAGTTACGCCGAGTCAATAGATACCCAACATGTCACCCTTCAATATTGCACACGCCTGTGGAATGGCGCCAAACTTCACTACTTAAAAATCCCCATAGGTGACGTTTTAAATGTTTTTACTGGTTACATCTTTTTAGTTGGAGAAGAGGTCTAGAGCCAAAATTATTGCTCTCCCTCTAACGTTCGCAGCGATACCTCACATGTGTGGTTTGAACACTGTTTTCATATGTGGGCGGGACTTACGTGCATGTTCGCTTCTGTATACGAGCACGCGGGAACAGGGGTGGTTTACATTTTTTTTTTTCTTTTTATTGTTCATTTTACTTTATTTATTTTAGTTTGACACGTTTTTCCCCAAAAATAAATGTTTTGATTACTTTTATTCCTATTACAAGGAATGTAAACATCCCTTGTAATAGGAATATAGCATGACAGGTCCTCTTTACAGTGAGATATGGGGTCAATAAGACCCCACATCTCACCTCTAGGCTGGGAAGCCTGGGAAAAAAAAAAAAAAAAACGATCCTGGCATCGATCGTAGCGGTGAGTCGGAAGAAGCACCGGAGGGCAAAGGGAGTGGGGACGTCCCCTTTTGCCTCCCGTAAGAACGATCAAGAGGCGGAACAGCCGCCATGATCATTCTTATGGTGTAGGGAATCGCCGGCTGAAAAAAATGATATCTGAATGATGCCTGTAGCTGCAGGCATCATTTAGATATCCCTGCACAAAGTCAAGGACCTCATATGACGTGGGCGGGAAGTGGTTAAAACGCATTTTTTTCCCCAGACTATTTTATGGGTATTGCAGAGTATTAGCCGGGGTATTGCAGAGTATTGGCCGGGGTATTGCGCGGGGGTATTGCAGAGTATTGCGTGGGGGGTATTGCAGAGTATTGTGCAGGGGTATTGCAGAGTATTGCGTGGGGGGTATTGCAGAGTATTGCGTGGGGGGTATTGCAGAGTATTGTGCGGGGGTATTGCAGAGTATTGGTGCGGGGGGTATTGCAGAGTATTGTGCGGGGGTATTGCAGAGTATTGTGCGGGGGTATTGCAGAGTATTGTGCGGGGGTATTGCAGAGTATTGCGCGGGGGGTACTGCAGAGTATTGCGCAAGGGGTACTGCAGAGTATTGCGCAAGGGGTACTGCAGAGTATTGCGCAAGGGGTACTGCAGAGTACTGGCAGGGGGTATTGCAGAGTATTGCGCGGGGGTATTTCAGAGTATTGCGTGGGGGTATTTCAGAGTATTGCGCGGGGGTATTGCAGAGTATTGCGCGGGGGTATTGCAGAGCATTGTGCAGAGTATTGCGCAGGGGGTACTGCAGAGTATTGGGCAGGGGGTACTGCAGAGTATTGGGCATGGGGTGTTGCAGAGTATTGCACGGGGGTATTGCAGAGTATTGCGCAGGGGGTATTGCGCGGGGGTATTGCAGAGTATTGCGCGGGGGTATTGCAGAGTATTGCGCGGGGGTATTGCAGAGTATTGCGCGGGGGTAATGCAGAGTATTGCGCGGGGGTATTGCAGAGTATTGCGCGGGGGTATTGCAGAGTATTGCGCAGGGGGTATTGCAGAGTATTGCGCAGGGGGTATTGCAGAGTATTGCACAGGGAAGGAAGAGTATTGCAGGGGTTATTGCAGAGTATTGCACAGGGAAGGAAGAGTATTGCAGGGGTTAATGCAGAGTATTGCACAGGGAAGGAAGATTATTGCAGGGGTTAATGCAGAGTATTGCACAGGGAAGGAAGAGTATTGCAGGGGTTAATGCAGAGTATTGCACAGGGAAGGAAGAGTATTGCAGAGTATTGCAGGAGTTATTGCAGAGTATTGCACAGGGAAGGCACAGTATTGCAGGGGTTAATGCAGGGATGGCTGAGCAGGGACGGATGGATCTGTGACTGCAATAGTCACAGATCCATCCCACAGTGCTGCTGCCATCCGCGCTCTCCTCTCACACTGTACCGACGCCGGTTTGTTTACATGTGATCACTCTGTCATTGGACGGAGCGATCACGTGGTGAACGGCCGCTATCAGCGGCAATTCACCGTGATCCGTGATGCGCCGGGTCCTCTGGAGTGGGCTCTATAGAGCTCTACAGTAGTTCACGATTCCCAACATCGTAATTCATCTCCGCTGGAAAAAACCTTCTAGAAAAAAATGCTACTGGATGGATTTTACCGGACTTAGGCTGTCTCTGATGCTGAAGAAATGGAGCCTTGCTGAACATGTCTTTTAATTGCTAGAAAGCCGATTCTGCTTCTGGAGGACCACACCTTGCAATTTGTACCTTTTTTAGTCATAGCAGTAAGGGGGGCCGCAATGGAGGCAAAACCTTTGATGAAGCGTCTGTAGTAATTTGCGAACCCTAGAAAGCTTTGGAGCCCTCTTAAAGTGGTCGGTTGGGCATTGCAAGACAGCGGAAAGTTTTTGAGGATCCATTTGGAAACCGACAACACTTATAATGTATCCTAGGAAAGGAATACAGCTTTGATGGAAACTGCATTTCTCAATCTTCGCGTAAAGATGGTGTTCTCTCAGTCATTGTAATACCTGCTTTACATGCGAGATGTGCTCTAGATGAGTCTTGGAAAAGATTAACCACTTAACCACCAGCCGCCATCAATTAACAGCGACAAGGTGGTTGCTTAACTCTGGGAGGACGTTATGTAATGTCCTCCCAGAATCGCGCTACCGCGCGCCCCCTGGGGCGCGCACACGGGAATTTCCGTGACCACCAGGTCTGCAGAACATGCACCCAGGATTATCAATTGATGGGTTCCCAGCCACAGAACAACCCATTTTTTGAAATACCATGAAAAAAGAAAGAGCATTGCCAGCCTTGGACCCATTTGACTATGGACTTCATTACAGACTTACCCAAGTCCGAGGGCATGACTGCTATATGGGTCATAGGGGATCGTTTTACCTACAGCGGAAGCACTGTCCACTCTCTTCCTTTCCCATATTGTGAGATATCATTGCATACCTACCAATGTCGTCTCAGACCGTGTATCCCAGTTTGTTTCCCGATTCTGGAGGGCGTTCTGCAAGAAACTGGGAGTAACGCTCTCACTCTCTACCTCACATTACCCTCAAACAGATGGTCAAACCGCACGCATGAACCAGACCCTGGAAACCTATTTTCGACATTATGTCAATGCCTTACACTCCAACTGGTCTGAGTATTTGCCTTTGGCTGAGTTCGCCCTTAATTCACGTTGGCACAGTGCTCTTCATACCACACCATTCTACGCAGCCCTAGGCTATCACCCTTAGACTTTTCCCCTACTTCAGCCTTCTTCTGGTGTACCAGCAGCAGAACAGCGGGTGAAAAATATTCTGCTACATTGGAAAAAGATTTGCTCATTACTACGGAAGTCAGCAGGCAAGTATACGCTTTTTTCCAACAAACGAAGACGCCATATACCTCCATATGTGGTCGGGGACAGAGTTTGACTATCAACCAAATATGTGAGACTGAAACAACCTTCTACCAAATTGGGCCCTCGATTCATTGGTCCTTACAGAATTATTGCTCGAGTCGGGCCAGTCTCCTATCGGTTGAAATTACCCTCCTCTCTCCGGATACATCTCGTATTCCACGTTTCCCTCCTCAAAAAAATCTATTTTCAATCGCTACTCCAGAACGCAACAGCTACCTCCTCCTGTTCTTGTTGATGGACAAAATGAGTTTGAAGTCTCCAAGATTCTTGATTCTAGAAGACAGGGTCGTGGCCTTCGGTATCTGGTTCATTGGAAGGGATATCCCGTCAAAGACCGTTCCTGGGTTCCAGCCAAAAATATGCATGCTCCTTCTCTTATTCGAGACTTCCATGCCTCCTTTCCCACTAAGCCCCGCTAGGCCCCCGGAGGTGTCCACTGGGGAGGGGGCCCTGTCATGTACCTGGGTGTATTTGAACCGGGATCTTCCTGGTCCCATAGCTGCAGCCTTACCTGTTGTGCTACAGAGGAGATCTGGACTTTTGGAAATGTCCTTGCAGTGTTAAGCATTACCTTGGATTTACTAGCCCCATCTGCTGCCAGCTGTGGACAATTTCCAATCAATGCAGCCGATAAATAGGAAGTGATGCTATCACTCAGCGCCCGTTTATGTGGATTAGTTTCATGGGTGTTGTGACTGCTTTGTGATCTTGATTATCGTGTTGAACTTCTGCCTGAATTCCTGACTACTCTCTAGCCTGCTGATTTTGTACTTCACCGCCAGCTTGTGTATGACCTTTGCCTGCCTGACCAATCTCTGGATTTCGATCGTGTACCATTTTGCCTGATCTGTTGCCAACCTAATCTGCCTGACTAAATTTTCGCCTGAATCCTCAGCATACAAGCTCCACTTTGGACACTACCTTTCACAGGTACCTTACAGTTGTCAGAGGCGTAGCAGGCAAATGCAAGTACGTCCTAATATAATAAAATAACCGGAAGTGGCCCCCCGGGAAGTAGCTGGTTCGCTCTCAAACCGGAAGTGACAAACTGGAAGTGACCCCCCAGAAGTAGTCAATCAGTTCTCAAACCCAACGTGACAAACCGGGAGTGGTCAGTCCGCCAGCTTGCGGTTCACCATGCATTCTACAGACCAGTAGGGATTAAAAGCCTATCCCGTGGCTATAAAATAACCTACCGGAAGCCAGCGGACCACTATCATAAGGTTCACCATGGGCTCCAAGAAGAATTACAGATCGGTCCCGCTGTTCTCAGAGCACAATGGGAAAATATTAAATAAAATAAATACTATAAAAGACAAGGAGAAAAGCTATCTAATTGTAAGGAAGAAAAAAACTGAACCATAACGAAGATAAGATTACACTATCCTCTAGATGAAATAAATCATTGCATAAATAATCCACTAATCAAAATTTCTAAAAGCATGCAAGGTGAACACGCCACCTAGTGGACATTAGTATACAACAGCCAAATATCCTAAACAGATACAGTTTCAATTTGTGAGAAATACATAACAATATATTTAATTTAAAGAGAAAGAGGATAAACAGGAAAATATTCATATAACAAAGATCAGTAGATTATCAGTAAAAATGTATCTTATATTGCAAGAGTTTTTCAACCATTGTTGATAAAGCAATTGACATCCCACTCTATATTTATTCCAAATGGTGAATATATCCAGAGGTCATATATCCAGAGGGTCACTATTCTGGCAATTTCCCCCCGGATATTACTACCCCTGCAATGTGGAGAAAATCTTTCAATTCCCCAAATCAGTGTTCCCTTTAGGTTCTTGGCATGACAAAGCACATAATATTTGGAAACACTGTGTTTAGGGATGCCACGCTGTATATTGTCTAATTGTTCATTAACTCTGATTTGCATAGTTCTAATTGTCCGGCCCACATATTGCAGGCCACATGGGCACTGCAAGAGATCGACAATATTTTTTGAAGAGCAGGTAATAAATGATTTGATGTCATATGCTTGGAAGTTACCACAGAGCGAAAATTGCATATCTTTCTCTCT
This sequence comes from Rana temporaria, assembly GCF_905171775.1. Taxonomy (NCBI): domain Eukaryota; kingdom Metazoa; phylum Chordata; class Amphibia; order Anura; family Ranidae; genus Rana; species Rana temporaria. The sequence continues at coordinate 355,180,473 of NC_053490.1, read as the reverse complement.
CTTAAAGCATTAAAGGGGTTGTAATTGTTTTTCCTAAATAGCTTCTTTTACCCTAGTGCAGTCCTCCTTCACTTACTTCATCCTTTGATTTTGCTTTTAAATGTCCTTATTTCTTCTGAGAAATCCTCACTTCCTGTCTGCAACTCCACACAGTAATGCGATGCTTTCTCCCTGGTGTGGAGTGTCATGCTGGCCCCCTCCCTTGGACTATAGGAGAGTCAGGATGCTCTCTACGTTGCAGATGGAGAAAGGAGCTGTGTGTTAATGGGCGTCCTTACTCTCCTGTAATCCAAGGGAGGGGGCGAGCACAACACTCCACACCAGGGAGAAAGCCTTGCATTACTGTGCATTACTGTGTGGAGTTACAGACAGAAGAACAGGATGTGGGGATTTCTCAGAAGAAATAAGGAAATTTAAAAGCAAAATTGAAGGATGAGGTAAGTGCATGAAGGACTGCACTAAGGTAAAGGAAGGTATTTAGGAAAATAAAATGATACCTTTACAACCCCTTTAACCACTTAAGACCCGGACCAATATGCAGGTAAAGGAACCAATGTGTTTTTACAATTTTGCACTGTGCTGCTTTAACTGGTAATTGCACGGTCATGCAATGTTGTACCCAAACAAAATTTGCGTCCTTTTCATCCTACAAATAGAGCTTTCTTTTGATGGTGTTTGATTGCCTCTGCGATTTTTATTTTTGGCGATACAAACGGAAAAAGATAGAAAATGTTGAAAAAAAATTATATTTTCTACTTTTTGTTATAAGAAAAATCTAATAAACAAAATTTTAGTTATATATTTAGGCCAAAATGTATTCAGCCACATGTCTTTAGTAAAAAAAATATCTCAATAAGCATATATTTCTTGGTTTTCAAAAAAGTTATAGCGTCTACAAACTAGGGTACATTTTCTGGAATTTACACAGCTTTTAATTTATGACTGCCTATCTCATTTCTTGAGGTGTTAAAATGGCAGGGCAGTACAACCCCCCCCCCCCCCCAAATGACCCCATTTTGGAAAGTAGACACCCCAAGGAAATTGCTGAGAGGCATGTTGAGTCAATTGAATATTTTTTTTTGTCCCAAGTGATTGAATAATGACAAAAAAAAATAAGTTGTCACTAAATGATATATTGCTTACACATGCCATGGTTATATGTGGAATTGCACCCCAAAATACATGTTGCTGCTTCTCCTGAGTACGGGGATACCACATGTTTGGGACTTTTTGGGAGCCTAGCCTTTGTATGGGGCTCCAAAAGCACCGCCTTCAGCATTTCTAAGGGAGCAAATTTTTGATTTCACTCCTCACTACCTATCACAGTTTTGAAGGCCATAAAATGCCAAAATAACACAAAACCCCCCAAAATGACCCATTTTGGAAAGTAGACACCCCAAGCTTTTTGCTGAGATGGCATGTTGAGTCCCTGGAATATTTTATATTTTGCCACAAGTTGGGGGAAAATTACATACTGTTTTTTTATTTTGCACAAACTTGTCACTAAATGATATATTGCTCACACATGCCATGGGCATATGTGGAATTACACCCCAAAATACATTCTGCTGCTTCTCTTGAGTTGAGTACGGGGATACCACATGTGTGGGACTTTTTGGGAGCCTGGCCGCGTACGGGACCCTGAAATCCAAGCACCGCCTTCAAGATTTCTAAGGGCATAAATTTTTGATTTCACTCCTCACTACCTATCACTACCTATCACAGTTTTGAAGGCCATACAATGCCAAGATGGCACACAACCCCCCCCCCCCATTTTGGAAAGAAGACACCCCAAGCTATTTGCTGAGAGGCATGTTTAGCCCATTTAATATTATTATTTTTTGCCCCAAGTGATTGAATAATGACCAAAAAAATAAAATTTACAAAAAGTTGTCACTAAATGATATATTGCTCACACATGCCATGGTTATATGTGTAATTACACCACAAAATACATTTTGCTGCTTCTCCTGAGTACGGAGATACCACATGTGTGGGACTTTTTGGGAGCCTAGCCGCATACAGGGCCCTGAAAACCAAGCACCGCCTTCAGGATTTCTAAGGGCGCAAATTTTTGATTTCACTCCTCACTACTTATCACAGTTTCGAAGGCCATAAAATGCCAAAATAGCACAAAACCCCCCCCCCAAATGACCCCATTTTGGAAATTGGACACCCCAAGCTATTTGCTGAGAGGCATGGTGAGTATTTTACCGCTCTCACTTGTTTTTGAAAATGAAGAAAGAAAAAAAGATTATTTTTTTTCAATTTTCATAACTTTGTGACAAAAAGCGAGATCTGCAAAATACTCACCATACCTCTCAGCAAATAGCTTGGGGTGTCTACTTTCCAAAATGGGGTCATTTGGGGGGGGGGTTGTGCCATCTGGGCATTCCATGGCCTGAAACTGTGATAGGCAGTGAGGAGTGAAATCAAAAATGTACACCCTTAGAAAGCCTGAAGGTAGTGATTAGTTTTTGGGGTCCCATACGCGGCTAGGTTCCCAAAAAGTCTCACACATGTGGTATTTCCACATATGCTCATGGCATGTTTGAGCAATATATCATTTAGTGACAACTTTGCGCAAAAAAAATAAATATGTATTTTCCCCCAACTTGTGTCAAAATATAAAATATTTCATGGACTCGACATGCCTCTCAGCAAATAGCTTGGGGTGTCTACTTTCCAAAATGGGGTCATTTGGGGGGGGTTTTGAGCTGTCCTGGCATTTTATGCACAACATTTAGAAGCTTATGTCACACATCACCCACTCTTCTAACCACTTGAAGACAAAGCCCTTCAGACACTTTTTGTTTACATGACATTTTTTGGCAAGAAAATTAAGTTGAACCCCCAAACATTATATATATTTTTTAAAGCAAAGGCCCTACAGATTAAAATGGTGGGTGTTGGATTTTTTTTTCCACGCAGTATTTGCGCAACGATTTTTCAAACGCATTTTTTGGGGAAAAAATACACTTTTTTTTTTAATGCACTAAAACACACTATATTGCCCAAATTATTGATGAAATATTTTTTTTTATCTTAGGCCGAGTACATGGATACCAAACACGACATACTTTAAAATTGCGCACAAACGCGCAGTGGCGACAAACTACATACATTTTTAAAAGCCTTTACAGGTTACCACATTAGATTTACAGAGGAGGTCTACTGCTAAAATGACTGCCCCCGATCTGACCTTCGCGGTGATACCTCACATGCAGGGTGCAATTGCTATGACTCCAGACCGACGCTTGCGTTTGCCTTTGCGCAAGAGCAGGGGGGGCAGGGATGCTTTTTTATTTTTCCTTTTTTTTTATTATTTATTTAGGTTTTTTATTTTATTTGTAAACTGTTCCTTCCATTTTTAATTTTTTTTAAATCATTTTTATTGTTATCTCAAGGAATGCAAATATATATAATAGCAAACTATTGCTAGTGACAAAAGTGGGGTCTATTAGACCCTAGGGGGCAGATCCACATACATCTGCGCCAAGCGCAGCGTATGTAAGATACGCTACGCCGCTGTAACTTACTTTGAGTGGGTTTGAATCCTCAACGAATTTGCGCCGTAAGTTACGGCGGCGTAGTGTATCTCTCGCGGCACAAGGGCGCGGAATTCAAATTCAGCGTGTAGGGGGCGTGTTTCATTTAAATCAAGCGCGTCCCCGTGCCGAACGAACTGCGCATGCGCCGTCCGTAAAAACTCCCAGGGTGCATTGCTCCAAATGACGTCGCAAGGACGTCATTGTTTTCGACGTGAACGTAAATGGCATCCAGCCCCATTCACGGACGACTTACGCAAACGACATAAAATTTTCAAAATTATACGCGGGAACGACGGCCATACTTAACATTGAGTACGCCACCATATAGCAGCTTTAACTATACGCCGGAAAAAGCCGAACGGAAACTACGTAAAAAAACACGACGGCCGCTCGTACGTTCGTGGATCGTCGGAAATAGCGAATTTGCATACTCGACGCGGAATACGACGGAAACGCCACCTAGCAGCCGCTGAAAAATTGCATCTAAGATCCGACGGCGTACCAAGGTGTACACCTGTCGGATCTAACACAGATACCATCGTATCTTGTTTTGTGGATACCAAAACAAACATACGACGTGCAAAATTTTAAATTACGCGGCCTATCAAGAGATACGCTGGCGTAATTTCTTAGAGGATCTGCCCCTACATCTTTCCTCTGCCCTTAAACCATCTGACCACACCAAGATCGGTGTGATAAAATGCTTTCCCAATTTCCTAATGGCACTGTTTATATCCGGGGGGGACATTCCCTCCCACTGCTTGTAAAAGCAGTCTAGAGGCTAATTAGCCGCTAGGATTGCTTTTACATGAAAGCCGACCGCTGGCTGAAAAGAATGATACCAAGATGATACCTAAACCCACAGGCATCATTCTGGTATAACCATTTAAATTCCAGCAACATAGCATACATTGACGGTTCTTGTTAGACATGTATTGTAATCAGATTAATCAGTGGGTATGCCCACCATTAGAATACCTCCCTTCATCCACCCACTTCTAATGATGGGCATACATGCACCATTTATATATATATATGCCGAAGCATGGGGGCATACTCCCGCAAAAAAAGTTATGCCGCACACACACAGTCAGACTTTTCCACGGGCAAGCCTCCGTCGGAATTTAGACCATATGTACAGTACAGACCAAAAGTTTGGACACACCTTCTCATTCAAAGAGTTTTCTTTATTTTCATGACTATGAAAATTGTAGATTCACACTGAAGGCATCAAAACTGAATTAACACATGTGGAATTATACATAACAAAAAAGTGTGAAACAACTGAAAATATATTTCCTGACGCATTCATGGCAGCACACACTGGGTTGTGACTCCGCCCCCACAACCTGACAGGATTGGTTAGCTATAAATTCGAAGAGGAGACACCCAGCATCATTCTCTTTTTTTATCCTCACCTGACAGGACGTGGACGTACAGCTTGCCTCCTACCGCTATCGCCCCTGCAGGTTCAGCCTCTCCTGTTTGGAAGTCCCTCCTGTGCAGTCTCTAATAGAGCTTTATGGGGGGAGCCCCGCTCTGGTGGTCTCAGGGGCTAAAATCCCGGCAATATCCTGGCATATTACAAGCCTTAAATAAGCTTAGACTAGGCAGTGGGTCACCCTTTTTTATATCAGTATCCTTTAATAGATCTGCTGATGCTCTGCTGTGTTTCACTCATCCTCGATCTATTGTCTTAAACCTTTATTATTTCTGCCTTAAAGATTACCTCCTTCCAGCGGGCTTGCTGGACTATGTAGTCCCATGCTTTCCCCCGCTTCGCCGCGTCCTCCTGTCCGCTCTGCGCATGTGCGCAGCACACTGATGACAGCACCAGTCTCTCTCGCCCTCATCCAAGATGGCGGCGGGATGCGCGCGGCACTACTGCGCATGCGCGATGACGTCATCAGCGCCGCGACGGCGGCGCCGAATTAAAAAAAAAAGAAAAAAAATGACATTTTTTGTTTCCTTCTCTAAGGCTGCTGCTCTGCTGTTTTTCTCTGGATTTCTTTCCCCAGGTACTCCAGCTCCTCTCCCCTTCCAGGCATTCCTTATCCTGCCTTATTTTAACCTCTTTTGTACCTTTTTCCCTCCAGCTTCCATATCTGCTGCTGTCTTTGCTCACTTCATGGAACCCACTGTCCTAGCAGACCACTACCAACAAACGAGGTATGGAGGCCATCATGTGACGGGTATACTTTTGAAGAGACAAAAGAGAGCCGGCCACTGAACACTGCTTTTTTTTGCAGTCCCAGGCCAAGAGACGCAAGCCCACGACGCAGGGAGAGATCCAGGCATGCATCAAGCCGGAAGTCCCACAGAAGTCGGTCAAGGTCATCCTCCCTAACGGCACAGCCGATCACGCCACAGCCACTCCCGTCGCACCGTAAGGATTACCATGCCCGTCCTGCAGCAAATGCCTGCTGGGTATGCGGTGCTACTGCAATGCCAGGGAAGCTAGCCTGTCACTCCTGCTTCAATGAAGCAACGAAGGAAAGGGACACGGATGCCATAGTCGCTTCTGATCGCACAAGAGAGCCTGCGCAGGAAGCAGCCTGGACCATGGCCCCTCTGGCCTGCGATGACCCCACCCCGGGTACCTCTTCAGACTTCGGTCCGTATGCTCAGCCGGCAGGAACCTTTCCCGATCATGAGGAACATGAGATGATGTCAGGCTTTGATTTTGGCTTGGTCGAACCCTTTGCACGCTCTATTAAGGAGGCCATAGGATGGGAAGAACCTGTGGCGGAACCACCGAAGGTTGGGAAATACTTTCCAGAATTAAGGAGGGACCCCGAACTGTTCCCCTTCATTGAGGAATTGGAAGACCTCATCAAGGACGAGTGGGAAAAAACAGATAAGCGGCCTGGTCTGTCTAATAAACTCGCTAAGTTGTACCCTCTGAAAGAGTCTAAGGTTTCTTCCCTCATCAACGCTCCCGTCGTTGATTCATCCCTAATGCGGCTAGCCAGGCATGTCAAGCTGCCTATAGAAGACGCAGTCTCGTTCCGAGACGTTCTCGACCGCAAGATTGACTTAGAGCTAAAAAAGGCATACTCTACGGCAGGGGGAGCATGCAGACCAGCTATTACCACGGCGGCTGTTGCCAGAGCCATTTCCGCATGGGCAGCCAATGCTGAGAAGGCCCTCCTAGAAGGTACTGACCAGGCGGAGGTGATATCCTCTTTACAGGAAATCAGGCTGGCGGGCGACTTTGTGGCAGGGGCTTCAGTAGACGCCATTCGCTCCTCGGCTAGATCCATGCTAGCCTCAGTGATGGCCCGCAGAGCCTTATGGCTGAAGCCCTGGGTCGCTGACACAACATCGAAGTCCAATTGGTGCAAGAAACCGTACGATGGCACAAACTTGTTCGGCGCTAAGTTGGACTCAGCGATCTCCAAGGTCACTGGAGGAAAGTCGGGGCTTATTCCCTCGGACAGAAGGCCCAAGCCTCAGAAGGGTCCTACCTTCAGGCGTAATCTTCCTGACAGATACAGAGAAGCCAGAGCCTATCGTCCAGGCAAGGAGTTTAGGAGAGATTGGAGAACTACTCGCCCTCCCTTTGCAAGGTCTCAGAAGGCCAAGGCCATTATCGCGGGGGAGCAACCAAAGTCTGTTTGAAGTTTTGCCTGCCCACCCAGCTCAGGTGGGCACCAGGCTCAGGGCTTTCGCACAAGTTTGGTCAGAGCACATAAAGGACCCATGGACTCTTTCCACGATCGATCAGGGTCACAAGTGGAACTTTATGGGGGCATTGCCCCACACCGTCTTCCAACCCACCAAGATTCCATCTTCTCCGGACAAAAGGAAGCTTCTCGTTCAATATGTTTCAGAGCTGATTCTGAAGGGAGCAGTCGTAGAAGTTCCTTCGCACCAAAGGGGCAGGGGATTTTATTCCCCTCTATTTTTGGTTCGAAAGAAATCAGGGGACCTACGGCCCATTCTGGACCTCAAGCGTCTCAACCGGAGAATTCAGATAGAAGCTTTCAAAATGGAAAGTCTGCAGTCTATTCTTCTGGCAGTGAACCTAGGGGATTGGATGCTCTCTTCGGCACCCAGGACGTTCACAAAGGTCCTCCTACCTCTCATAGCACTCCTCAGGGAGAAGGGACTTCGGGTGCATCACTATCTGGACGATATCCTGCTTTTAGCAGCGAGCCAGGAGACTCTGCTCCTCCAGCGGGAGATCCTGAGCTCTACCCTTCAGAGTTTCGGCTGGCTGATCAATTGGCGGAAGAGCAGTGATGATATTCCTGGGGGCAGAGTTGGACACCGAACGGAACAGGGTACAGTTGCCCCTAGAGAAGGTGGAACCTCTAGTTCGGAAGGTATGGAATCTATTGTCCTCCAAACTTGCGTCAGCCAGAACCTGCCTCAGCATACAGGGCTTAATGTCTTCAACTATTCCCATGATACAGTGGTCCCAATGGAACATGAGAGCCTTCCAGAACACCTTTCTAAGACAGTGGGACGGAGTTTCAATGCACCAACACATCAGGATCCCCAGCCGAGTGAAACACGCTCTTTTGTGGTGGACACATCCTCCCAACCTCAGGAGATCCAGACCTATAGCTCCTCCGAGTCCGGAGATCGTGACCTCAGATGCCAGCGAGAAGGGCTGGGGGGCTCACTACCGGGACCAGACAGCCCAGGGACCGTGGCACTTCCCTGCCCGGGGCACAGTTTCGAACATTTTAGAGCTTCGAGCTGCGTTCCAGGCACTCTTAGCCTTCGCGCCTCTTCTACAGGGGAAGACCGCTCTAATCCGGATGGACAACAGGGTGGTGGTAGCTTATGTCCAGAGACAGGGCGGTACCCGAAGCCACACTCTATTAGAGGAGGTTCACCCCATAATGGAATGGGCACAGGCTCACCTATTAGACCTGAGAGCAGTTTACGTTCCAGCGGCACAGAACACGCTAGCCGACTTCCTGAGCAGGGAACTTCGTTCAAACCACGAGTGGTCTCTGAACCTCCAGGAGTTCTCCATTCTGACGGAGGCATGGGGGACTCCAGAGATCGACCTGGCAGCAACAGCAGCAAATGCCAAATGCGTGAGGTTTCTTTCCAGAGTACCCTTTCCGACAGCAGAAGGGACAGATTGCCTTCTTCATCCATGGGACTTCAATCTGGGGTACATCTTCCCCCCAACTCCCTTGATAGCAAGGTTTCTATCTCGGCTCCGAAGGTCATCAGTCACAGTGATCGCGATAATACCATTCTGGCCAAGGAGACCATGGTTCACGACTCTCCTGCAACTCAATACCCAACCTCCAATCCACCTACCGGTCTCAGCAGACCTCCTTCACCAAGGTCAGCTCCTCCATCCAGCTCCGGACAGACTCCACTTGACAGCCTGGAGGTTGAGATGGCTAGGCTTAGGGAACAAGGATGTTCCCAGGCAGTTATAGCAACCTTAATGCAGGCCAGGAAGGTCACCACGAACACTGTCTACACCAGAGTCTGGGAAAGATTCACCCACTTGGCGCAACTCAAAGGTTGGAATCACGTCTCTCCGGATCCTTACCAAATTCTAGAATTCCTGCAAACGGGAATTGACAAAGATAAAAATAATGGTTAAACAAGTCCACTACTGAAGGTAGAAGTAATAGCAATGGAAAAAGTCTATGAGCTCTTATGCAGAGGCCAAAGATGCACTTGGTAATACAAGGACACAAGTTCCATATAATGTGGCACAATGGTGTAACGATGGATGTAAATTCCTCCAACACCCGGTGACATGCATGCAGTATGTGAAATTCCTCCACCTGGAAATCAAAGCCTCTTACCAGAAGGTAAGGAATCAAAGCGGATGGCTATAACCCAGCCTCGGCCTTTAATTTCTCCAGGGATCCCAGATCAGGAGTCTGCAGCGTCACAATCGATAGATCACAGTTGCTCCATTGGAGGGAGTTTATAAAAAAGAGGACGCATATAGCGTAATACAGTACAGTAACCAAATTTATTAAAAAATAGTCTACTTACAGCAGCAATGAATAAAAACAGCCAATGTATTTAAAAGTTGAAAAAGCCGGCCGGCAAACAGGAGCCCTTCCTCCCGAGCGTGGTGACGTCACTGACGCAGCCTCCCAGACGCGTTTCGTCACAACCTGAGGTTATCAATGGGGGTGGGGCTCTCGACAGTGAGGCACCATTAAATAGCCACCGCTCGCTACGAGAGGCAGCCCAGTTGATGTAGACCGCGCCATCTTAAGTAAGGTTACATGCCCACTCATTATGAAAGGCAGCCCAGTGGATGTAGACAGCGCCATCCTAGGTGAGGTTACATGCCCATACCAAGGAGCGCGGCGCCACGCAACCAGGACGATGTAACTACAACATTAATAGATTTATAAAAATTAATTTGTTACACTCATTTTCTCCTGCCCCCTGTAACGGGCTCATTAGAAAATGTAACAAACAAATTAAAATACAAATAAAATATATCCTCGGATAGAAACTCGAACATGGGGCGGAGATCTCCCTGGCACTGGACTCCTCCCTCCCTTAAGCCTTCTATACTCTAATTAACCGAGGTAAGAAGGGGTCATCTGAAAAACCTTCATTGAAAGTGTAACCATCCTACAGGAAATCAGAACGAGGATTAAGTAATACGAATGTTAATAAGAGGTAATAAACCTCTATAACTTAATATAGTTTCAAAAACGCTCCAAAACACATAAAGGTATGGATGTTGTAATTAAATAAGGCATCCCAAAATGGACAAAATGAATGTCCATTTTGGGATGCCTTATTTAATTATTATTATTATTATTATTATTATTATTATTATTAATTCTGTGATTCGATACCAGATATAACCTCATAAAAGGTCATGTCAATTGGTGTCTCCCTAAACTGGAGTGTTGTGCATAGAGAACCAGTGTGACCCTCCCTGGAACTCAAAAACTAAAATTCAAAAAATTATTGACTAAATGTGATCATTAGAGTATGATATGCAAATAGAACCTCAATAAACATAATTAATAGTAGTGATGTTAGTGTAAGAAAATACTTAATAGTGAAAAAAATTCAATTTTTGACCCTAAGGGTCATTCTAACATAAATAAATAGCAAAATTCATAATTTAAATGTATTTAACCCTTCCCCTGCCTAAACATCTATTTTATGTCTAATTTTCTCTTATATGATAAAGACCAAAAAATACGCATAAAAATTATGATAAAAAATTTTTTTTTGTGAAAAAAATGTGAGAAAAATTAAAAAATTCTTATTTATAGAAAAATTCTTTTTCCACTTCCAAGAGTGCCTTTCATAAAGAATACATAGTTATGCATTGTTAATAAAAGCATTAACATCCGTGTCAATGTTTAAACCAAACGGAGTGTATGATTTTAATCGGTGTATCCAGCCCATCTCCATTTGGGATATATCCCTCACTAGGTTACTCCCCCTCCAGTGGGGTTTGAATTTATCGATCCCTAGGAATAAGGTGTTAGAAGGGTCTCGGTTGTGTTTGAGTCTATAATGGTTGGATACTGAATGGTCCTTGAAACCTCCCAATATATTGGTGATATGCTCGTTTACTCTTATTTGAAAGGACCTCTTGGTCCGGCCTACATATTGTAGGCCACACGGGCATTGGACCAAGTAAACCACCCCCGTAGATACACAAGTTATGCATGGAACAATTTTGAATTCTTTGTTTGTAACCGTGGAAGTGAACGATGTAACACACCTCCTAGTATTGGTAGTCAAAGAGCAGACTCTACATCTTTTACATTTGTAATACCCCTTGAGCTGGTCGAAGAAACCTCTGCTCCCAGTCGGGGGGTCTACCACATTAAGTGAAATTTTATTCCTCAGGGACTGAACTCCCCTAAAAATTACTTTAGGCTTATCTGGCAAAATACCCTTCAGTATAGGATCGTTAGTTGCAATATGCCAATGTTTCCGAATCAAATGGGAAACAGACCGGTGTTGGACAGAGTAATTTGTAATGAAGGGTGTACAATTCAAAAAATCGGCACCCTCATCTTTTTTCTTGTCTACCAACAAGTCTTTCCTATCTATAGAAAGAACTTGATCCAGGGTTCCCTCTAGTTCTTCCTGAGTGTAACCCTTCTCAAGGAAGCGGTCAGTCAGCACTCTAGCTTGAACGGAAAAGTCCTGTGGATCAGTACAATTGCGTCTCAGCCTTAGGTACTGGCTTTTGGGAACACCTTTAATCCAAGGGGCATGATGACAACTGTCAGTTGGGATGAAGGCGTTACGATCTGTGTCCTTAAAAAAGTGGACGTGACAAAACTGCCTGCCTTAATTCCAATATTTAAATCCAAATAGTGGACACTGGTCTGGCTTGCCTCATATTTTAGCTCTATTCCTCTCTGATTGGAATTGAGTATAGAGATAAAGCCAGTAAGGTCCTCATACGTGCCAGTCCATAGGAGGAGGATGTCATCGATGTATCTCGCCCAAATCTGGGAAGAATCCCGCACATGGATGACATCCTCCTCCCACTTGGCCATGAATAAATTGGCCAAGCTGGGGGCGTATTTGGCCCCCATGGCTACACCGGTAACCTGTTTGTAAAACTTGTTTTCAAACCAAAAATAATTGGAATCGGCAGCAAATTTTAATAATGCCATAATGTAGTCCACCTGTATGATCGGTAACCCTGAATCTCTTTCGAGGAAATGCTGGACTGCTTCCAGTCCCAATGTGTGGGGAATAATGGTATAAAGGGACTTGACGTCAATGGTAACCATCCACATATCTGGAGTAGGTGGAATACCAGATAAAACATTCATAATATGTTTCGAATCCCTAACATAAGAAGGGATTTTTTTAACCAGAGGCTGTAAATAAAAATCAATATATCTGCCCACCCGGGACGTGATGGAATCTATACCACTCACTATAGGACGTCCCGGGGGGCAGACAGGATCCTTGTGAAGTTTGGGAAGATAATATATCGTCGGAGTACGGGGGGCTTTGGGTATGAGGAAAAAATAAGAGCTCATAGACTTTTTCCATTGCTATTACTTCTACCTTCAGTAGTGGACTTGTTTAACCATTTCTTGGCGCGGCTTTTTGTTTTTTATGTTTATTTGTGTACTTCACACGATAGCTGCTGCCTTGGTGTTTATTGTGTTGTAGCGCAGTTTTTTTGTTTTTCTTTGTATTGTTCTGATTTATTACTGCTGCTCACATTTTAGGATATATACCTTGGTATACCATCTGGTCACACAGATAGTCCCTACAATGGACATTTTTGAGTTTAGGGCCAAGAAGCTTATAAATACCGATGGGGTCTTCGAATCTTATAAAGAAGATGAGGGAGACCTTGGGGTTTATTTACACGGCTGAAAAACCTGTTGATCTCTGAGAACCATACTAAGTGGGATATAGCCTACTTAGAATCTTATGTTAAATTGGGCATGGTCCCCAGGAGCCTCAGGTGGGAGGTCCCACCTCAGAGAGGGGATCTAGATCTCGAGGATTGGTTCAAGTATTTTAATACCGCCGGTATTACTTTTCTCGAATTTCTGATCAAGAAAAAGGTCACCAAATTAATTAAACTGGACGATGAGATTAAATCTATCAAAACCAGTCTAGACCCCTCTAAGGACAACGAGGAATATAAAGACAAATCCTCTAGCCTCCTTAGCCTCTTAGAGAAAGAGGATAAGGATCAGAGGATAAAAAAGAAAAAGAAATTTAACAGATCTGGAAGACTACCAGAACAGCGTAGTCTTCAACTGGCAGAAAAAACTGCTGGAAGATTTAACTAAACCATCCCATACTGAGATGGAGGTATCCAATCAACAGGGCACTAATCCCCCTGGGTGGGAACCCCCCTATCAGGGAGGGCCTAAGAGGCACCCTCCTCAGGTCAAGGGAGGCGGCCCCCCTGTAAGGGCCTCACCCAGGAGAGGTCAAGGGCCCCCTAAGGGACCACCTTTGAAAAATCAGGGGCGTCCTGGACCATCTAGATTTAATCTTAGACCAGCCTTTGGTACTGGTCCCCCACAGGGAGCTTCTGGCTATAATTACAATTTGGCTTCCCCTTCAGGCGGAGCTGGCTATTATCAGAGCCAGCCTCCTAGAGTGTCACATCCAGCCCCTAGAGGGAAGGGATGGGGACAAGGTGGTATAAGAGGACAGGGCCATCCCTCTGTTGGTACCAACAACTGGCGTCAGGGGCTAATGGGGGATGTTGACTACCCCTCCCCGGTGTACTTCCAATCCGAATCAGGACAAGGATGGGACTATAATATACCCACCAATAATGCCTTTTTTCCTTTGAGTGATAGGGATTGTCCTGATGAGTATCAGATACCTCAGGCCAATCATTTCTCGGGCTCTCAAGGAGGACCCTGGTTTGCACCTCCTCCTTACTTACCACATAGCGCCCTTGCCCCTTTGGGAACTCCTGTGGGCTCTAATGGTTCCCAGAATTGGGGTTTTCACAGGCCCAGCCAGGGCACCAAAAGGTTGGTCGAAAGAGGCGAGGCACCAGAGGGGGGAGGGGACGCAGGACAGCCCAAACGTTCCAAAACGTAGAAGGTAGAGGGATTTTTAATTTGAGCTCCAGAACATTGACAGACTCTGAGAGGGTGCTGTTGGATAAAGGTCTCAAATTTGCACCCCCCCAGAGTCTCAACAAATTTGGAACATACATGGATATCCACAAATTTGTCAGAAAGATCAACATTAAGAGATACATGGTGGGTATCCATTCTAGTAACCAAACTTCTGGAAATGGCTACGTTCATTCGGGCCTCTCCAACGCCTCGTTGTTTAACCCCCCAGGAGGACTGGCACCTTCCCTGAAAGTTTTCAGGGATGTTCTACTGAGGGATTTGGAAGCGATGGATATTAAGAAAGCCAAACTTAATAAAACCCTACAGGAAGGATTGGATTCTTTGTGCACTAACAAGGATTTAATCATAAGACCTGCAGATAAGGGGGGGGCATAGTTGTGTTAGACAAGATTGATTATTTGAAAGAAATGCAAAATATTGTCGATGACACCAGCACATACTCCATCCTACCTAGTGACCCTAGAAGTAAATACAAAAGGGACTTGGAGATTTTGGTGGAAAGGGGAGTATTTGAGGGGATACTTACATTAAAAGAAAAAAATAAATTTTCCTCATACCCAAAGCCCCCCGTACTCCGACGATATATTATCTTCCCAAACTTCACAAGGATCCTGTCTGCCCCCCGGGACGTCCTATAGTGAGTGGTATAGATTCCATCACGTCCCGGGTGGGCAGATATATTGATTTTTATTTACAGCCTCTGGTTAAAAAAATCCCTTCTTATGTTAGGGATTCGAAACATATTATGAATGTTTTATCTGGTATTCCACCTACTGCAGATATGTGGATGGTTACCATTGACGTCAAGTCCCTTTATACCATTATTCCCCACACATTGGGACTGGAAGCAGTCCAGCATTTCCTCGAAAGAGATTCAGGGTTACCGATCATACAGGTGGACTACATTATGGCATTATTAAAATTTGCTGCCGATTCCAATTATTTTTGGTTTGAAAACAAGTTTTACAAACAGGTTACCGGTGTAGCCATGGGGGCCAAATACGCCCCCAGCTTGGCCAATTTATTCATTACCAAGTGGGAGGAGGATGTCATCCATGTGCGGGATTCTTCCCAGATTGCCCTTTGGGCGAGATACATCGATGACATCCTCCTCCTATGGACTGGCACGTATGAGGACCTTACTGGCTTTATCTCTATACTCAATTCCAATCAGAGAGGAATAGAGCTAAAATATGAGGCAAGCCAGACCAGTGTCCACTATTTGGATTTAAATATTGGAATTAAGGCAGGCAGTTTTGTCACGTCCACTTTTTTTAAGGACACAGATCGTAACGCCTTCATCCCAACTGACAGTTGTCATCCATGCCCCTTGGATTAAAGGTGTTCCCAAAAGCCAGTACCTAAGGCTGAGACGCAATTGTACTGATCCACAAGACTTTTCCGTTCAAGCTAGAGTGCTGACTGACTGCTTCCTTGAGAAGGGTTACACTCAGGAAGAACTAGAGGGAACCCTGGATCAAGTTCTTGCTATAGATAGGAAAGACTTGTTGGTAGACAAGAAAAAAGATGAGGGTGCCGATTTTTTGAATTGTACACCCTTCATTACAAATTACTCTGTCCAACACCGGTCTGTTTCCCATTTGATTCGGAAACATTGGCATATTGCAACTAACGATCCTATACTGAAGGGTATTTTGCCAGATAAGCCTAAAGTAATTTTTAGGGGAGTTCAGTCCCTGAGGAATAAAATTTCACTTAATGTGGTAGACCCCCCGACTGGGAGCAGAGGTTTCTTCGACCAGCTCAAGGGGTATTACAAATGTAAAAGATGTAGAGTCTGCTCTTTGACTACCAATACTAGGAGGTGTGTTACATCGTTCACTTCACGGTTACAAACAAAGAATTCAAAATTGTTCCATGCATAACTTGTGTATCTACGGGGGTGGTTTACTTGGTCCAATGCCCGTGTGGCCTACAATATGTAGGCCGGACCAAGAGGTCCTTTCAAATAAGAGTAAACGAGCATATCACCAATATATTGGGAGGTTTCAAGGACCATTCAGTATCCAACCATTATAGACTCAAACACAACCGAGACCCTTCTAACACCTTATTCCTAGGGATCGATAAATTCAAACCCCACTGGAGGGGGAGTAACCTAGTGAGGGATATATCCCAAATGGAGATGGGCTGGATACACCGATTAAAATCATACACTCCGTTTGGTTTAAACATTGACACGGATGTTAATGCTTTTATTAACAATGCATAACTATGTATTCTTTATGAAAGGCACTCTTGGAAGTGGAAAAATAATTTTTCTATAAATAATAATTTTTTAATTTTTCTCACATTTTTTTCACAATTTTTTTTTTTTTATCATAATTTTTATGCGTATTTTTTGGTCTTTATCATATAAAAAAAAATTAGACATAAAATAGATGTTTAGGCAGGGGAAGGGTTAAATACATTTAAATTATGAATTGTGCTATTTATTTATGTTAGAATGACCCTTAGGGTCAAAAATTTAATTTTTTTCACTATTAAGTATTTTCTTACACTAACATCACTACTATTAATTATGTTTATTGAGGTTTGGATTACCCAAAGTTCTATTTGCATATCATACTCTAATGATCACATTTAGTCAATAATTTTTTGAATTTTAGTTTTTGAGTTCCAGGGAGGGTCACACTGGTTCTCTATGCACAACACTTAGGGAGACACCAATTGACATGACCTTTTATGAGGTTATATCTGGTATCGAATCACAGAATAAATGAATGTCCATTTTGGGATGCCTTATTTAATTATAACATCCATACCTTTATGTGTTTTGGAGCGTTTTTGAAACTATATTAAGTTATAGAGGTTTATTACCTCTTATTAACATTTGTATTACTTAATCCTCGTTCTGATTTCCTGTAGGATGGTTACACTTTCAATGAAGGTTTTTCAGATGACCCCTTCTTACCTCGGTTAATTAGAGTATAGAAGGCTTAAGGGAGGGAGGAGTCCAGTGCCAGGGAGATCTCCGCCCCATGTTCGAGTTTCTATCCGAGGATATATTTTATTTGTATTTTAATTTGTTTGTTACATTTTCTAATGAGCCCGTTACAGGGGGCAGGAGAAAATGAGTGTAACAAATTAATTTTTATAAATCTATTAATGTTGTAGTTACATCGTCCTGGTTGCGTGGCGCCGCGCTCCTTGGTATGGGCATGTAACCTCACCTAGGATGGCGCTGTCTACATCCACTGGGCTGCCTTTCATAATGAGTGGGCATGTAACCTTACTTAAGATGGCGCGGTCTACATCAACTGGGCTGCCTCTCGTAACGAGCGGTGGCTATTTAATGGTGCCTCACTGTCGAGAGCCCCACCCCCATTGATAACGTTAGCTTGTGACGAAACGCATCTGGGAGGCTGCGTCAGTGACGTCACCACGCTCGGGAGGAAGGGCTCCTGTTTGCCGGCCGGCTTTTTCAACTTTTAAATACATTGGCTGTTTTTATTCATTGCTGCTGTAAGTAGACTATTTTTTAATAAATTTGGTTACTGTACTGTATTACGCTATATGCGTCCTCTTTTTTATACACTCCCTCCAATGGAGCAACTGTGATCTATCGATTGTGACGCTGCGGACTCCTGATCTGGGATCCCTGGAGAAATTAAAGGCCGAGGCTGGGTTATAGCCATCCGCTTTGATTCCTTACCTTCTGGTAAGAGGCTTTGATTTCCAGGTGGAGGAATTTCACATACTGCATGCATGTCACCGGGTGTTGGAGGAATTTACATCCATCGTTACACCATTGTGCCACATTATATGGAACTTGTGTCCTTGTATTACCAAGTGCATCTTTGGCCTCTGCATAAGAGCTCATAGACTTTTTCCATTGCTATTACTTCTACCTTCAGTAGTGGACTTGTTTAACCATTTCTTGGCGCGGCTTTTTGTTTTTTATGTTTATTTGTGTACTTCACACGATAGCTGCTGCCTTGGTGTTTATTGTGTTGTAGCGCATTTTTTTTGTTTTTCTCTTGGAATTGACAAAGGCCTGAGCTGAAGCACCCTAAAAGTACAGATCTCTGCTCTGTCTGCCAAAATGGGCACTAGATGGGCCCTGCACCCGTTGATAATTCAGTTCATGAAGGCATGTATTAAAATCAGGCCGCCCAGGAGACCATCCTTTCCGGCTTGGGATCTTTCAGTGGTTCTGGAGGCGCTTTCCAATCCTCCCTTCTTCCCACTCAACTCAATCTCCTTATGGGACCTGACCCTAAAGTTGTCCTTCCTCATTGCCATTGCTTCAGCTAGGAGAGTGTCGGAGTTACAAGCTCTCATGTCAAAGGAATCATACTTAGTTTTCCTGCCCGACAGGGTGGTACTGAGGCCTTCGGATCGCTTCCTTCCCAAGGTTACTTCGGCCTTCCATTACGGCCAGGACATCGTCTTGCCATGCCTTTCTAATGAAGAGGCTGGAACCGCATGCCTTGGACATTAAGTCTGCAATTTCTAACTACCTGTCGGCCACTATCCACCTTCGGTCAACAGACGCCCTCCTGATTATACCTCACGGAGCCAGACGAGGCCAGGCAGCCTCCTCTCGGACCATCGCCTCTTGGCTAGTTAAGGCTATCAAAAAAGCATATTCCGCCCAACGGCTGGAGATCCCAGAAGGCATCAAAGCGCATGCCCCAAGAGGGCAGTGGCTACCTCTTGGGCAGCATATTGTGGAGTCTCTTCGGAGACCATCTGCAGAACAGAAACCTGGTCCTCCAGGCATACCTTTATCACCCACTACAGAGTCGACGCCGCTCTGTTGGCAACTTCTGAGTTTGGCAGATCTATCTTCAGGGCCAATTCTTCGGCTCTATAGGGAATAAAATACTTTTGCATTGAACCCTCCCGACTAGCGAGTTATTTCCCAGTGTGTGCTGCCATGAATGCATCAGGAAAACGGAAAATTGTATACTCACCTTTCCGTAATTTTCCTTTCCTGACGCATCTTCATGGCAGCACACAACTGCCCACCCTGTTGTTCAATGATGATATTTACGGAGAATGATGCCAGGTGTCTCCTCTTCGAATTTATAGCTAACCAATCCTGTCAGGTTGTGGGGGCGGAGTCACAACCCAGTGTGTGCTGCCATGAAGAATGTGTCAGGAAAGGAAAATTACGGAAAGGTGAGTATACAATTTTCCGTTTTCATATTCTAGGTTCTTCAAAGTAGCCACCTTTTGCAGCAGGCACATGTCTAGAACTGTTAAGAGGAGACTGTGCGAATTAGGCCTTCATGGTAGAATATCTACTAGGAAACCACTGCTAAAGAAAGGCAACAAGCAGAAGAGACTTGTTTGGGCTAAAGAACACAAGCAATGGACATTAGACCAGTGGAAATCTGTGCTTTGGTCTGATGAGTCCAACCCCTGTGTCTTTGTGCGACGCAGAAAAGGTGAACGGATGGACTCTACATGCCTGGTTCCCACCGTGAAGCATGGAGGAGGAGGTGTGATGGTGTGGGGGTGCTTTGCTGGTGGCACTGTTGGGGATTTATTCAAAATTGAAGGCATACTGAACCAGCATGGCTACCACAGCATCTTGCAGCGGCATGCTATTCCATCCGGTTTGCGTTTAGTTGGACCATCATTTATTTTTCAACAGGACAATGACCCCAAACACACCTCCAGGCTGTGTAAGGGCTATTTGACCAAGAAGGAGAGTGATGGGGTGCTACCTCTTGAAGCTCATCAAAAGAATGCCAAGAGTGTGCAAAGCAGTAATCAAAGCAAAAGGTGGCTACTTTGAAGAACCTAAAATATGAAATATATTTTCAGTTATTTCACACTTTTTTGTTATGTATAATTCCACATGTAATAAAGTAGTGTAAAAAAGGCCTACGGACGCCCTCCGTAGAAGCCATTCACTGGCGAAACTAGTCAGGGCGCTTGCTACACCAAACATTTGAAGGATCCCCGCGCTCCACCGAAGCAGGACGAGGCAGCTGTAACTCTGCCTGGTATCCTGTCAGCGGTGCGAGGAGGAGACACTGACGCCGATCGCATGAGGATCTGGTGATATTTTCAAATGCCTATTACTGTTTGAATGAATGTACGTTGAATATATAAGGAGAGCCTGATGTACTGGGACTTGAGGGTTTTACATATTAAAAGCTGAATTACGCTATGGTGGCATTTTCTGTTCTTGCTTGTTTTACCTGAGGGTCCTTAAAGCATCTGGTTCCATGATAGAAGCTGTCCGCTGAGATCCATGGTTAATGAAGTGTTATCCACTGAAAGGCGTATTTTATATTTCATTGCGGTGAGTTTGAACCCCGACGGGGCGAGTGATCACAACTGGTGAATTAAGAAGATTTTTGGTGGATGGTGCACGCTGCTATTTTTCTTTCTTTTTCAACACTCCTTCTGGGACATTTCTCATCTACTTCTCAGCATTGATTTTTGATTTTTGGACTGCTTGGTGGGAGTGATAACACCACCTATAGAGTAGCGCTGTTGTGCTTTATTTTTGTTCAATGGACTTACCTTTTCAATAAGTGTTAGGCCTCGTACAGACGACCGGACAGTCCGCCGGACCGTTTTCAGCGGATATGTCCGGTCGGAGATTTCTGTCTGATGGTTGTACACACCATCAGACAGAAATCCGTGCAGACAGACAGCGCGGTGACGTGTCCGCGCCGTCGCCGCGATGATGACGCGGCGACGTGCGCGACGCTGAAAGGTCAATGCTTCCACGCATGCGTCAAAGTAATTCGACGCATGCGAGGGATGGCGGCCGGTCGGACATGTCTGTACAGATGACCGAACATGTCCGAACATGCTAAGAAACATTTGTCCCCTCGAAAACGGTCGGGCGGACAAATGTCCGCTGGAAACCTGTCCGCTCGGACGTACAGACGACCGAACATGTCTGCTGAAACTGGTCCGCGGACCAGTTTCAGCAGACATGTTCGGTCATCTGTACGAGGCCTTAGAGTACTTGTTTATATATAATTCCACATGTGTTAATTCATAGTTTTGAAGCCTTCAGTGTGAATCTACAATTTTCATAGTCATGAAAATAAAGAAACCTCTTTGAATGAGAAGGTGTGTCCAAACTTTTGGTCTGTACTGTACGTGGCATAAAAAGTTGGCATGCGTACACACGGTCATACTTTTACACAGGCTAGCCTCCGTCAGAATGTCGACCATATGTACACGGCATTAAGGGCAAAATCGCTCCTCCGCCCCTAATGCCCTCATGCTTCGGCATATATGCTCTTTTTTTAACTGTGGTGGTGAAATCACCTCCTACAGCACTGGAGTCACGGCTTTATGTATCGTGGGAGCAAACGCTGTTGCTGTCAAGATAAATGAATCCGCACAACAGCTGAATGGCGTACCTGAAAACAGTAAAGTAAATTACATACCTGAAAAGCAAGCATGATAAAACATAGTAACTAGTGTTGAGCGGAATACGCCATATTCGATTTCGCGATATATCACGAATATATAGGCGAATATTCGTGAAATATTCGCAAAAATCGAATATTCGTGATATTTTAAACAAAAAAATTTCATTGCGAAATTTCGCTAATGCGCATGCGAAAATGATTGCGAAATTCTCGTCCGCGCATGCGCGCGAATAACACGCTAGAAAGAAGAGCATTTCCTGGATCTTTGCCAGTCGATTTTCGGATCGCTATTTTGTGCTGCCCAGTGAAGCGAAGATGGCGGGGAGTAACTTTTCATCCAGTGAGGAAAAACTGTTGATTAGTGTAATTAATTTCACCACTGTTATTTCATTATCTTTAACTGCCGTTTAGACTAGTTTAAAAGTTAGGATATAAGATCAGATATTAGTATTTCCCAAACAGTGTGTCTCCAGCTGTTGCAAAACTACAACTCCCAGCATGCCTGGACAGCTGCAGACACCCTGGTTGGTAAATGTGTATTTAGGCACTTTCCTTGCTATTTAGCATAATTAACATGTTGTGGACATTGGACGTATGCGAATGTCCTGACTTCAGGGTCCTTAAGGCCCAAGGACGTTCGAATACATATTGCCCTCTAGATGTTGCAGAACTACAACTTCCAGCATGCCTGGGCATGCTGGGACTTCTAGTTTTGCAAGTTCTGCAGGCCCACATTTTTCAGACCACTATACACCGGTCTCTAAACTGTGGCACTCTAGATGCAGCAAAAGTAAAATTCTTAGCATGCACTGACAGACCATGCCTGATGGGAGTAGTAGTTTTGCAACAGCTGGAGGCGCACTGGTCTTGAAACCCTGAGTTAGGTAACAAACTTGCAGTGTTTTGCAACCATTGTGCCTCCAGCTGTTGCAAAACTACAACTCCCTGCATGCAACTGGCTGCAATAAACCCCCCCCCTCTCCCCCAATGTGAATGTACAGGGTACATTCACATGGGCTGGGGCTTACAGTCTGCTTCTAGCTGAAGCAAATTTGGCGCTGCAGCTCAAACCCTCAGCGGGAAACTACTGTGAACCCCACGCCCCTCTGACTGTACCATAAAAACACTACACCACACTAAATAAAAATAAAAAAACACAACATATACACATACCCCTACATAGCCCCCCTCCCCTCCACAATAAAAAAGAAAACCTCTGGTACGGCACTGTTTCCTAAACGGAGCCTACAGCTGTTGCAAAACAACTCCCCAGTATTACCGGACAGCCATTGACTGTCCAGGCATGCTGGGAGTTAAAGTATAATTGTGGTACCGCTGGTGACGGTGAGCTACATGGTGTATCAGAGCATGCTGGTAGTTGTAGTTTTTAAATAACATCAACTCCATTATTTATTCAAAATTAATTCATCAAAAAGTCAAAAGAAACAAACATATTATTTTTCATATATAAAGATAGGGATGAAAAAAAATAATCTATTGTACAGGCCCAGTATAAGGGTCAAAAAATAATTATAGCGGTCAGATGAATAGCAACTAATTTCTCCCCTATACGTGTATCCTGTGTTGTTACTCATATATACATAATTATGCAAATGATAATGGCTGCTATATTTATGCAAAAAAGGTGGCGACCAAAATGGCAAGATATAAAATCTGTCATGTTACCCCTGTCAGTGATTAATAAGGCGAGAATGCTTCCAATTGTTGAATACCATACATTTACGTCATATATCCATAAGGGTTTAAACAAAAGTATTATAATATACTTTGTTCTTCATCTTGCAGAGGTTCCTGCAACAGGGATATGATGAAATCCGGAGCCAGCAGGACAAAAAAAAAATAGTCCGCTCCCTATTGCGGGAGTTACGGAAAATTCATGGCCGCACACATGACCACATGGCCATCCTAAAAAAGTGGTCTGACCTAAAGAGGCGCCACATGGCCCGGGTCACACAGATCCGAGATGAATTTCATCCAGGTAAGTTATTGGTGACAGTTATGTAAGGTCATATGTAATTAACCTTAGGGCAGATGTTGTTAACCCAGACGCCATGTTGTGGTAACATATATCTTCACCACCCAAGGTATTCATAGTACTGTTGAAAAAAGACATGGGACAGCAGACAGGAACACTTATTAACTATAATTAAACTAAATAAACAAGACACACCATTATTGGACTAATACTGGCCGAGGCTGCTTTATTATTGGATTTCAGACATATATTTTAAATAAATACTTTAATAACTTAAAAAACAGCCTAGTAGTCACTACGGCTCAGGCTGTACATAAATATATTCCAACTTTAAAATGTATCCAACAACAACTAAACTAAACAGATTTGTCCCCCTTAGTATAATTTTAATTATTTTTATTTTTTTAAAACAAAGGTGACCATCCCACATAATTAGCAGCCGTGACAAAAAGAAAAGAAAAAAGGGGGGGGTTGGGGAACACCACAGTCCTGTCTACTGAGGCGACTGAGAGCAAGGCTGACGGAACCCTACTTATATACCCCTAACTAACACTGGATTTTTTCCAGAACCAACTGGTACCAGGCCTAAAAAGTACGGGAAAAGCACGTGTATGCCGCGTGATCACCTCATGCTCACCAAAAAACGGGAAAAACACGTTTTCCAGCTAACTAGGCCACGGGAGGACCAGCTTACACCTAAAGAGCCCTATTAGGTTCCCAAAAGGGGAACTTGAAACCGTCACTACTAATTTTATTAAGTCCTGCCGCTTTCCCATGAGAAAAGGGGGAATTGAAACCTTCTCCCCCTTTTCTATCATTATTCCATCAAGTTAAACCATGGAATTAAAGTGGTGGTGTGGTGGGTTAAAGGGGAAGGGGTGGTATTTTATAACTCAATTACCACTAAATTCCTGTGCTAGGCGTGTGGTTATCATAGTAATCCCGTGTACTCCATCAGGCCCTTTTTTTAACATGAGATCGTCAGAATAATACAAAGGAAACACAAACAGCTAATTTTACCATGGTGGCAGCCCAGCTCACACTCAGTCCCCTGTAGTGCCAGCAAGACCCTTTAATATAACATTATCCCATTGGTTAACTGTCTATATAAATACATTTGTATTCATATACAATACAGCAGAGTACACAGAATTTGCATATGTTATTAGAAATCATTTTTACATATATAAACATTGTGTTATTATAGGAGCTCCTCTACCATCTGTGCGCCCCAAGCGCACAAGGCGACAGGCCGCAGAGGAGGAGGATGAAGAGGAGGAGCAGGAGGAGGATGCACAGGAGGAGGATGCACAGGAGGAGAGGGATGAGGAGCAGCCAGGGCCCTCCCAGTGTTTACCACCCCCAGCTCCTGTTGGGGAGCAAGAGGAGGAGCTGCAACCCCCCCCCAAACTCCTGGTGAATCGGGTGATGGAGAAGAGGAGCAGGAGGATGAGACGGTTCCTGTGAGCCTCAGTCAGGAGGGTAAATATGTGCACAAAGATTAATAACATTTCAACAATAAGATGTAGATATAAAAATGGACAGCATTTAAAGCGCACCCGTCAGATTTCAGAACAATAATATGGTATTTATGATAGAAGTATATGTGCTAGACACATAACAATTGTATAGACATGATAATGATTGTTTAATAAGCAACATAAATATTTTATTTATTTGGTAACAGTCTTTTCTTATATCCTAACAGTTTTAAAAAAGATGGAGGAAAAACACAGTCTCATCCAGAGGACCAATGATAAAATCCTCTCAAATCGCCGGAAAATGCGGATCCTAGACCTCCAAAACCAACAGCTGAGGAAGAATTTTGATGCGATGGCTGAGCTTCACAAGCTCATGCAAAATTACATTTAATTTTTTTTCTTTTAATAAAAAATGTTATTCTTTTAAAATGTTTCCTTTCTTATTGAGATTGTTAGGTTTTTCAACACATCTAACTTCACATCTAACACATCAACATCAACATCAACATCAACACATCTAACTTCATAATAACCAAAAACATTTTATACTATTATTTTATTTAACACAAACCTAAGACAAACTTAAATACACGGACACAGACACTACTAACACAAACTAAACTGTTCAAAAATTAATATAACAAAAGCTACAATATATATATATAGATATAGAGAGAGAGAGCGAGAAAGAGAGAGAGAGTGCAGATTTGCTCTTGCAGACAGGATAATGGTTGCAGTATAAAGGCCGCAAACCAGGGTTTAACATAAAGTTCAGTGTTTTAGTCACACTTGCTGTTACGATCCGGTCTGGTAGCTTGTAGCGGAGGCTGTTGGTGGATCCGCTGTGCCAGAGAGGTCATGAAGCATTACTCAGCATGAAGGCAGCAGCAGTAGTATTAAAATATAATGTAATTATCACACAGGCAACATTTACAAGCAGTAGTGGTAATAGTACTAGATAGCATCTAAACACTTGGGCAAGACTTGACAGCAGCAGTAGTGGTAATAGTAGTATATAGTGGCAAATAACTTGTGACATAGGTGTCGTGAGCAGCAGCAGTAGTAGTAATAGTAGACAATATAGTGTCAAATCACTCGGGCAAGAGGTGCCATGAACAGCAGCAGCAGCAGTGGTAATAGTAGTATATAGTGCCAAATAACTCATGACATAGGTGTCTGAGCAGCAGCAGTAGTAGTAATAGTAGACAATATAGTGTCAAATCACTCGGGCAAGAGGTGCCATGATGAACAGCAGCAGCAGCAGTGGTAATAGTAGTATATAGTGGCAAATAACTCGTGACATAGGTGTCGTGAGCAGCAGCAGTAGTAGTAGTAATAGTAGACAATATAGTGTCAAATCACTCGGGCAAGAGGTGCCATGAACAGCAGCAGCAGCAGTGGTAATAGTAGTATATAGTGGCAAATAACTTGTGACATAGGTGTCGTGAGCAGCAGCAGTAGTAGTAATAGTAGACAATATAGTGTCAAATCACTCGGGCAAGAGGTGCCATGAACAGCAGCAGCAGCAGTGGTAATAGTAGTATATAGTGGCAAATAACTCGTGACATAGGTGTCGTGAGCAGCAGCAGTAGTAGTAATAGTAGACAATATAGTGTCAAATCACTCGGGCAAGAGGTGCCATGAACAGCAGCAGTGGTAATAGTAGTATATAGTGGCAAATAACTCGTGACATAGGTGTCGTGAGCAGCAGCAGTAGTAGTAATAGTAGACAATATAGTGTCAAATCACTCGGGCAAGAGGTGCCATGAACAGCAGCAGCAGCAGTGGTAATAGTAGTATATAGTGGCAAATAACTCGTGACATAGGTGTCTGAGCAGCAGCAGTAGTAGTAATAGTAGACAATATAGTGTTAAATCACTCGGGCAAGAGGTGCCATGAACAGCAGCAGCAGCAGTGGTAATAGTAGTATATAGTGGCAAATAACTCGTGACATAGGTGTCTGAGCAGCAGCAGTAGTAGTAATAGTAGACAATATAGTGTCAAATCACTCGGGCAAGAGGTGCCATGAACAGCAGCAGCAGCAGTGGTAATAGTAGTATATAGTGGCAAATAACTTGTGACATAGGTGTCTGAGCAGCAGCAGTAGTAGTAATAGTAGACAATATAGTGTCAAATCACTCGGGCAAGAGGTGCCATGATGAACAGCAGCAGCAGTGGTAATAGTGGCAAATAACTCGTGACATAGGTGTCGTGACTGAGCAGCAGCAGTAGTAGTAATAGTAGACAATATAGTGTCAAATCACTCGGGAAAGAGGTGCCATGAACAGCAGCAGCAGCAGCAGTGGTAATAGTAGTATATAGTGGCAAATAACTTGTGACATAGGTGTCGTGAGCAGCAGCAGTAGTAGTAATAGTAGACAATATAGTGTCAAATCACTCGGGCAAGAGGTGCCATGAACAGCAGCAGCAGCAGTGGTAATAGTAGTATATAGTGGCAAATAACTTGTGACATAGGTGTCGTGAGCAGCAGCAGTAGTAGTAGTAATAGTAGACAATATAGTGTCAAATCACTCGGGCAAGAGGTGCCATGAACAGCAGCAGCAGTGGTAATAGTAGTATATAGTGGCAAAGAACTTGTGACATAGGTGTCTGAGCAGCAGCAGTAGTAGTAATAGTAGACAATATAGTGTCAAATCACTTGGGCAAGAGGTGCCATGAACAGCAGCAGTGGTAATAGTAGTATATAGTGGCAAATAACTCGTGACATAGGTGTCTGAGCAGCAGCAGTAGTAGTAATAGTAGACAATATAGTGTTAAATCACTCGGGCAAGAGGTGCCATGAGCAGCAGCAGCAGTGGTAATAGTAGTATATAGTGGCAAATAACTTGTGACATAGGTGTCTGAGCAGCAGCAGTAGTAGTAATAGTAGACAATATAGTGTTAAATCACTCGGTCAAGAGGTGCCATGAACAGCAGCAGCAGCAGTGGTAATAGTAGTATATAGTGGCAAATAACTCGTGACATAGGTGTCTGAGCAGCAGCAGTAGTAGTAATAGTAGACAATATAGTGTCAAATCACTCGGGCAAGAGGTGCCATGAACAGCAGCAGCAGCAGTGGTAATAGTAGTATATAGTGGCAAATAACTTGTGACATAGGTGTCGTGAGCAGCAGCAGTAGTAGTAATAGTAGACAATATAGTTTCAAATCACTCGGGCAAGAGGTGCCATGAACAGCAGCAGTGGTAAGAGTAATAAAAATGGCAAATCACTCGGGCAAGAGGTGCCATCAGCAGCAGCAGCGGTAAGAGTAATAAAAATGGCAAATCACTCAGGCAAGAGGTGCCATCAGCAGCAGCAGCGGTAAGAGTAATAAAAATGGCAAATAGCTCGGGCAAGAGGTGCCATCAGCAGCAGCAGTAGTAATAGAAAGTGGCAAATCTCTCGGACAAAAGGTGACAGCAGCAGTATGAGTAATATATCGGTACATAATCACTCAGCCTTTTGGCATTAGCAGTAGGAGCCCATATGGTGGCAAAATTGCAAAAGCTTGAAGTTGCAGTAGCATGGTGATTAAATTTGAAAAGCAGAATGACACAGGCCTTAAGTAGCTGTAGCCTGACTATACCATAGTGCCTCATAATTTAAAAGTTTGATTAACGTTATTTCTATGCTATACGTGACTTTTTAAATTCATGATGAGCAATTACTTTTCAAAATAATGTGGCAGCAGCATCAGGACTCCTTATAGTGGCTTAATGACACAGCATGGAAATATTTATGCCCTTAACACTACCTGCCCACTATGAGTTTCAAAGGTATAAATACATCAGGGAATGAATGACAAGGGACCCTTCAGTGCCCTGAACCGACGGCAGGTGCCAGAAAGTCACCGCCGATCCAGGACTCATTCATCTTGATGAATGTGAGTCTGTCCACGGAGTCTGTGGACAGACGGGTCCTCTTGTCCGTGACCACCCCACCTGCCGCGCTGAATGTCCGCTCAGATAGTACGCTGGAGGGGGGGCAAGACAATAACTCCAGCGCATACTGAGCGAGCTCGCGGCAGGTGTCCAATCTGGCAACCCAGTACTCCATGGGGTCGTCGGTGCTCATACTGTCAGAAGCACCGACGGACCCCATGTAGTCTGCCACCATGTGGGCCAGCCGCTGGTGGTGACTGCTGCTGCTGGTACTGGGTCGCTCAGATTGGAAGAACATCCTCTTCTCACCCATTAGGTCCCCTGCTCGGCTGCTGCTGCTGGGTGTAGCCGCCTGCTGGGTGAGATGAGGGGGGACAACTGGAGGCCGGGGAGTTGCCTGCTCCAACCGGCTGACTATGCGTGCCTGCAGTTCCTCCATCCGGTGCTGCCTCCGGCTGGCTGGGAGGAACTGCTCCAGTTTCCCCTTGCATCTTGGATCTAAAAGTGTGGCCATCCAAAATTCATCCCTCTCCTTGATAGTCTTAACCCGGGGGTCCCTCCTGAGGCATCTCAGCATGTGGGCAGCCATGGGGAAGAGCACAGCCCGCTGTGACTCCTCATGGCTGCCCGGGTCCATGACGTCTGACTCTTCATGCTGGAGGCGCTGCTGCTCGCGCTCAGAGATGCCCAACCCCTGGACTATCGGTGCCCCCAACACCGGCTCTCCCTCCTGACCAGGCCCTGACTCCAGGACGTCACCAGTAACCTCCTCATCATCATCATCCTCCTCCTCCTCGTCCTGGGCCTGGTCTTGGTGGAGCAGTGTTGCCTCCTCCTGCTTCACCAAGGCACTCTCCCCAGCTTCGAGCAGGCGATCTAGTGCCCTGTCCAGCAGGAACACTATAGGGAGCATGTCATTGAGGCCGACATGCTCCCTGCTCACCATCTTGGTCGCCTGCTCGAAAGGGGCCAACACATGGCAGACCTGGTGTATCTGCCCCCACTCCGCACTGGTGATGTACGGGAGTGTTTGTGATGGCCCGGCAGTGCCTTGCTCCAGCAGGTATTCCTTCCCCGCCCTTCGCTGCTCCCACAACCTCTCCAGCATGTGGAGGGTGGAGTTCCACCGCGTCACACTGTCCACAATCAGCCTGTGAAGGGGCAGGCTGTTCTCCCGCTGCAACTTGGACAGGGACGCGGTAGCGGTTGGGGAGCGCCTGAAGTGGCTGGCAATCCTACGTACCCTAAGCACAATGTCACTCAACCCGGGATAGGTGCGCAGGAACTTCTGCACCACAAGGTTGAGGACATGAGCCAGACAGGGCACGTGGGTCAGAGAGCAGGTTGCTGCCGTTGTCACAGACAACCATACCTGCCTGGAGCCTTCGGGGTGTCAGCCACTTCTGGACCTGAGCCTGAAGTGCGGTCAGCACTTCTTTTCCAGTGTGTCTCCGGTCCCCTAAACTAACAAGCTGGAGCACGGCCTGACAGCGCACGTGCCCCACACTTGAGTAGCTACGGGGGCGCTTGCTGGGAGGCTCAGCAGCTGCGGAGACAGTGGCTTGAGGGAGACCAGCAGTTCTCCCCTGGACACCCCGGGGCGGCACCACAAAATCTGATGCCGCCGATCCCTCCCCGGCGCCTCGGAGGGAAACCCAATGGGCCGTGAAGCTGATGTACCGGCCCTGCCCATGCCTGCTGGTCCAGCCATCCATTGTGAGATGCACCCTGTCGCTGACAGCGTGATCCAGCGACAGGGTTACATTCTGCACAATGTGCTGGTGTAGGGCAGGGACACCAGTCCTGGAAAAGAAATGGCGGCTGGGGACACGCCATTGGGGTTGGGCCTGCTCCAACATCTGCCTGAAGGGGTTGCAGTCAACAATGTTGAAGGGAAGCAGATGTTGGGCAATAACCCTTGCCAGGAGCCCATTGAGGGAACGCACACGTCAGTCTCCAGGGGGGAAGGGAGTGGTGCGTTCGAAGGTGTCGGAAAGCGACGCCTGGCGCCGGACGGCAGTGCAGGACACAGAAGAGGAGGGTGCTGTGGAAGTAGAGGTCTGGCTGCCGGTACCAGTACCTCTACTAGAGGGAGCGGGGGGCATGACCTGCTGGGAACAGATGAAGCTGTGGCAGGGGCTGCTGTACCCTGCTCACTTGTGGTGGTGGCGCTGCTACCACCACCACGCTTCATCTGGTCATACTCCCGCCAGTGGTTGATTCTCAGGTGCTGGTTCAGAGCTGTGGTACCCACCCGAGCCAAGCACTTCCCTCTCTTCACCCTGGCACGACAGATATGGCAGATGGCTATGGTCTGGTTATCTGCTACCAGGGTGAAGTAGGCCCAGACAGGTGACTTCAGCGCCGCCCTCCTGTCAGATGGGGTGACGCTGACTTGCACCTGCTGGGACTCGGTGCGCACAGGTGGAGCTGCCAGCTGCTGCTGCTGCTGACACCTCCTGCTGCCATCACCAGTGGAGACCCTGACGCTGGTCTCCCTGGTGACCTGGCGCACCGTTTCCCCAGGGTGCCTACCTTCCTCGTCGTGACTGCTGCTGTGAACCGACAAGGCAGGTGGCACCCATGTTGGGTCACCCTCCTCTTCGCCCCCAGATATGTCAGACCCAGGGCTGAAATGTGGTGGTCTGAGGGAAACAGCTGACATGGAGCCGCTAGCCTGGCTCCGCTGTCCCCTCACCGACGCCTGGGTCTGACTAGGTGCGGGTGTTTCCTGCACAAAAACACCAGCACCACTTGGAAGGGATCTCTCTGGGATACTGACAGCAGGTACCCCATCCTCCTCCTCCATCATCCCTTCAAAAAGGTCCTGACCATCAGGACAGAACTGGATGTCTGCCTGATGCAGGGCCTCCCCCAAGATATCCCTCTCACTGTCGCTGTCAAACAGTAAGAGGCTGGACTCTTGGGGGCTGGGGGTGGGTACTAAAGGACCCGGTGTACTGGTGGTGCTACTTGGAGTCGGGACTGACGACTCAGTGGCACTGCTGTGCCCCATATACTCCACCACTACTGGAGCCTGAGAAGGCAATATCTCAAAAAAAAAAATTGCGGATGAGGCGGACTCCCCTTCCACCTGATCCTCTACCACTAGTAGGGGCGCGAGAGGTACCCCGTGCTGGCAGCGACCCAGCACTGGGAGTAACTCCCCTACCCCTGCTGCCACGGCCACGTATGCTGCTCATACTTGCTGATGTGGGGGGGGGGGTAAACTTTATTTGGGGGGGGGGGAAATGTGAGAAAGGAGTGTTTGTTTTTTTAGCAAGACAGGCACGCAGACAAAGACGCAGACAAAGACGTAGACAGCTACTAAACTAGAATAAAACTACTAAACCTAAAAGTATTTTTTTTTTCTAGACTGAAGGACGCAGACAAGGACGAGGACTACAAATACTAAACTAATATGCACTAAACACTAACTACTTACACAAACTTATATGACTAAACTAAAGCTAAACATTTTTTTTTTTTTACACTGACTGACAAGGACAAAGACGAGGACTACAAATACTAAACTAATATGCACTAAACAAACACTAACTACTTACACAAACTTATATGACTAAACTAAAGCTAATTTTTTTTTTACACAAAACACAGACACTAAACTAAGCTACCTTAAAGAAATGTACACTTACACTAACTACACAGAAATCTATCTAACACTAAGCTACACTAACCTGGACAAAACAACACAAATCTGAGCTTTTAGAAAAGCTGTTGGGTCTTTTGCTTTGAAAAAAGCAGTTTAGAAGCAGGAAAATCAGAACTGAAAGCACAATGCTGATGCTCTAAGCTCTAAGATCACACAGAAACACTCCACTCTCTCTAGCCACCTTGTGAATCTGCACTGAAATACTGCTGGGAGTGATCTTATATACTGGTCGTGCAGGCAGGTTCCTATTGGTTGCTATGGAGGTTGCTAACCTCTGACAACTGTGGTAGGAGAACTCTGATTGGCTCTGATGCAAAAGAAGGGCGGAGAAAGTATTCGCGAATATTCGGAAATCGAATATTCGCGATTGCGAATATTCGGCAACATAAAAGGATCGCCTCAGCTACTCGGCCCAGGGTCTTTAATCATACCAGCAATGCTTTTAGACGTCGATGGAGATCACTAGGATGTGATCTGTTTTAAAATTTTAAAAATAAATTTGAAAAAATACGAATATTCGGAATAGCGAATTTTGGACGCAAAATTCGAGTTATTCGCGAATACTCGAATATGCCATATTCGTAAAGAATATTCGCAATGCGAATATTCGTGAGCAACACTAATAGTAACAATAAAACATTGCAGAATAGAATACAGTAAAAAAGATCAGAAAAATAGAGAGAGAATAGAGAGGGAGAGAACAATAAAACAACAACTATTCTTGTTTTTTTTTATTTTATATTTTTTTGTGTTTTTATTTTTTACTTTTTTTGTAACTGTAACTGTTCAACTTTTCGGTTCCAGGTTTGGGTCTCTCAAAATGCGATGGCATCTTGGGAGACCCTGTGTAAGTGTGTCCTAGCCTGTGAAATGCTTTACCCTACGCTAAAACTTCACTCGTGTGTGGAAGCCTTCAAAACATTTCCCAATGCAAAGACCAGGATTGTCAGGACAGAAGGGACAATAATAACGGGTGTCCCTGCTTGCTACAGACACGACATCTTCTTTGGGGGGCTCGTTGGGTAGGGGTACTCTCGAGGACAAAAGGAAAATGCCTCTCATGCAGTCGGCTTACTGCATTTGGTTGGGAATGGTGAGGTGTAGAACCGCTTGGATACAGGAGTTCTATGATGATATCATCCTGGAATTGAAGGAAGGATCCAGTCCGTCCTGAAGCTCTGTATATCACATGAGCATTCAGTAAACCCAATTGAAATAAGTACAGATACACTTTTTTGTACCAGCGTCTCGCCTTACGGGCAATATGATACGGCGGCAACAACTGGTCGTTGAGGTCCACCCTTCCCATATTTTTGTTATATTGGTGGACACAGAGGGGTTTCTCCACAACACCAGCCGCCGTACGAATTTGGACTGTCATGTCTGCGTGGTGGTGGTTAGAACGAAAACATTCTTATTGTCCCGCCACTTCACAGCAAGCAAATTATTACACCTCCCCCTCTACAAGCCGCTGGGGAAAGCTCTGGCGATTAGGTCGCACTGTGCAACATGCTCAAATCTGATGATCAAACAAGTGACTAAAAAGTGTCACGCTCGTGTAATATTTGTCCACATACAAGTGGTACCCCTTTCCGAATAAGGGTGACA
Organism: Rana temporaria; assembly: GCF_905171775.1. NCBI lineage: Eukaryota > Metazoa > Chordata > Amphibia > Anura > Ranidae > Rana > Rana temporaria. The sequence continues at coordinate 355,146,339 of NC_053490.1, read as the reverse complement.
CCAAGTCCCACACAATCTTGCCAGCGCTCCCTGTGTAATCTGGGCAGTTCTCCGGCTCCCCCTGACAATTTTTTCCCTCATAAACCATAAAGCTCCATGTATAGGCTGTTGCCCTGTCACAGAGCTTATAGAGCTTGACCCTGTATCTGGCACGCTTGCTGGGAAGGTACTGCTTGAAAGACAAGCGGCCAGAAAATGTAATTAGGGACTCATCAACGCAGACAACCTGATGGGGTGTATACAAGGCTGCAAAACGTTTGTTGAAGTGTTTATGAGGGGCCGAATTTTGTAGAGCCAGTCGTATTCAGGGTCTCCACCATGCAAGAACCGCAAAATTGCCTCGTATCGTTTCCTGGCCATAGAAGCAGAGAACACGGGCATATGGTCATGTGGACTTGTGGACCAATACGTCCGCAACTTAGGAAATTGATGTATGCCCATGTTGAGGCAAAGGCCCAGAAAGGTTTTAAATTCGGAAACCGTAAGTGGTTTCCATTCTCTGGCAAGGACGGACTGGGGATTAGCGGCAATGAAATTACCAGCATATAAATGACTCTGGTCCACAATAGATCTATAGAGATCTTCCGTGAAAAACAGCGAATAAAAATCAAGTGACGTAACATCAGCTGTTTCCACCTGAATACCGGGTTGGCCAGTGAATGGGGGAAGTACAGGTTCTGCAGAAGTGGTGGGGACCCAATCAGGATAGGAAAATTCTACAGGAAGGGCACTATGGGCACGACGGGCCTGTCTTTGTCTTCTTCTTCTTGGTGGCAGCGGGACACTACTTGTGCTTGCCATCTCGCCAGCTTGAACTGCACTTATGGGACTCGCCACATCACCACGTGATACTACAGTGCTGGATGAACGACCAGGGTGTACTAGGCCGCTGGTGCTTGCCAGTTCACCAGAAGGAATAGCGGCGCTAGTACTGGCTCTCTGCTCCATACGAGGGTCCTGCGGTTCTTGCGCCTCAACAACATCAGAATGGGGTCGGTTACGCCTGACCTTAGCAGGGACCACAACTTCGCCGACAGAGCTATCTGACATGGAGCCGCTGTCTTCAAAGGGGAAGTATTCTGAGCCAGAATCTGACAGATGCATGACCTCCTCTTCACTATCTGTCAGGCTCAGAAACTTGTAGGCCTCTTTACTAGTGTACATTCGCTTTGCCATTTTTGGTTCTAAATTTAGTGGTACACTAGTAAGGATTCACAGGTAAAAAAGCACCTGATTTGTCGCTTAAAAAAAGAGAAAAAGCTGTTAGCGATCGCAGGGATCAGGCCTGTCTCTGCAAACGCTGCAGTTATGTGTGTTGTGTTTTGTAGGTGACAGTGATCGATCGATTCTGCACTTGGGTGGGCTGGGCGGAGGGGCAAAACGCAGGTGCTAGCGGGTATCTGGGTTGATCCCGCTAACAATGCATTTTTGGGAACCCTAAACTGCTGGGTACGCTAGTATAGATCTGATCAGATCAGATATTGATCTGTTCTGATACTATACCACTAAGGGGGGTGTATGCTTTGCACATGGGTGTAAGCGTTACTGGCACTAACCTAACGCTGCCTGGGGCGACGCAGACCCTGACTGACGCTAAAATGTAATTGACCTAAATAACTAACTGGCTAACCAGTGTCACCAGTGACACTTATACAGTGATCACTGGTGAAAGGGTTAACTCTAGGGGCAATCAGGGGGTTAAAAACATTATTAGATAATATATGGGGGTACCTGGCGTCAAACCTAAAAAAATAACTGGCTACCTAGCGGCACCAGCGACACTACAGCGATCAGAAAAACTATCGCTTAGTGACACTGGCGATAGGGGGTGAAAAGGTTAACTGGGGGGCAATCAAGGGGTTAAACCTTTATTAGGGGGGTAAGGGGCTACCCTGGACCTAAAGGGGCCTAAAGCTAACTACCCTGTAACTTTTTACTGTCACAGATGACACTAAATGCAGTGATCAGTAAATCACTGCAATCAGTGACACTGTGACTGGGGGCTGGGGGGTGATCTGGGGGTGACTGGGGGGTGGATTGTGTGCCTATGTGTCCTGGTATCAGTGTGCTGTTGGTGCACTTACTTGATATCTTCTCTCCTCGGCGCTCCGGACGAAAAGACCGCCACAGGAGAGATGACATCACTTCCTCCTGCCTGTGTTTACATTGGAAATGTGGGGGAAACAACTGCGCTAGCTAGAAAACAAAAAAGAAAACAATATAGCAGCCAGCACACAAACAAACAAAGTCAAACGCAAATGGGGGACAGAAAGTGCAGCGCTAAACTCAATTGATCTGTGAAAATGCTGCCAAAATCACATGACATGTAAAAGTGAAATCCAAGGGGGATATACAGAGGACTGTAGGGTATTGTGAAAAGAAAAAATCACACAGCATGGGAGCAGTACTGCATAGAGTCCATGGGCCAGATTCACGTAGATCTGCGGCGGCGTAGCGTATCGCATTTATTGATTCACAAAGCACTTGCCTGTAAAGTTGCGGCGGCGTAGCGTAAATCCCCCGGCGCAAGCCCGCCTAATTCAAATGATCCGGGTAGGGGACGTGGATCATTTAAATTAATGCGCGTTCCCGCGCCGAACGTACTGCACATGCGCCGTCCATACATTTTCCCGAAGTGCATTGCGCTAAATGACGTCGTAAGGACGTCATTGGTTTCGATGTGAACGTAAATGGCGTCCAGCCCCATTCACGGACAAGTTACGCAAACGACATAAAATTTTCAAATTTCGACGCAGGAACAACGGCCATACTTAACATTGGCTACGCCACCTAGGGGGCAGCTTTATCTTTACGCCGCGTATCTCTTACGGAAACTGCGTAAATTTACTGCGACGGGCAAGTGTACGTTCGTGAATTGGCGTAACGACTCATTTGCATATTCTACACCGACCACAATGGAAGCGCCACCTAGCGGCCAGCGTAAATATTGCACCCTAAGATACGACGGCGCAGGCATGTTTAAGTGTAGAATCTGGCCCCATAAGTGTGTTTCCAAACAGGTGAGTGAAAACACTACACAGGTGCAGTGAACAATGTGGATAGTTCATAGGTATGCTTCCCAATAAATGAATGAAACACTTCACAAATGATGTCAGTTCAGATGAACGAAGACAATGATCATGGCTTGTCTGTAGTAATCTTCAAAATATCATGTAAAGGAAATGGGTACTCTTACCAGCTGTGGTGGACTTACATGTTAGTCTTAACAGCAAGTCAGATAAGGCGTGGTGGTCTCAGCAGACCCTGGGCTCTGTGCGGATGGCTCTGTAGAGATGGTCACTCCAGCTTGGATGGTGGAACCAATCTGGTCAGATACCTCCCTTCAGGAACAGGACCCGAATGGATAAGGCCAATGGTGAATTGGCCAGGCTCATAAATCAGCACAGCATGTGTGGATATATAAAAACAAAAAAGAAATGCTCCCAATGGTGCAGATCAAAAATAAACCCGTGAAGGCTTTATTTAAAAAATAAATGGATAAAATCACGTGAAAATTATAATAAAAAGCAGTATGGGGTACTAAACATGTTACCCGACGCGTTTCGGCTCTAAGCCATCAACAGGGGCATGTATCTGTACCCCCACACTGCTAGACTTAAATACAACAAAAATCCAAAGCTCCTCCCCTTCTCAGATGCGTTACGCCGACGTAACTTAGAGAGGCAAGCTCCGTATTCTCTAATCAGAAGCGTTCATTTTTGCGGCGGCGCAGCGTAAATTCGTCGGCGTAATTCAAAGTAGGAAGGAAGTGGGCGTGATCCATTTAAATGAACCGTGACCCCATGCAAATGAAGGGCCGAACGGACGGTGCATGCGCCGTTACGTGATCGCATGTCCCGCGCCCCTCTGCGCATGCTCACAACTACGCCTGGCGTTATTCCTGAGTTACGCAGGCCCACTGTTTACGCCCAGGGCATAAATACGCCCAGACATGCGCCCGTCGAGTGCAAAAGTACACCTGTTTGGTTTGGTTTGGTGGATTGGTGGCTATACTTTTGTACTGATTGTAGACATGTCTGCCCAGCGTTCTAGGACCTGTAAAAAATAATTCTCTCCAGAGGAGAAAGGCATAATACATGCTGCCATGGAGAGGTACTATGATCGCCTCCATGGGGCCCGTAGCAAAAACACCAGCAAGGGCAGAAGGGACGAGATCCTTCAGAGGATCACGGACCAGGTCAATGCCGTGGGCAATGAGGCGAGGAGGCCCAAAGATATTGCCAAGAAGTTAAATGATCTTCGCCGGAGGGTTAAGGAGAAGATGGCTCTTATGACGAACCATGCCAGGGGCACTGGTGGTGGACCTGCCTCCAGGGTCCGTCTGACTCCTGATGAGGAGGTTGTTGCCCGCTGCCTTACCAGGGTGCAAGTGGAGGGAATGCCGGGCTATGACTCAGTTCAGCCGCCCTTGAGGACAGGTAAGTGTGTTTTTTCTACTATCTGGTGTGTAGCATGTGACGGGGGAGAAGGGAATATGTGACAAGTGTGTGGGTCCACCAACATGTGAATGTTTTGTGTCATCCGCAGATGTCCAGGAGGGAGCCGGGCCATCTGGTGCCTCTGCCCGTCCCACACCATCCCCTGATGATTCTGCCCCTGCCCGTCCCACACCCTCTTCGTCTGATGATGATGCCCCTGACCCCCAGAGAAGGCAAGAGGCATTGGTGGAGGAGAGTGGTGGCCAGACTTCCAGTGAGGAGGTCATTCAGGATGCTGAGCATTTGGGTGAGGAGGTGTCACTATACCAGGAGGAGTCGTCCACCTCAGCTGGTCCATCCCGGACGTCAAGCCAACGATCCTCGAGTCCCTCTGTCTCCATCCCCAACACACCCACTCCCTCAAATCCCTCTGGCTCCATCCCCAACCCACCCACTCCCTCAAGTCCCTCCCCCTATGCCAGGCCTGAAGCCTCTCGTGGGCCCAGGAAGGCAACCAGGAAAACCAGGGGGTACCGGAATTCCTGCCAGTGACCCTGACCACTGCCCAGGACACGCAGACCCGCCTTATGGGTGAGATGGCTCAGGACATGCGGAGAGTGGCCGACAGCCTTGGCGACAGGGGACACATCACTGATGGTCTGCAGGACGTGGCAGGCAATGCAACAGCTGTGATCACCTGTTTGGGGGAGCTGCAGGCCACACGGCTACCCTTGTGGCAGAGGTGCGGACCCTGAATGAGACCGTCCAGGGCCACACAGCTGCCATTGTGGAAGTCCAGACTGAGACCAACAGCCTTCTGAGGCGTATAGCGGTGGCATTAGAGGGCAGGCCTCCAGCCATGGTGGATGCTCCTCCGCCTGATGTCCCCCCCCCACCGTCAACCAGGCAGTTGCGGAGCCGTGGCCGTGGGCGTGGCAGCAGTCAGGGCAACTAGTTTTATTTATTTATTATTGTTTGGCTCTGGTGAAGAGTGTTTATTTATTTTTGTTTTGCTCTGGTGAAGAGTGTTTATTTATTTTTGGTAATAATGCACACGGTGAGGACGTGCAGATTAGTGTGACTGGTGTGTGAATGGGGGGGGGGTGTCACTCCTGCCGGCAAAGGGGTGTCACCCTCGGCCGTGTGAATGGTGTATGAATGTTTAGCAACATAATTGGAGCCTTGTCGAGGGGTTGCTGCTCCCAAGTCCCGTGCGGTGTACTTGGGCTAATCCAAAGTGATGTGGATGTGGGGTGTGTGTGCTAGGGACCACAGTATTTGTGCATGCGTGCATTCTCCTTGTGCCATGATGAATGTGTGGGTTTAACGTGTAAAGATACGTTCCACGAGGCATCTCCTGACTGCTGTTCCCTCGGCAGACGGGGTATCCTCGGTTAGGGGGGTATTGTCTGGTTCGGGGGTCAGGTCATCACGTAGGTCAATCTCCAGGCTCTTTCTCTCTGCAAAGTTGTGCAGAATGCAACATGCCCCGATGATCTGGCACACGAAGTTTGGGGAATACAACAGGGTCCCCCCGGACTTATCCAGGCATCCGAAACGGGACTTCAGGATGCCAAAGGTGCGTTCCACCACTCCACGGGTACGCATTGTAGTTTTCCTCTCCTGGGGTTTGGGGATTCCGGAATGGAGTCATGGAGTCATAAGATGGGGCCCAAGTGCATATGCAGAGTCACCTGGAAGGCAAAAGACAGGAGGATGTTAGTCATGCATGTGCCCCTCGTGATGTCTGCATCATGGGGTCGGACAGTCATGCCTGACTCCCATGTCACTCACCAACCAGCCAGCTGTCCCCATACACATTCTGTTCGAATTTCGTTGGGATGGTGCTTTGACGGTATATGTAGCTGTCGTGGCTGGACCCTGGGTGTTTGGCACAGACGTGCCATATGAGGCCTTGGGCATCAACTATCACCTGTACGTTGATGGAATGCCAGTGCTTCCGATTGCGGTATATGTACTCTGTGTCACGTGGGGGCTGTAGTGCCACATGTGTGCAATCAATGGCCCCCACGGTGCGTGGGAATCCTGCAATTCTGACAAAATCCGCCCTTGCCTTATTCCGCAGGTGCTCCTGGGTGGGTCTGATGATGTGGTAGGACATGCGTCTGAGGATTGCGGGGACAACCTGGTGCACACATCTGCTCATGCTGGTTTGTGACATCTCAGCCACCACTCCACTTGTACGCTGAAAAGATCCACTGGCGAGGAAATGCAGTGTTGCCAGTACCTTGACCAGTGGCTGCACTGCATGTGAGCGATGTGTCTGGCTGGTGATGTCATCATGCAGGGCTGTGACTATTTCCTGGATGGCATCAGTGTTGAATCTGAAGATGCGATACACCTCCGAATCACCCATGCCAAAGATGTTTATGCGCGTTCGGTATATCCTCTCCCGTGCCCTCCTCCTCCTACGCTCCTGGGCACACACTAGTAGTGCTATGACCATGCCTGCCCCTGGCATGTTGGCATACAGAAGTCTTGTCCTGCAAGTGTGGTTGCTCAGCTCGTCCGTAACGGTGCTGCTGAAGCTGCTCTCCAGCTGACCTGCGCACGTCTGGTGCAAAGTTGCCCCTGCTTTATGAGGGGCAAGTTTAGGCCAGACGTACAGCTTACGCGCACCGCGCGTAGCCTGCGTCGGGCGGCCGTACGTTCGGGAATCGGCGCATCTCCCTCATTTGCATATTTGAATAGGAAATCAATGGGAGCGCAGGATGCTCCCGGTGTAAATATGCGCCTACGCTACGCCGGCGTACAAAAGTTACGCCGATCGGAAGAAGCCTATTTTCAGGCGTATCTGGTTCTGTGGGCGCATAGATACGACGGCACATATTTACACTTAAGCCGCGCATCTCGAGATACGCCGGCGTAACTTCTTTGAGAATCTGGGCCTATGTATATACACTGCTCAAAAAAATTAAAGGAACACAACAGATTTCAACGGACAAAAATCTCATGCTGGATATCTATACTGATATATGGACTGGGTAATGAGTTAGGAATGAAAGGATGGCACATCCTTTGATGGAAATGAAAATTATCCACCTACAGAGGAAAAAATTATGCAGCAAGCTAGTCCATTTTGCTGAAATTTCATTGCAACAACTCAAAATTGTCCTCAGTAGTTTGTATGGACCCCAAGTGCTTGTATGCATGCCTGACAACATCAGGGCATGCTCCTAATGAGACAACGGATGGTGTCCTGGGGTATTTCCTCCCAGATCTGGACCAGAGCACCTTTGAGCTCCTGAACAGACTGAGGTGCAACCTGGCGGGACCGGATGGACCAAAACATAATGTCCCAGAGCTGTTCTTTTGGATTTAGGTCAGGTGAGCATGGGGGCCATTCAATGGTATACAATTTCTTCATCCTCCAGGAACTGGCTGCATGCTCTCGCCACATGAGGCCTGGCATTGTCGTGCACCAGGAGGAACCCAGGACCCACTGCACCAGCGTAGGGTCTGACAATGGGTCCAAGGATTTCATCCCGATACCTAATGGCAGTCAGGGTGCCATTGTGTAGCCTGTAGAGGTCTGTGCGTCCCTCCATGGATATGCCTTCCCAGACCATCACTGACCCACCACCAAACCGGTCATGCTGAACGATGTTACAGGCAGCATAAAGTTCTCCCCGGCTTCTCCAGACCCTTTCATGTCTGTCACATATGCTCAGGGCGAACCTGCTCTCATTTGTGAAAAGCATGGGGCACCAGTGGTGGACCTGACAATTTTGGTGTTCAATGGAAAATGCCAATCACGCTCCACAGTGTCCACCAGTGTGCACAGAACACACTTGAGGGCGTCAGGCCCTCAGGCCACCCCCATGAAGTCTGTTTCTGATTGTTTGGTCAGAGACATTCACACCAGTGGCCTGCTGGAGGTCATTTTGTAGGGTTTTGGCAGTGCTCATCCTTTTCCTCCTTGCACAAAGGAGCAGATATCGGTCCGGCTGATGGATTAAGGACCTTATATGGCTCTGTCCAGCTCTCCTAAAGTAACTGCCTGTCTCCTGGAATCTCCTCCATGCTCTTGAGACTGTGCTGGGAGACACGGCAAACCTTCTGGCAATGACACGAATTGATGTGCCATCCTGGAGGAGTTGGACTGCCTGTGCAACCTTTATAGGGTCCAAGTATCGCCTCGTGCTACCAGTAGTGACACTGACCCTAGCCAAATGCAAAACTAGTGAAAAACAGTCAGAAAAGATGAGTAGGGAAAAAAAATGTCAGACACCTCCCACCTGAAAAAACATTCCTGTTTTGGAGGTCATCTCATTGTCGCCCATCATTTTTTTTGGAGAAAGTTCCTATAACAGGATGGGATGTGGAATTTTGAATGTTGCAGAATAGATATGTATAACAAATATATGTTTCAGCCTGGTCAAACCCCAAACAAATGGAATATACAAGCACAGTTGATTAAGTAAAAAAGGTTTATTACAAAGACATAGAAAAAAATATATATAGAAATTTAGACATATGTTTAAAATGTTCAGACAAAAAGTAGAAAAAGTACTAGTAGTGCAGAAAAACTGCACATAGTCTTCTTCAGACCCCACGTAGAAAGGTTCTACTAGTTTCGCCGTTACGGCTTCATCGGGAACCCGTGGAGGGTGAGAGTCTATAATAATCAAATAACATAATTTACAATAGAATTAGGGACAGGAAAAAATATACAATGACAACATCACATACAACTGTTGCAAAAATAGAGTGATCATTAGTAGATATACAAACAGAGTATATATTGCGTACAAATAGATTAAGGTAGTCATATTGGGCTACAATGTATCAAACATTAAAAATCATATGATGAATGTGGACCGGGATGCCGCCCCTACCTGATAAGAATGAGATGAGGTCACAGAAGACAGCAAACGCGATAAACCCATTAACTGGATGCAGACGCCCCCTATTGGTGGAAGGTAACCCTGAATCACAGAGATATACCTGAGAGATAATGCAAATTCATGAATGAACCTATTCAGAGGAAATGAAGGGAAGATAGAAAATATCCAGAAACACAATATAGAATAATATAGGAGATTTAACAGTTAAAAAGCATAGCAGCAAATTGCATCGCAAATTGCTGCATAGAAAAGTGTCACATATAAATAGATAATAGCAAAAAACTTACTGCTATAGTCTACTGAATATTTCAAAGGAAAAATAGCCAAATCAATGTCAAGGAGAGGATGTTTAAAGTGATACGTGGTTCCAAGAGGGTAAGCTGAATGGTCATTCAAAACTGCAAAGACCTCTACTGTGAAGCAGAGATTAGCCTAAAAGTAAATTAGATCAGTTAATTCATAACAGTTTAGAGTATAACAAGAAAAGAGATTATTTGAAAAAAGAAAATAAGATAGAAAAAAGAAATATTAAAGTTAAACCGGGAATACCTAGTCAGTGTATCCTCCTTAATTGCTTGAAGGCACAAAGGACCTCAGCGCTGAGTATATTCAGAACTCACAAGTGTGAAAACACCAGATGAGTCTGCAAGGTCAAAGATGGAAATTAGCAATACAAAAAATGAAAAAAATAAATTGAAAGAAATAAACAAAATTTTTTATAGAAAAAAAGAGATAAAAATATTTGCTTCATGCACCAAGAAAGAAAAGAAACAAGGAGTGAATGACCAGCAGCATACCTAATAAAACTGGGAGACCACAGAGATATTTTTCATTGCTATCTTCAGCAACACAGCAAGCTCACACTGAAGCTGGTAACTGTGTGAGCTGCATATGTAGTATCCTCAATCAGGCTGAAGCAGCACCACCTGAGTGTGGGCTGTCAGCCTGATGTGAGTGGGCGGAGGAAGGCGGCTGACGTCACTAGGGGATTCCCCGGTGATAGAGCCCAACCTGGCCACACAGGAGAATCCTGTGACGCTTAAGGGGGCGGCATCAAACGGGGACCAGCAGCGGGCATAATATAGAATATGACCGGCATGCACAAACCTGTGACAGGAGCCTGTAAGCGGACCCGTGCTGGCATTCATGCCTCCGCATGAATTCAGCGAGATAGAGAATAACGCTGGCGCGGGCCCCCAACCGCCCACATAGGCAGTCATGTAACAAAATCGTGAGAGGTGCTGCACGCCATATAAAGGGCTATAATGCGAGTGCTGTGTGCGGTGAACAAGTTCCCATCTGGGAGATATAGGAATATCAAAAAGGGAAAGGAAGAGGAGAAAATATATAAATAGAAAGAAAATGTATAAATATAAATGCAGATATAGTATAAATATATATAAAGTATGGGAGATAATAATAAAGAATGATGAAAATAAATAAATAAAAATAAAATGAAATAGAAATAAAAATAAAAATAAATAAAAAACTAAATAATAAAACTAAACAAAACTGAATAAAAATAATAAAGAAAAAAATAATAATAAAAAAATGAAATAAGATAAAAAAAAAAAAAAAATAATAATAATAATAATGAAAAAAAAAAAAAAAATTGAAATAGAATAGAATAAAATAAAGGAGAGTGAAAAACAATACTAACTGTAAATGAGAAGGAAGGGAAAGGGAGGAAGAAAAACAAAGGAAGAAGTAGGGGCGGCTGTCCAAAAGTCCACAGCTTTCAAAGTTCACTACCTGCATAATGGTCTTACCATGCGAGAAGTCGCACAGATGACATGAGAGAAAATATTCAACTATAATGTATCAAAACATAATACTGTCATGCTGAGGGCGTACTGTCCGGGTATTGCAAGAAAATGGTTTGAGTCCAAGTTCTCCCCTAGTGTGGCAGCATAGCATACAGACACGACAGAAACGATACCTGATCTCTAAGTCAGAGGGTATAGGGCACTGGATTAGCTAGGAATAAATTCCAGCTTATTGAAGCATAGGACGGGTACATGAAAACAGGGTGTGAGGGTGTTGGGAAAAAAGGGGGGGGGGGAATCAGGGACATTTAGGAACGGGGAAAATGTCAGTTATTAGATATCAATCCAAAAGGTACACGCAATAATTTAACCAAAAAGCGCAGTCTCCATTGGAGTATATAACAGGCCAGTTCAAAAAATCTAAAGTGCTGATAATTCAAACAACACCAAAACCAAAGCGGGATCCGATAGTCAGAGCCTCACAGTCTATGTGGTATATTCCCTTGCAGTCCCACCCAACATATCGGGCTAGATGGAACAGTGTAAACATTAAAGAAATGGTTTATAACTGATATTCTCGTTGAGTCCAGGATGCTGGGTGGCCCGCAACGTGTATATCCATCTGGCTTCTGTCTGTAACAGACGCTTGTCAGCATCCCCACCACGTTCATTCAGTGGTATATGTGCTAGAGCGTAAAAACCTAGCATTTCACGGTTATGATTGTGGAATAATCCTATGTGCCGGCTGATGGGTGTTTCCATTAGTTTTTTGGATACTGATAGGACGTGATCTCTAATCCTACAGAAGAAATTGCGTTTCGTCTTTCCCACATAGAAAGACCCACAATTACACTTCATTAGATATATTATCCCCACTGTTTGACAGGTTGCCCGAAAATTTGGTGACCATGTGTCCCCATTCGGAAGGGTAATGCTAGTACCCCTCAGAATGTAGCGACAAAAGTTGCATTTGCCACAGGGGAAAGTACCCAGCTGGGTAGGTTTGGGGATAGTTTGAACCGCATAGTGGCTTGAGACTGCTTTATCTTTGATCGATAACGAGCGCTTGAAGGTAATTTGAGGTGTGGAATTGATATGCTTGCTGATTTTCTCATCAGAGGTGAGTAAGTACCAAAATTTGTTATAGATTTTGCGGATTGAGCCATGTTGGCGATTAAAGCGTGTAATCACTCTGGTGGTGTTGGTTTTGGGTATATCTTTGGATTTGTATATAAGGGAGTTTCTCTGTAAGGCACTTGCTTGTTGTAAGCCCTACGTAGGCAGGTTTTGCTGTAGCCTCTGGTCTTAAGGCGTGAATACAATAACGCAGCTTCCCTTTTGAAGTCGCTCTCTTGAGAGCAGTTTCGTCTCAGTCGTAGGTACTGACTGTAGGGTATACTATTGATAAGGGACTTAGGGTGTGAACTAGTGGCGTGCAGTAAACTATTGCCGGCCGTGGGCTTCCTATATAGCGTGGAACAGAGAAACCCACCCTCATCTATATACAATTCCACGTCCAGGAAGGTGATGTGTTCCTGGCTGAAATTGTGTGTGAATTTTAAATTGTAATGATTGATTTGAAGACCATCCAAGAAAGACACCAACTCCTCTTTAGACCCCACCCACACCATGAAAACATCGTCGATATAGCGGTGCCATGTGAGCACGCTATCTGACGAGTTACAGTTATGTTCCTCACTGAACAGGTCGCGCTCCCACCCCCCCAGGTACAAGTTAGCATAGGAGGGGGCACAGCCCGCCCCCATAGCCACACCTTGCACCTGGAGGTAGTGGGAGCGCTTGAAAAGAAAAATATTGTTAGTGAGTATAAACTCGAGCATCTCGATTATGAAATTGTTGTACTTGGACGTGTTCTTATCACGTTCATTCAAAAAACTCCTCACCACTTGAGTGCCAAAGGCATGGGGAATAGAATTGTAAAGTGCCTCAATATCAATGGCTACTAGCCATGCATTTGGGGGAATGTTAAGTCCATCGACAATTTTGAGGAGCTCTATCGTGTCTTTGACATGAGAAAACAGACTTTGCACGTGTGGGTACAGATATTCGTCAATTATGCGGCTTATATTCTCAGTCAGGGAGCCACAGCCCGATACAATCGGACGGCCTGGAGGTGGTAAGGTACCCTTGTGAATTTTAGGTAAGGCGTAAAATGTACGCCTTACCTAAAATTCACAAGGGTACCTTACCACCTCCAGGCCGTCCGATTGTATCGGGCTGTGGCTCCCTGACTGAGAATATAAGCCGCATAATTGACGAATATCTGTACCCACACGTGCAAAGTCTGTTTTCTCATGTCAAAGACACGATAGAGCTCCTCAAAATTGTCGATGGACTTAACATTCCCCCAAATGCATGGCTAGTAGCCATTGATATTGAGGCACTTTACAATTCTATTCCCCATGCCTTTGGCACTCAAGTGGTGAGGAGTTTTTTGAATGAACGTGATAAGAACACGTCCAAGTACAACAATTTCATAATCGAGATGCTCGAGTTTATACTCACTAACAATATTTTTCTTTTCAAGCGCTCCCACTACCTCCAGGTGCAAGGTGTGGCTATGGGGGCGGGCTGTGCCCCCTCCTATGCTAACTTGTACCTGGGGGGGTGGGAGCGCGACCTGTTCAGTGAGGAACATAACTGTAACTCGTCAGATAGCGTGCTCACATGGCACCGCTATATCGACGATGTTTTCATGGTGTGGGTGGGGTCTAAAGAGGAGTTGGTGTCTTTCTTGGATGGTCTTCAAATCAATCATTACAATTTAAAATTCACACACAATTTCAGCCAGGAACACATCACCTTCCTGGACGTGGAATTGTATATAGATGAGGGTGGGTTTCTCTGTTCCACGCTATATAGGAAGCCCACGGCCGGCAATAGTTTACTGCACGCCACTAGTTCACACCCTAAGTCCCTTATCAATAGTATACCCTACAGTCAGTACCTACGACTGAGACGAAACTGCTCTCAAGAGAGCGACTTCAAAAGGGAAGCTGCGTTATTATATTCACGCCTTAAGACCAGAGGCTACAGCAAAACCTGCCTACGTAGGGCTTACAACAAGGCAAGTGCCTTACAGAGAAACTCCCTTATATACAAATCCAAAGATATACCCAAAACCAACACCACCAGAGTGATTACACGCTTTAATCGCCAACATGGCTCAATCCGCAAAATCTATAACAAATTTTGGTACTTACTCACCTCTGATGAGAAAATCAGCAAGCATATCAATTCCACACCTCAAATTACCTTCAAGCGCTCGTTATCGATCAAAGATAAAGCAGTCTCAAGCCACTATGCGGTTCAAACTATCCCCAAACCTACCCAGCTGGGTACTTTCCCCTGTGGCAAATGCAACTTTTGTCGCTACATTCTGAGGGGTACTAGCATTACCCTTCCGAATGGGGACACATGGTCACCAAAATTTCGGGCAACCTGTCAAACAGTGGGGATAATATATCTAATGAAGTGTAATTGTGGGTCTTTCTATGTGGGAAAGACGAAACGCAATTTCTTCTGTAGGATTAGAGATCACGTCCTATCAGTATCCAAAAAACTAATGGAAACACCCATCAGCCGGCACATAGGATTATTCCACAATCATAACTGTGAAATGCTAGGTTTTTACGCTCTAGCACATATACCACTGAATGAACGTGGTGGGGATGCTGACAAGCGTCTGTTACAGACAGAAGCCAGATGGATATACACGTTGCGGGCCACCCAGCATCCTGGACTCAACGAGAATATCAGTTATAAACCATTTCTTTAATGCTTACACTGTTCCATCTAGCACGATATGTTGGGTGGGACTGCAAGGGAATATACCGCAGAGACTGTGAGGCTCTGACTATCGGATCCCGCTTTGGTTTTGGTGTTGTTTGAATTATCAGCACTTTAGATTTTTTGAACTGGCCTGTTATATACTCCAATGGAGACTGCGCTTTTTGGTTAAATTATTGCGTGTACCTTTTGGATTGATATCTAATAACTGACATTTTCCCCGTTCCTAAATGTCCCTGATTCCCCCCCCCCTTTTTTCCCAACACCCTCACACCCTGTTTTCATGTACCCGTCCTATGCTTCAATAAGCTGGAATTTATTCCTAGCTAATCCAGTGCCCTATACCCTCTGACTTAGAGATCAGGTATTGTTTCTGTCGTGTCTGTATGCTATGCTGCCACACTAGGGGAGAACTTGGACTCAAACCATTTTCTTGCAATACCCGGACAGTACGCCCTCAGCATGACAGTATTATGTTTTGATACATTATAGTTGAATATTTTCTCTCATGTCATCTGTGCGACTTCTCGCATGGTAAGACCATTATGCAGGTAGTGAACTTTGAAAGCTGTGGACTTTTGGACTGCCGCCCCTACTTCTTCCTTTGTTTTTCTTCCTCCCTTTCCCTTCCTTCTCATTTACAGTTAGTATTGTTTTTCACTCTCCTTTATTTTATTCTATTCTATTTCAATTTTTTATTATTTTTTTTCATTATTATTATTTTTTATTTTTATTTTTTATTTATTTATTTTATCTTATTTCATTTTTTTATTATTATTTTTTTCTTTATTATTTTTATTCAGTTTTGTTTAGTTTTATTATTTAGTTTTTTATTTATTTTTATTTTTATTTCTATTTCATTTTATTTTTATTTATTTATTTTCATCATTCTTTATTATTATCTCCTATACTTTATATATATTTATACTATATCTGCATTTATATTTATACATTTTCTTTCTATTTATATATTTTCTCCTCTTCCTTTCCCTTTTTGATATTCCTTTATCTCCCAGATGGGAACTTGTTCACCGCACACAGCACTCGCATTATAGCCCTTTATATGGCGTGCAGCACCTCTCACGATTTTGTTACATGACTGCCTATGTGGGCGGTTGGGGGCCCGCGCCAGCGTTATTCTCTATCTCGCTGAATTCATGCGGAGGCATGAATGCCAGCACGGGTCCGCTTACAGGCTCCTGTCACAGGTTTGTGCATGCTGGTCATATTCTATATTATGCCCGCTGCTGGTCCCCGTTTGATGCCGCCCCCTTAAGCGTCACAGGATTCTCCTGTGTGGCCAGGTTGGGCTCTATCACCGGGGAATCCCCTAGTGACGTCAGCCGCCTTCCTCCGCCCACTCACATCAGGCTGACAGCCCACACTCAGGTGGTGCTGCTTCAGCCTGATCTCCCAGTTTTATTAGGTATGCTGCTGGTCATTCACTCCTTGTTTCTTTTCTTTCTTGGTGCATGAAGCAAATATTTTTATCTCTTTTTTTCTATAAAAAATTTTGTTTATTTCTTTCAATTTATTTTTTTCATTTTTTGTATTGCTAATTTCCATCTTTGACCTTGCAGACTCATCTGGTGTTTTCACACTTGTGAGTTCTGAATATACTCAGCGCTGAGGTCCTTTGTGCCTTCAAGCAATTAAGGAGGATACACTGACTAGGTATTCTCGGTTTAACTTTAATATTTCTTTTTTCTATCTTATTTTCTTTTTTCAAATAATCTCTTTTCTTGTTATACTCTAAACTGTTATGAATTAACTGATCTAATTTACTTTTAGGCTAATCTCTGCTTCACAGTAGAGGTCTTTGCAGTTTTGAATGACCATTCAGCTTACCCTCTTGGAACCACGTATCACTTTAAACATCCTCTCCTTGACATTAATTTGGCTATTTTTCCTTTGAAATATTCAGTAGACTATAGCAGTAAGTTTTTTGCTATTATCTATTTATATGTGACACTTTTCTATGCAGCAATTTGCGATGCAATTTGCTGCTATGCTTTTTAACTGTTAAATCTCCTATATTATTCTATATTGTGTTTCTGGATATTTTCTATCTTCCCTTCATTTCCTCTGAATAGGTTCATTCATGAATTTGCATTATCTCTCAGGTATATCTCTGTGATTCAGGGTTACCTTCCACCAATAGGGGGCGTCTGCATCCAGTTAATGGGTTTATCACGTTTGCTGTCTTCTGTGACCTCATCTCATTCTTATCAGGTAGGGGCGGCATCCCGGTCCACATTCATCATATGATTTTTAATGTTTGATACATTGTAGCCCAATATGACTACCTTAATCTATTTGTACGCAATATATACTCTGTTTGTATATCTACTAATGATCACTCTATTTTTGCAACAGTTGTATGTGATGTTGTCATTGTATATTTTTTCCTGTCCCTAATTCTATTGTAAATATGTTATTTGATTATTATAGACTCTCACCCTCCACGGGTTCCCGATGAAGCCGTAACGGCGAAACTAGTAGAACCTTTCTACGTGGGGTCTGAAGAAGACTATGTGCAGTTTTTCTGCACTACTAGTACTTTTTCTACTTTTTGTCTGAACATTTTAAACATATGTCTAAATTTCTATATATATTTTTTTCTATGTCTTTGTAATAAACCTTTTTTACTTAATCAACTGTGCTTGTATATTCCATTTGTTTGGGGTTTGACCAGGCTGAAACATATATTTGTTATACATATCTATTCTGCAACATTCAAAATTCCACATCCCATCCTGTTATAGGAACTTTCTCTAAACCATATCTTAAGTGGAACTATGTTGCAGATGGCTTTTCACTATTAATCAGTGTGCGCTCTACAATCTAATCCATCATTTTTTTATTTATTCTTTATTGGAAAATGATTTAAGTACAAAATACACCCACACTGGTGTACCTAATTTTTTTAAAATAAAAAATACATTATTCATATTCTCCGATTTTTCCCAATTTCCATTTCCCCTATCTTCCCCTTCCCGTTGCCCTCTAACCCCCTACCCTTTCCCAATCTGCCATCATCTCTTAATTTTTCTACTTTATCATCTACCTATTTCAGTCATTCCTTGCGCATATTTGTCTGACAATTTAAATGTTCTCCATTTCTCCCATGTTACTCTATGGCCCGGATTCTCAGAGGACTAACGACGGCGCAGCGCCAGGTACGCTGTCGTAAGTCCTAATCCGAGCCGTCGTATTTATGCGCCTGATTCTTCGAAGTCTCTTACGCCGTCGGATCTAAACTGCATTTTTGTTTTGACCGCTAGGTGGCGCTTCCATGGAATTCTGCGTCGAGTATGCAAATTAGCTAGATACGCGAATTCCCGAACGTACACGCGGCCGACGCAGTAAAGTTACGACGTTTACGTTAGGCTTTTCCCGGCGTATGGTTGCCCCTGCTATATGAGGCGCAGCCAATGTTAAGTATGGCCGTCGTTCCCGCGTCGAAATTTGAAAAAGTTACGTCGTTTGTGTAAGTCGTCCGTGAATGGGGCTGGATGTCATTTACGTTCACGTCGAAACCAATGATATCCTTGCGGCGTACTTTGGAGCAATACACACTGGGAAATTCCACGGACGGCGCATGCGCCGTTCCGCAAAAACGTCAATCACGTCGGGTCACAGTAGTTTAGCATAAAACACGCCCCCCCCTTCCACATTTGAATTAGGCGGGCTTACGCCGGCCGATTTACACTACGCCGCCGCAACTTACGGAGCAAGTGCTTTGAGAATACAGCACTTGCCCGTGTAAGTTGCGGCGGCGTAACGTAAATCAGATACGTTACGCCCACACAATTTTGCACGGCTGTACGTGAATCTGCCCCTATATCTCTCGTCCCTTCCCTGCTCTCCACGGCTAAGGTACTCCATTTCGGCTGAGTAATCTACTCGTTGTATCCCCTCTTTTATAGTTGGTTTTGATGTATGTAACCATTTTTTGGGTATTAGGCCTTTTGCCACGTTAAGCATTGTAGGGACCAGGGTTTTTTCATATTGTTTTTTAGTTTTATTTGTGCCATGGAACAAGCATGTCCAGGGATTAAGCAGGATCTTCTTGCCAGTTATTTCTTCTATATACTCTAAAACTTCCTCCCAATACTCTTTTTTTTTTTGGGCAATCCCACCATATATGCATTGGGGTGGATTCAGGTACGACTTGCGCGGACGCAATCTCGATATGCGCCGCGTAAGTACGGATTTGCGCCCACGCAACTATGCGGATGACCCAGAAAAAGAGCTAAGCGTGAAATTAGGCTTCTTCCTACAGACGTAGTTTCTCTGCGCCGGCGCATTTAGGCCCAGATTCTCAAAGGCGTTACGCCGGGGCACCTTGATATGCGCGGCACAATTGAACAGATGCGCCGTCGTATCGGTGCGCCGTACCCACAGAACCAGGTACGCCAGAAATTAGTCTTGTTTCGATCGGCGCAACGTTTGTGCGCCGGCGTAGCGTAGGCGCACATTTACGCCGAGAACGCCCAGCGCTCCCATTGATTTCATAATCAAATATGCAAATGAGGGATATACCGAGATTCCCGAACGTACGACCGCCCGACGCAGGCTACGAGCGGTGCGCGTAAGCTGTTCGTCCGGTGTAAACTTGCCCCTCATAAAAGCAGGGGCAACTTTGCACCAGACGTGTGCAGGTCAGCTGGAGAGCAGCTTTAGCAGCACCCTTACGGACGAGCTCAGCAACCACACTTGCAGGACAAGACTTCTGTATGCCAACATGCCAGGGGCAGGCATGGTCATAGCACAACTAGTGTGCGCCCAGGCGCTTCGAATGAGAAGGAGGAGGGCACGGCAGCGTTTTTACCGAACGCCATTAGACGTCTTGGCCATCGGGGAAGCAGAGGTGTATCGCCTCTTCAGATTTAATACTCAAGCCATCCAGGAAATAACCACAATCCTGCAGGATGACCTTACCAGCCCAACACACCGCTCACATGCAGTGCAGCCACTGATCAAGGTCCTGGCAACACTCCACTTCCTGGCCACTGGATCTTTTCAGCGCACAAGTGGAGGTGTGGCTGGGATGTCACAAACCAGCATGAGCAGATGTGTGCACCAGGTTGTACCCGCAATCCTGAGACACATGTCCAACCAAATCGTCAGACCCACCCAGGAGGTCCAGCGGAATAAGGCAAGGGCAGATTTTGTCAGAATTGCAGGATTCCCACGCACCATCGGGGCCATTGATTGCACCCATGTGGCACTACAGCCCCCCCATGACACAGAGCACCTATTCCGCAATCGGAAGCACTGGCATTCTATCAATGTCCAGGTTATCGTGGATGCCCATGGCCTCATATGGCACGTCCGTGCCAAACACCCCGGATCCTGTCATGACAGCTTCATCTACCGCCAAAGCGACATCCCAATGGAGTTTGACCAGAACGTGTATGGGGACAGCTGGCTGGTTGGTGAGTGACATGGGTGTCAGGTATGACTGTCCCCCCCATGACGCAGACATTACGAGGGACACATGCATGACTAACATCCTCCTGTCTTTTCCCTTCCAGGTGACTCGGCATATGCACTTGGACCTCATCTAATGACCCCATTCCGGAACCCACAAACCCCAGGAGAGGAAAACTACAATGCTGCACACATAAGTACCCGTGCAGTGGTGGAACGAACCTTTGGCCAAATGAAGTCCCGTTTCAGATGCCTGGATAAGTCTGGGGGTACCCTGTTGTATTCCCCAGACTTTGTGTGCCAGATCATCGGGGCATGTTGCATTCTGCACAACTTCGCAGTGAGAAAGGGCCTGGAGGTTGAACTACGTGATGACCTGAGCCCCCAACCTGACAATCCCCCCCTGCCTGAGGGTACCCCGTCTGCTGAGGGATCAGCAATCAGGAGATGCCTCGTTGAACGTCTCTTTGAACGTTAAACACACACATGAAAAATGGCACAATGTGAATGCACACGTGCACACCACTGTGGTCCCTAGCACACCCCCCCCACATGCACATCGAATTGGATTAGACCCAATCAAACCACATTGTTTTAGGGAGCAGTAACGCCGCGCCAAGGCTCCAATTATGTTACTGTACATTCATACACCTTTCACACGGCAGAGGGTGACACCCCTTTGCTGGCAGGAGTGTCAACCCCCCCCCCATTCTCACACCAGTCACACTATTCTGCACGCCTCACCGTGTGCATTTGTCAACACTAACTTAAAAAAACTCTTTACCAGAGCAATACTTAGAAAAATAAATAAAAAAAATCTTTACCCGAGCAATACTTAGAAAAATAAATAAAAAAACTCTTTACCCGAGCAATAATCATCACGAAAAACTAATTGGCCTGCCTTCGGCCACGGCCCCGGCCCCGGCTCCTCAACTGCCTGGTTGAGGGGGGGGGGGGGGTTGCATCAGGCAGAGGAGCATCCACCGGGGCTGGAGGCCTGCCCTCTAATGCCACCGCTATCCTCCTCAGGAGGTTATTGGTCTCGGTTTGAACACCAACAATGGCAGCTGTGTGCCCCTGGACGGACTCATTTAGGGTCTGCACCTCTTTCACCAGGCTTGCTGTGGTGGTTTCGAGATCCCGCAAACATGTGATAATTGCAGTGGTGTTGCCTGCAATGTCCTGAATCACATCGGTGACATGTCCCCTCTCCCCTAGGCTGTCAGCCACTCGAGTGAAGTCCTGGCCCATCGCACCCATAAGGCGGGTCTGGTCTTCCTGCGCAGTGGTCAGGGTCACAGACAGCAACTCGGGTACCCCCCTGGTTCTCGGCGTTGACCTCCTTGGTCCACGAGAGGCTTTAGGCCTGGCATAGGGTGAGGGATTAGATGGAGGGGGTGGGTTGGGGATGGAGACAGAGGGAGTGGCTGGGTTGGAGATGGAGTCCGAGGATATGGAGGATCGTGGGCTTGAGGTCCGGGATGGACCAGCCAAGCTTCCCAAATCCTCCATGAAAAGGGACAGTGACACCTCCTCCCCCAAATGCTCCACATCCTGCAGAACCTCCTCAATGGAGGCGTGGCCACCACTCTCCTCCACCAATGCCGCTTGCCTTCCCTGGGGGTCAGGGGCATCTTCATCAGATGAAGATGGTGTGGGACGGGCAGGGACATCAGCATCAGGGGATGGTGTGGGACGGGCAGGGGCATCAGCATCAGGGGATGGTGTGGGACGGGCAGGGGCACGAGACGGGCCAGCTTCATCCTGGACACCTGTGGATGACACAAAACATTCACATGTTGGTGGACCCACAAACTTGTCACATATTCCCTACCTCCCCCCACACACATGCTACACACCAGATAGTTGAAATAAACACTTACCTGTCCTCAAGGGCGGATGAACAGAATCATAGCCCGGCATTCCCTCAACTTGAACCCTGGTAAGGCACCGGGCAACTACCTCCTCATCTGGTGTCAGACGGATCCTTGAGGCAGGTCCCCCACCAGTGCCCCTGGCATGCCTCGCCATGAGGGCCATCTTGTCCTTGACCCTCCTCCTAAGATCATTAATTTTTTTGCCTATATGATGGGGCCTCCTCGCCTCATTGCCCACAGCATTCACTTGATCCGTTATCCTCTGCAGGATCTCATCCCTTCGCCCCTTGCTTGTGGTTTTACTCCTGGACCCATGGAGGCGGTCATAGTGCCTCTCCATGCCTGCGAGAATGATGGCCCTCTCATCATGAGAGAAATTCTTTTTCCTTCTCCTTGTACGCTCAGCAGACATGGCAAAGCACTGCAAAAGTAAGCTCACCACCAACAGTAAACTAACAGGTGTACTTTTGCACATGATGGGCGCATGTCTGGGCGTATTTATGCACTTGTTTGGAGCAACTCGCCAATCGCGTTGTGCGCATGCGCATAGGGGCGGGGGACACCCGGTCACGTGACAGCGCATGCGCCGTCCGTTCAGACCATCATTTGCATAAGGTCACGGTTCATTTAAATGTATCACGCCCACTTCCTTCCTACTTTCACTTACGCCCACATACGCCCACGATTTTGCACTACGCCGGCGCAAATTTGAACGCCGGTGCTTCGGGAATACGGAGCTTACCTCTCTAAGTTAGGAAGGCGTAGCGCATCTTGGATGCGCTACGACCGCATAAGGATGCGCCGATGTACGAGAATCTGGGCCTTAATGTGCATTTTTACACTGGGTGCATCTTGCACTCTCATTGTTTTCCCTCAGCAAATATGCAAATGAGGAACAAACGCTGATTCAGAAACCTGCGCGTGTGAGGCGCAGTTTGCGCACAAAGCGCGCAAGCTGTTCGGCCAGGGAAAACTTGCTCCTCATAAAAGCAGGGGCAACTTAGCAACAGACGTCCACAGGTCAGCTGGAGAGCAACTACAGCAGCACCGTTACGGACGAGCTGAGCAAGCAGAGCACCCACACTTTCTTCTTTCAATCTTCTTTTATTTGATTTTAAACAGCAAAGCAAAAATACACAGAAACCTAAGAGGCATTCCTCTGGTTAAGATCAATCAGTTCATATATAACAGGAATATCTACCTGACAGTCAAAACAACAAAAAAAAAAAGAAAATGAATCACTTTCCGTCCTGTCATTCCTGTCATTCTCCATACATAAACGGGAAACATGGAGAAAAGGAAAACCATGTTACATTACAATTATTCTCTCTTGTCCTAGTTCCCTTCCCCTCCCCCGCCGCCCCGAGTCTACTCCATTAATCTACTCCCCTAGTACCATTTTGCCTCCATACCCTTTTGCCCCGTCCCACCGGGGAATCGATGTCCCGTTGGGATTGGGGCATATAATCTGTTCCTCTCTACTTTACCTCCCCTATATCCCCCCCATCTACGACCTAACCCAAAAAAAAAAATCCAAAAAAAAAAAAAAAAAAAGCAGTTACCCCCCCCCCCCCCGGACCCCCCCAGCGCCCTCCCCCTTCCCTCAGTCCGCGTCTATCAAGGTCTTTTTCTCCTCCGAATATCTAAATGTATTCCACTCCGCCCACGTTTCCAAGTATACCTTCCGTTTCTGCTTTGAGGTCCATACCAGGTCCTCCATTCTATTCAGGTCCTCCACTCTATTGAGCCACATCCTTATAGTTGGGGGCCGTGTCTGCTTCCACATCCCCGGGATGCACGCACGGGCTGCATTTAAAAGATGACAGACCATCGTTCTCCTATATCGCCTCACTGACATCTCCGTATCCTGCAGCATAAAGAAGGACCACTCATCTGGGAGTTGCTCCCCGCTAAATCTTTGTGTTATTTTCCGGACCTTGCTCCAGTAGCTTAAGATCTTGGGGCAGGCCCAAAAGATATGCATTAGGGTTCCTCCTCTCTTCCTGCACCTCCAGCATCTGTCTATCATGTCTGGGTAGCACTTACTCAGTACCTCCGGAGTCCGATACCACTGCGACAAAATTTTGTAGTTCATCTCTTGTGTCTTTACACACATAGATGATTCAAAAATGTTCCGAATTATTTTATTCTTTTGCTCTTCTGTAAAGGGTCTTCCCAATTCACGCTCCCACTTATAAAAAAAAGGTATCTGAGACTCCTCTGTTGGACTATTCAGTAGCTCACTAATTCTCGATAGGGAGTGCCGTAGAATCCCCCCCCACTACAATACCTCTCAAACATTGTCAAACTTCGACCGTATCTAGCTGGGGATTTCAGAGTGTCAAGATAATGTTGCAGTTGCAAAGACCGACAAAAATCCAGTTGATAGGGCAACTCACCCATTACCATCTCCTGCCTAGTAATCCAAGCCCCCTCCCTCAAGAAATGCGATGCCTGAAACCGCCCCTGTTCTATTAATTTACTAAATGGTCCTTTCGTCCAATCTGGTTTAAAATGCGGATTTCCCAGGATTGGGAAGAACGGTGAATCCTCCGTTGACAGTATCCCCCTGACGAATAGCTTATGTGCAACCCGAAGGGTGGGACCTATCAACGGATGCTTCTTAGTATCTGTTGGGAGCCCCCGATAGCACCATGCCGCCCACTGCAGCATACTGCCGCATTGGTCTTGCTTTAGCCCTGGCCATAGCTTTTCACCGGAATGTCTACTCCAGTCGATAAGTCGGCACAGTAACGCCGCTTGGTAATATCTGTAAATATCTGGGGCCGCTATTTCTCCGTCCCGTTTAGCCAAGGATATTACACGAGCCTTGATTCTTGGACGTTTATTCGCCCAAATAAACCTGTTAATAAGGGACTGCGCTTGCTTAAAAAAAGATTTTGGTATTGCGATCGGGAGGGTCTGAAAGAGGTACAGAAATTTAGGTAATATACTCATTTTGATGATGCTGGATCTCCCAAACCACGAATGGAACCCCTTCTGCCATCCATCCAGGAGGGCCCGTGTTTTCGACAATAAGGGTAAGAAATTAAGTTTGAAAACTTGTGTTTGGTCTGCCGGAATGGAGGTACCCAAATACGTGAGGGAGGTATCCGACCATCTAAATCTGAACTTTGATTTCAATATCCTTAATTCTCTCCCCGGAATCGCCACTCCCATCGCCTCCGATTTATCGTAGTTAATCTTAAAATTTGACAACTCTCCATACACACTTAGTTCTTGTATCAGGTTAGGAAGGGATTCTATTGGGCTGGTCAGGCTAAACATCATGTCATCTGCGTATGCAGACATTTTATATTCTGCACCTCCCAGAGACAACCCCTTAATACCGGAATTTAGCCGTATCCTGCTCAGTAGGGGTTCCACAGTCAGAGCAAACAAGAGCGGCGATAGGGGGCATCCCGGCCTTGTCCCATTGGATAGTTTAAAGGGTGATGACAGTATTCCATTCACTCTGACCTGCACTACTGGGTGTGTGTAATTGCTTGCAATCCATTGCAGCATCTTTCTACCGAACCCCATGTGTCTTAACACCGCAAACATAAATTGCCAGTTTATCCGGTCAAATGCTTTCTCTGCATCCGTCCCTAAAAAGACACATGGGGTTCAGGAAGTACCCACCAGATGGATCAGGTTCATAGTCTTGACCGTGTTATCCCGGGCTTCCCGCATCTGCACAAATCCCACCTGATCTTTGTGGACAAGTCCTGGTATATTCTGCTGTACCCGCCCTGCCAAGATCTTGGCAAAGAGCTTCAGATCTTCATTCAACAAAGAGATTGGTCTGTAACTCCCGCATTGGGAGGGATCCTTTCCTTCTTTAGGGATAACCGCTAACACCGCCTTTAATGAGTCAGTATGTACCTAAATCCCCTAGGCCGTTAAACATTTTTACCATAAAAAAGCCCAGCTCTGGCAGAAAGGATCTATAGTATTGGATGGTATACCCATCCGGCCCAGGTGCTTTCCCCCCTTTCCCCTTTTTTACTACCTCCTGTAATTCTTCTATCGTAATAGGTTTTTCCATCTCCTGACTCATTTCTGATGTTAGACTCGGGATGCCTGAGGATGCTATATAATTGCCCATTTCCGCCTGGTCCTGCGAGCTTATTTGAAAATTGTATAGAGAACTGTAAAAGTCTCCAAATCTCCCTGCTATCTCTTTAGGTAGCACAATTTTCTCGCCGCTAGTACCCTGGATCATTGGGATATAAGTCTTGGTCTGTTGTTCCTTTAACAAGCTGGTCAATTGTTTCCCGCTTTTATTCCCAAATTCATAGTTCTGCCTTTTACCATTTTGTATTGCCCTTTTAGCTCTGTATAAAAGTATTTCTGTAATCTGTCTGCGAGCTGCCCGTAGATCCCGTTCTAGCTCTGGGTTAGGGTTCTGTTTATGTCTTGTTTCCAAACTTGCGATTTCTGTCATTAGGGTTGTTACCTTTAGCTCCCTTTCCCTCTTTATCCTTGCCCCGTGCTTCATCAGAACCCCCCTTATTACCGCCTTGTGAGCCCCCCAAACCACTCCCAGATTACAATCTGGGGTCTCGTTGGTCTCGAAGTACCACTTTAATTCCTTCCGTACCTCCTCTAATACACTCTCCTCCAGTAGTAAGCTTTCGTTCAGTCTCCATGGCCCGGACCCCGGGGGCTGGGAGTCTCCTAACGCATATCTCAAAAAAAATGGGGGCGTGGTCTGTCCACGTGATCTCTCCTATTCCGACCTCTTTTTTACAGAGTGTAACTGATTATGTGGAATGAAATAGTAATCTATCCGCGAGTAGCTCTTGTGCGGGATGGAGTAAAAGGAGTAGTCTCGTTCCCCAGGGTGCATCAGTCTCCATATATCTATTAATCTCGCCTGTTGTAACATATGCTGGGTTCTCCTCCAAGTTCCCCCCGTAACTGATGATCCACCAGATGATGTATCTACCTTTGGATCCAGTGGCATGTTCAAATCTCCTCCCATTATCAGCTGACCTTCCTGAAAACCTGCTAAGTTATCCAAAAACTTTCTCAGGAAACGGTCTTGTTGTAAATTGGGGGAGTAAAAGGTGGCCAAAGTTGTTACCATACCGGCTATGGTCCCTTTCAGAGCTAGATACTGCCCCCCTGGATCCACCAGCGATTCTGTAAATGACCATGGGGTATTATTTGAAATTAAAATAGAAACTCCCCCCTTTTTAGCCTCTGGGTTCGTCGCATGATACGCCCACGGGAACGATCTACTTGTAAGAAAAGGCGGCCCCCCCGTCCTAAAGTGAGTCTCTTGTATCAGAGCAATATTACTTCCCCTTTTTTTCAAATCCTGTACTAAAATCCTCCTTTTTTTCGGGTATATTTAAACCCTTAGCATTAATTGATATCACCGCCAGAGAGTCCATCTCCAAGCCAAAAGGATACCCCAAAAAGGGTATCTCAGTATCCTCAAACCAGCGGAGTCGGGTCGGGTCGCGATGGGTGGGTCCGTGGGGGAGACAGAGGAAAAAGAGGAAAGGAGAAAAAGAAGAAAAAAAAGAAAAAAAGGCAACAAACAAAACAAACAAAAAAAAAAACCCCCCCCCCCCCCCCCCCCCCCTTAAATCCCCCCCCTACTCTAAGCTGATATCAGCGGACGGCAGGGAGGAGATCGTAGGCCTCCCCCTCCCCTACCAGCGGGTCTGTATTATTAACATGACTTATCAAGAAATTATTATGGAGGAAGAGTTCAAGGAGAGTTCAATCTAACTGTGTAATATGTCGCTCCGTCCTTCCTTCCTCGTTAACTCCTCCTCCTCCCCCCTGTCATTCTCCTGGAACCACCCATCCGCTCCCCCCCTCCCTGCCCTAACTACCCCCCCCCCTTTATATACCCCCCATATATACTTGTGCTCTTATTGTGCAGTTCCTGACGACCAGTTTGTCAAATTGGACTGGAAAAATTAGTGTCTGGTAAAAAAAAAGAAGAAAAAATGTAAGGCCCCCACCCCCAAGAAAAGAGAGAGAGAGGGAGGGATCAGGAAGCAAAACTAGTAGCCTCTATACTCTCCCTCTCCTCCCCTTGTGTACGCTATATTAAATATAACCCCTCAAGTGTCCTCCCTTCACCACGGTGGGTGACTTCCCAATTACTATATTACCCCCTCTTCTAACTTGCGTCCTCCGTGATACCCGAAAAAAAAGAGAAAGAGAAAAAAATTTCCTAATAAGCACTGATATAGGGAATCTCCACATATATGACCCCCCCCCCCCAAGCCTTCACCCGATCAAGTATTGGGCGAAGTAGCCCTCTTCGGTGGAGGGTAGCATTGGATAAATCCGGTAAAATTTTCACCATCGCCCCGTGAAAGTCAATTGAGCCGACCTCCAATGCCTGCCGTAAAATCGCCTCCCTGTGTGAAAAATAATGCAGTCGGCAGATAACATCCCTGGGGCGACTATTGTCTTTTGATTTGGGGCCCAATGCTCTATGCATTCTGTCCATCTCATAATTCAATGGAATTGACTCTTTCATCAAACTTTGCAAAATATGGTTAACAGTATCATGTAAAACCTCCTCATCTGCCGGTTCTGGGACCCCCCGAATTTGGATATTATTACGGCGGCTCATGTCCTGGAGCTCTTCCAGCTGTAGTTGCAGGGAAACCGAGACATCCCTCTGTGTGTTCTTCTCGCTCTCTAGTAACCCCACACGTTCTTCCAGGGCCTTCAACCCACTCTCCCCCACTAATGTACGGGCCTCTAGGCTTTGTATTTCATTCCGAACCCCCTCAAAGTCCCTGGCATGCGCCTCTTCTACCTTTGAGATCAGATCAGTAATGTCGGCCCTAGTGGGGAGGGCTTGAATTAAAGTTTTCAAGACGTCCATCTCACTTTTCAGCTCTCCGGCCTCCCGTGATGGGGGGGTACTGTAGCCCCTGCCAAGGCTGCGGACATACGGGGGCTTTGTGGTGTAGTCTGTAGGGCCTTCACATCTGTTCTAACAGTCATTGCATGTTGGGATGCTGACATACTGGAGCCACCGCTAACCTGCACCTTTCCGTCCACAACCCCGCTCTTACCTTCAGAGAGGCGACCCCCCCCTGTTTTGTGGGGAAATACCGCTGGATCTCCTGCTGCTCCACGAGTCTGGATGTGTGGGTTGATGTTTGTATCTGTGCTGCCGAGGCTGCGTTGCGTGATGTCCGGCTCTCCCGCTGTCTACACGGGTGCATCCCTTGCTTTTCTCGCCGCCTCCGCCCTCTCACAATGCAATAGGTGCTCGGAACGTCCTGGGCGCACCTCTCACCTTCACTCTCCCTCACCAAACGGGTACAGATATCAGATGTTGGTTGGTAAGTATTGACTGGCGGGTGTCCGACCCGTTCAACAGGTAAGATCCTACCTGCCTGCTGCAGCGTCCCGCTCCCTCAGACTACGGATCGCCGCACGCTCACTTCTCTCTGTATCCCTCCGCGTGTGTGCCACTACCGACAGGCAGCTCTTAGGCTTCAGATGACAGGCTTCAACGCAGCTGTCACAAATAGCGGTCCTCCGTTGTACTGCTAGGCGGCTTCACCAATATAGGGGGGGCGGTTAAGAGATTCACTCTATACCGCTACATTAACCTCCTGAAACGCTACTCCTGGAGCTGTGGAGGAGGACGGGAGCTCACCAACTTCCTCCCTCACCCGGCCATACGCAAGCCTGCCCCCACCCACACTTTCTTGACCTTACATCTGTGTGCCAACATGCCAGGGGCAGCCATGGTCCTAGCAATACTACTGAGTGAACCGACTCATAGGAGGGCACGGGAGAGGATATACCGAGTGCGCAGGAACATCTTTGCCATGGGTGATTCGGAGGTGTATCGCATGTTTAGATTCAGCCCTGAAGTCATCCTGGAATTAGCCACAATCCTGCATGATGACATCACCAGCAAGACACATCGTGGACATGCAGTGGAGCCACTGGTCAAGGTAGTGGCAACACTGCATTTCCTGGCAAGTGGATCTTTTCAACGCACAAGTGGAATTGTGGCTGGGATGTCACAATCCTCCATGAGCAGATGTGTGCACCAGGTTGTCCCCGCAATCCTCAGATGCATGTCCCACCACTTCATCAAACCCACCCAGGAGGACCTGCGGCAGAAGGCAATGACAGATTTCTATCAAATTGCCAGATTCCCATGCACCGTGTGGGCCATTGATTGCACCCATGTGGCACTACAGCCCCCCCGTGACATAGAGCACATATACTGCAATAGGAAGCATTGGCATTCCATCAATGTCCAGGTGATAGTGGATGCCCATGGCCTCATATGGCACGTCCGTGCCAAACACCCAGGGTCCTGCCATGACAGCTTCATATTCCGTCAGAGCAGCATCCCAACAGAATTTGAGCAGAAAGTGTATGGGGACAGCTGGCTGGTTGGTGAGTGACATCGGTGTCAGGTATGACTGTCCCCCCCATGATGCAGACATCACGAGGGGCACATGCATGACTAACATCCTCCTGTCTTTTCCCTTCCAGGTGACTCTGCATATGCACTGGGACCCCATCTTATGACTCCATACCGGAACCCCCAAACCCCAGGAGAGGAAAGATAAAATGAAGCACACGCACGTACCCGTGCAGTGGTGGAACGCACCTTTGGCCTCCTGAAGTCCTGTTTCCGATGCCTGGATAAGTCTGGGGGTACCCTGTTATATTCCCCAAACTTTGTGTGCCAGATCATCGGGGCATGTTGCATTCTGAACAACTTCGCCATGAGAAAGGGCCTGCAGATTGAGCTACGTGATGACCTGACCCCCGAACCACACAATCCCCCCCAAAGAAACTCTACGGTCTACTGAGGGAAGAGCAATCAGGAGTTGTCTCGTGGAACGCCTCTTTGCACGTTAATCACACACATTAATCATGTCACAAGTAGAATGCACGCGTGCACACCACTGTGGTCCCTAGCACACACACCCCACATGCACCAAAAATTGGATTAGACCCAAGTATACCGCACGGTATTAGGGAGCAGCAACGCCGCGCCAAGGCTCCAATTATGTTACTGTACATTCATACACCTTTCACATGGCAGAGGGTGACACCACTTTTCCAGCAGGAGTGACACCCCCCCCCCCATTCACACACCAGTCACACTGTAGTATACACTCCTCACCGTGTGTAGGGACTACAAAATAAACAAAAAAACTCAAACTTTGAGCCTAAAATAAAACCAAAAAGCTCATAATATGAGCATAATAAAAATAAAACCAAAAAGATCATAATATGAGCATAATAAAAATAAAGCAAAAAAGCTCATAATATGAGCAGAAATCGATATTTCAATCAAAAAAAAAAATCCACCGGAAAATTATTTTTTGTTTCTTTTGGACATCCTGGTGCCAAGGGTGCCCCGGCTCTGGCTCCTCAGTCGGCGTGGTGGAGCCTGGGCTGAGGATGGAGCCTGGGCTGAGGATGGAGCATGGGGTGGGGATGGAGCATGGGGTGGGGATGGACAGGGGGAGGAGCAGCATCCCCTACTTGGTCACTCCTGGCAGGTGGTGCCTGCCTGCCCTCCATGGCGTTGGCCAGGCGGGTGAGCACATAGTTTGTTTGGGCCAGCATCCGAAGCTGCTGGGTGGTATTGTTCAGCTGGTGCCACCGGGTAAGTCTCCCCTCCTCCCGCACAGCGGCAGTGTTGGCCTCTACCGCCCCTGCTCACCTCCGCTGTCAGCAAAGCTGTGGCGCCCTGCTGCTCCACCATGCAGGTGACCATGGCCAGACAGTTGGAGCTCACTTCCTCCAGGCTCTTGGTGTCTTTTTTCCCCAGCTCCGCATGCAGGGTGAGGGCCTGCTGTACTGAGGAGGAGGAGGAGGCCAGGCTGTCCGTCACCCGCCTCAAGTCTCCCACCATGGCCCCTATATGGCGTGTCTGCCAGCCCTGTTCCTCCTGCAGCCCTTCACGGAGGCCTGAGGGTACACCCCTCGTTTTAGATAGAGCCTTCCTGGGAGGGGAGGCTGGGGCCCGTACTGAGGGAGTAGAAGGGGAGGGGGCTTCCCTGGAGGGGGCGACAATGGTGGGAAGGACACTGGAGGGGGCGACACTGGTGGGAGGGACACTGGAGGGGGCGACACTGGTGGGAGGGACACTGGAGGGGGCGACACTGGTGGGAGGGACACTGGAGGGGGATGATGTGATGGTCGGGGAGGTTCTGGGGAGGTCAGGGATGGTGGGATCCTCCTGGAGGTAGATGGAGTCCTCCTGGTGGAGGTCAATAGACTCCTCCACCACTTCATCCTCCATAGATGGCCTATGGGCGCTCTCTTCCTCCACCAACATGGCCAGGATCTACTTTCCTGAGGGAATCGGGTAAAATGTCCCTGGTACTTCAAGATTTCATTTTACTTGTTTTGGAATATTTACTTACCCACAATTTTTTCATGTTTGACGGGGGCTATTATCTCCAAAGATGCGGGGCCTCCATGGGAGCCAAGTTTTCTCCCTCGCTCGCCAACCTATTCATGGGCTGGTGGGAGAGGTCCCGCATCTTTGGATATGATAGCCCCCGCAGGACTGATACGGTGTTCTATGGTCGCTACATTGATGACCTCCTGTTTATCACTTCAGACAGCGAGGCAGATCTCACACTTTGGCTTGATTATTTCAACAATAACTCTCTGAATTTAAAGTTTACCGGTGAATTAAATTCCAAATCCATAAACTTTCTGGATGTTAAGTTGACAGGTGCGGGCAATACAGTAGTTACTAGCCTCTACAGAAAACCAACAGGGGGCAATGCCATTCTAAGAGCAGATTCTGCCCATCCGAGACACACCATCAGGGGGGGTCCCGTATGGCCAGTTCCTCAGACTCAGGAGACTTTGCAGTGCACCTGAAACCTTTAACGAGGAGGCCCATAATATGGCAAGCAGGTTTAAAGATAGAGGGTACCCTGAACACATCATTACTAAAGCCCTGCTGGCTGCCAGCTCAGTTCCCAGAGATAATTTGCTACAAAGTTCCAAGAGAACAGCTTCCAAATTCTCCAATAATACTCCAGTTTTCTCTACTCCATTCAGTCTAGAGTTTCAGAAAATTAAAAACACAGTGATGAAGTATCTGCCCATACTGTATAGTGACCCAGCCTATAGTGCCATACTACTCAAGGGCATTAAAACAGTGTCTCGAAGGGCACCCACGCTTGGAAGCTCCCTTTCACCCAGCCTATTTAATAGCAAAATCACCCATCATGGCTGGCTGAGCTTTAAGGGCACCTTCAAGTGTGGTATTAAAAGCTGCATCTATTGCGGCTTCATCAAAACAGGCCAACACGTCATTTCATGTAGCAATCATAGAGAATTTGAGATTAAGAGTTTCATGAATTGCAACACCAAACACATTGTGTATGTCATTTCCTGCACACTGTGTAATATACAGTATGTGGGACGTACAATTCGTAGGCTTAGAGATCGCCTCAGGGACCATCTTTATGATATCTCCACCAATAAAAACACCAATGTGGCACGACATTGGAACAACATACACATCACCAGTCTTGTTATACAGGGTGTAGAACAGGTCAAAACCCCCATCAGGGGAGGCGACAAGTTCCGGTCATTGTGCAAACGTGAAGTGTTCTGGATCTTTTCACTCCAAACCAGAATTCCGTCTGGAATGAATTTTGAGTGGGATGTGTCCCATTTTTATGACTGATCAGTATCAATATCCAGTTTCACGTTTGCACCATTGTCCATTACTGCCACAATTACATATTACACAGCTCATCACATCTCCTTGGAGATTTTTCTCTGATTTTGTGTCTCCTAATTCCCCCCCCCCCCTTTTTTTTTTTTTACTTTAGACGTGTCCGGTTCTTGAGTGCACTATATATATACATACAGAACTATTTCGCTGATAACCGATATTTCTCCGACATGGATTTTACATTATACCATCTTCACGCTCTCCCATACATGTCTTCATAACACATGTGGTAGATTTTTGGTTTTTGAAGCGTTCTAATTACACATTCAGATTATGTATATGCCCAAGTACCAGCACATCCATCTTATCTTATGTATGCATGCGATTCCTATGTATCCCATCTCACTGTATATCTCACTCTAGGTATTTAAGAGGCTTATCATACTTCATTCTATATGAGCCCGGTCCTAAACATACATTAAGCTCCCTCGATCTGCCGGTTGTCCCTGCCCTATGTTTATTTTTACATTTACTTTTATCTTTTCTCATTTTCATTTCCAAAATTATTTATTTTTTTTTATTTTTTTTTCTCCACTTCCACTTCCACTTCCACCTTTTTTTTTTTTCACTTCCACCTTTTTTTTTCTCCACTTCCACTTCCACCTTTTTTTTTCTCCACTTCCACTTCCACCTTTTTTTTTTTTCTCCACTTCCACCTTTTTTTTTTTTTTCTCCACTTCCACTTCCACCTTTTTTTTTTTTTCACTTCCACCTTTTTTTTTTTTTTCTCCACTTCCACTTCCACCTTTTTTATTTATTTTTTTTTTTTCGCTCTTCCTTGTGCACATTTTCCCATTTTTCTCCTTATTCCCTTCCCCCTCCCCCCCCTCTCTTTTCATCTTGCCTTTTTTCCTAACCTTATTTTCTTACAAGCACCCTGGATGTTTTTTCCCCGATTTTTACAGGATCCATAAATACAAATCTCCTTCTTTGTAAGAGGACTACAAAACACCTAGGCTCTTGGCACCCTTTTCAACAAGATCTCAGTATCCTATACTCTCTTCTTTCTTTCTTTTTGGGTTTCATTAGAGAACCAACCAACATACATTGCAAGATATGTCCCACGATTACAGTTCTGCTGGCTTCCCAGCCATTCATACGATATTGCTCGTTATCTTAACATGTTTATCGGGACATTTCATATGCATATTGTGTGTTTTTGTTCTTATTACTGTATTAACTGTTTTTCGTATATACAGCTGTCAACAGCAATGTTCGGCTTCTCCGTTTTATCGAATTTTATTTGTTCCTTGTAAATACACATTTAAGTATTTAATTCATGTAGATCGCACAGTCATCGCGACATGTATGGCGATGTCTTTGTTGTCGGCGAGATGTGGTGGCCTCAAATGTGGCTTTTTCTGTAATTGGATGTGTCAAGACAGAGAATCAGATAGAGTATTTTCGATTTCAACACATGTTTACCTACTGCCTAGGGAGTTTTTCATTAACCCTTCACTAACCTTTTGGTTTCCTTTTGGTTTTACTTTTCCCTTTCCAGTCTAACATTAAAGCATTAAAATATTGTAATACCAATATATCGATTCCGCTATGCAACCTGACACACACTCCATGCCCATACCCTGATCGCTATCATTCTCTAGAGAATTTCTCTATTTAGATTGAGGTTCACATGTTGGCAATTGTCCGCTAATAGCAGTTATTTTTCATTAGCCTCATATAGCCACATTGACACTTCCCGACATTTCAAGTGCCTCTTTTTTACTATCATTCCATACTACTCTGCATGTTTACTCATTTACTGATTTTTAGGATATTTTAGAACTCTTCTATAAACGGCCACACATGTTCACATCTTTTTGCTTTTGTTTTTGTCTTTGTATTAATGGTTCAGCTCACAATGAATGTTTAACCAGTCCAGATAGATGCCCGGTGTCTCAGTTATTATTTCAATAATGAGTAAGTACACAAACACATACAGGCAACAAAAATACAAAAAACAAAAATAATATAATAATAATCATAAAAATAATAAAAAACACAAGTTAATATACTATAAAACAAATAAGACCATTAGAATTAAGGTGCACCTTTACACTATGCTCAATCTTTAGGCATTTTTTGTTCACTACATTACACCATATTATTTTATGGTTTATGCATCGTCCTTTATATGGTTCACCGTCATATTCACCCCTATTTTTTCCCTTTTTTTTTTTTTTCCCCTTTTTTCCCCATTTCACTTTTTATTTGTTTTCCTTTCTTCTTTTTTAATTAATTTCATTTTACTTTATCGCACTTCAATTCATATCATATTTTTTGTTTTCTTAATTTCATTTTATTTGTTACTTATACATATCATTCCATTTCCTGTCCACTTTAATTCACTTCTCTTACACTCAAATATATTTCTTCACACTTACACATACTCCTACACTCTCTTTCACATTTTTCTGCACCCCACTTCTCTATTGGGTCAACACATCATTCTATCCAATGTTCACTATTCACTATGAATTTGCATGAGACATAGTGCACATGAGACACTCTCTGATTGTCTGTCGAGACACACCCAAACTTCACAGGGGACCCTGTTTAACTTAATTGTTTCCAGAGCCCCCTCCCACTCATTGGGTTGTAAGGTATATATTCACTCATTTTACTGTTTACACACTAGCTATGAAGAAGCACTAAGGCATAGTGCGAAACGTCAGCTTTTCTTTTGTTGTGCTGTTTTTTGCTGTGGCATGTATTTTGTGATTTTTAATTAAAGGAGGAGTTTTTTTGGAGTGCGGCTGTCCCAGCTTCTTTCCTTCATCCTAACCATGGCCAGGATCTCCATGGGGCCTGACTGGACCCCATGATGATGTGGGGATGGCGTGGGTCGCCCTGCAGCCGACGACGGCCCAGCTTCATCCTCAACATCTGTGGATGACACAAAAAAACACATGTTGCTGGAGCCACACACTTGTCACATGTTCCCTTCTACCCCCTCCCATGTTCCCTTCTACCCCCTCCCATGATACATACCAAATAGGAGATAAAACACACTTACCTGTCCCCAAGTCCCCAACAGTGGAGTCATAGCCTAGGACTCCCTCCACCTGCTCCTGCGACAAACTTTGCACGATAACTTCCTCCTCCGCACTCAAACGCAATTGACAGGCTGGTCCTCCTCCCGTGCCCCTGGCATGTTTACGTATTATGACAAGTTTGTCACGGACCCGACGCCGCATGTCGTTCAATTTCTTTTGAATCTCCTCCCATGTCCTCTTCTCATTCCCGATCGCATTGATGTCCAGCGTTATGGATTCAAAGATAGCCCTCCTTTGGGCTATGGTGGTGTTTTTGCGCTGGGCACCATACAGGGCAGCATTATGCCTAGTGAGTGCCGCCAGCATGACCTCCATCTCTGAGGAATTACAATTATTTTTCCTCTTTTTTACCCTCTGAGTAGGTGCCATCGCAAATAAGGGGCATGTCTGCCCCTATTTATTTGCTCTGCGTAAGCAGGTGGGCCGGCGTAGCCCAGGAAGTAGGACAGGTGCAGTTGCATGCATGCGCAGAGGGAAGCGTTCGATCTGCGCATGCTCCGTCCAGGATACGCCGGGCGTAAGCCACTGCTGAACGGTCAGCCCATCATTTGCATAGGGGCACACCCACTATCACTTGCGCAGGCTTGCGCCCTCAAATTTACCTTACGCAGGCGCAATTTTGCGAGAAAAGGCATCCTGAATCAGGTGGCAATCTCACACGATTGCGCCGGCGCAGCGCAATTGAGCTGCGCTGCGCATGCGTAATAAATGTGCAAATCTACCTGAATCTACCCATTGTTGTTTAGAGATGGCCTGGCGGTTCGCCCGGCGGTGGTTTCGCGGCAAACTTTGCTTGTTCGCGGTCCGCCGAACAGGCTAACATCTGGCGATATTCGCGGCGGTCTGCCATTTTACATTGAGAAGAACTTTGACCCATGACACATCCATCAGGTGGTACAGGACAGCCAATTGAGACATTTCAGCACATGGACATACCCCCTACCTTATAAATAGATCTGATCTGGTGGCTGTAACAGGAGTCACTTTTGGGCACAGGTTGAGCCAGGAAATAAAGAGACATATATTGGATTGTTTTAACATGGACAGTAATCTACCATATATTCTTTAAATGTCTGTAAAGGATATTGTGACCCAACCAGTCAATACTGACTCTTTTCAATGATTAGCCCTGACTAGTGACATGCTAATTGAGTCAGGGCCTGGAAGACATTTCATTGTCCTTGTGTAAAGGTGTTAATCCAGGTCTGCTCCCAGACCTCTAATTATGTATGCTAAATACTGTTTATGTGTGGAATGTACTTGTCGGAGACAGAGCGTCTGTCTGGGGATGTGGATTGGAAGGAGATCATTGTGTGATGTGTGGGTGGGGAGTTGATTGTTCCTTTAATGCCTTGTACTGTATATACGACTGAAAGAAACCATTAAAGTAATCGTTACATTTGGAACAAGCATAGAGCTGTGTCTCGTTTTGATTCTGGGAAAATGGGATGCCTGCTGATTTGTCTGTGTGTCAGATGAGCTGTCGTGGATGTGATGGAAGGTCGTAAACGGTGGTGACCGTTACAGTGGCCATTTTACATTCTGCTGTTTGTCAGTGTAGGGAGAGGTTGCTGTGCTGTGTGGAGCAGGGACAGGCTGTAGTACTAGTGACACAAATAGTTTGCTAACAGGTCCACAAAAGTCCTTTTAAGGACTGGTATAGGTGTACTATTGTTTGGTGTGAAGTATATAGGGGTGTAATACACTTACAATATAGTTTTTGTCAGTGTAGGGAGAGGTTGCTGTGTGCGGAGCAGGGACAGACTGTAGTGACACAAATCGTTACCTAACAGGTCAACAAAAGTCCTTTCAAGGACTGGATATATATGCATCCCAGGTGTTGTATATAAATTTATACACTGTATTGAGTTTAGCTAGTTCCGCTCTTCCTAATTTACTAACAGGCAGGCAGGTGATTGTGCTAGCTGCATTATTCTCACGTATTGTACTGTCTGTGTACTCTGCAGTGTGCACCTAAAGCTACGTGGTGTGTGTACTGTTCGTGTCCTCCACATTGTGCACCTAACGTAAAGCTGGTGTTTCTCATATTTATTCCTAGAGTCAGGGATCTGCTCATATTAATACTACAGGCAAAGGATATTGCTGCAAGTACTTTCACGTGGTGTACTGTCTGTGTCCTCTGCAGTGTGCACCTAAAGCTACGTGGTGTGTGTACTGTCCGTGTCCTCTGCACATTGTGCACCTAACGTAAAGCTGGTGTTTCTCATACTTACTCCTAGAAGAAAAGTGAATTGCAATGTTCTAAACAGATGCGCACAGACAGCAAAACAAATGTTACAGGGGTGATAATCCTTCTCTATGTTTTCCAAAAAGCTTAAAAATAGATTTTTTGGCTGGAGCTACACTTTAAAAAAGTACCAGTTAAAAATTTCAAACAGATTCTACTTAACAACAAACCTACAGTCCCTCTCTTGTTTGCACCGCCTGTATACTGATGTTCAAAGTATATAGGGCCAAAGGGGCTGGTAATGACCTGGGGGAGGGGGGCGGGGAAACCCATGCTATTTTTCTCAATGATTTTCATCCATATTGCAGGGACCAGACATTACATTAACTACTTGCCGACCAGCCGCCGCAGTTATACGGCTGCAAGTCGGCTCCCCTGCGCGAAAGCCCGTAGCTATACGTCGGCTCTCTAAGCGGCCACTAGGGGCGCGTGCACGCCGCCGGAGGCGCGCGCGCCCCCCACTCGTCCCTGACTCCCGCGCCGGGGACCCGCGATTGCTCGTTACAGAGCTAGGACTGGTAGCTGTGTGTGTGTAAACACACAGCTCCCATTCCTGTCAGGGGAGAAATGCCTGACCGTCTGTTCATACAATGTATGAACAGCGATCAGTCATTTCCCCTAGTGAAGCCACCCCCCCTACAGTTAGAACACACCCAGGGAACATACTTAACCCCTTCCCCGCCCCCTAGTGTTAACCCCTTCCCTGCCAGTGGCATTTTTATAGTGAGGAAAGCGAGCAGTAACTGAAGGTCTTGTGTGGAGGTGAGAAGAGGATTGATTTTTCTGTGTGATAAAAATCAAAAGACTATTGTTTTGTGCTGTATGACCAGCACTGTCTACCCAGCAGTAGGCTGTGTTAGACTTTATAGATAGATTCCTGTGTGGAAGGTAGACGCCCAAAGTGGCTAGGAGTTATTTTATGTTTAATTTTGTTTATGCTGTTTGGATGCTTGCAATTGTTTTCCAGCAAGATGGAAAAATAAACCAAAAACTTTGTTTTCAACCGTCTTCGACTGCCAGTCTGTATAAATTCAGTGTGTGGTGAACCCATCCAAGGGGTCACACACCCCGCTACCGAGCTAACCCCTCACAGTGGTTAAAGCCGCAAGCAGTTTTAAATTACTTTTTTCTTTTTTATGTGATGGAAAAAAAACGACGTTTTTAAAAACGTCAATTTAAATGACCGTGTGTGGGGGAAAACGTTGTTTTATGTCTTGTGAAAAACGACAAAAAAAAATTGAAGCATGCTTCAATTTTTTGTGTCGTTTTTCAAAACGTCGGTTTTTGTTTCACAAAAAATCACCGTGTGTAGCAAAAAACGACATTTAAAACAACGTTTTTAAACCCGCGCATGCCCAGAAGCTAGTTATGAAGCGATCTTCAATGGAAAAGAGTGGTGAACGTAACCCCGCTTTGCTAGAGCATTGTGAAAAAATTATGGTGTGTAGGCAACATCGTTTTTTAAATTGAAGTTTCAAAAACTTAGTTTTTTACTTCACAAAAAATGTCGTTTTTTTTCATCACATATAGTGATGGTGTGTACGCGGCATTATAGTAATCTCATTTTGTGCAGGGACAGTTCTAAACACGTGCCACTTCACAGGCATACTATAGACACCCAGCAGGTACGATATTTAAAGGAATTTTTCAAAAAAAAATTTCACTTTAAGCATCAATAAAATCACTGCTCCAGAAAAAAATGACCATTTTTAAAACTTTTTTTTACATTGATACATGTTCCCTGGGGCAAGACCCGGGTTCTCAAACCCGTTTGCTTTAAAATGAGCACTTTTGAATTCAAAGATTCGAGTCCCATAGACTTCAATGGGGTTCTAAATGTTTGCGCGAACGTTCGGTCTGTTCAAAGGTTCTGGTGCGAACCGAATGGGAGGGGGGCGGGGTTGTTCGGCTCATCCCTAGTACTATTGTTTGGTGTGAAGTATATAGGGGTGTAATACACTTACAATATACTTTTTGTCAGTGTAGGGAGAGGTTGCTGTGTGTGGAGCAGGGACAGACTGCAGTGACACAAATCGTTACCTAACAGGTCCACAAAAGTCCTTTCAAGGACTGGTATAGGTGTACTATTGTTTTGTGTGCAGTATATAGGGGTGTAATACACTTACAATAAACTTTTTGTCAGTGTAGGGAGAGGTTGCTGTGTGCGGAGCAGGGACAGACTGTAGTGACACAAATCGTTACCTAACAGGTCCACAAAAGTCCTTTCAAGGACTGGTATAGATGTACTATTGTTTTGTGTGCAGTATATAGGGTGTAATACACTTACAATATACTTTTTGTCAGTGTAGGGAGAGGTTGCTGTGTGCGGAGCAGGGACAGTCTGTAGTGACACAAATCGTTACCCAACAGGTCCACAAAAGTTCTTTCAAGGACTGGTATAGGTGTACTATTGTTTGGTGTGAAGTATATAGGGGTGTAATACACTTATAATATACTTTCTAATATAGAAAGCATATTATAGTGGATTTGTATTGTGCAGCATTGTGACTGGTGGTATATTTGGGTACTGCAGAATTTGTGCCTCTTTCGCTGCGTAACCTCTGCTACACACATTGACAATATTTCCTGAAAAAAAGTTTCAAAACTGGTGCGATAAACCAGTGGCCCCCCAAAACGACAGATTGAAGTGGGGTGTTAATACCTTCTTCCACATATACTGCGCTTTTCTAGAGACTTTTGTCACAGGGTCATTTAAAAAATGACAGGCAGAGGAAGAGGCAGGCCCTTCCGCAGGGGTGGTAGGGGTAGGGCTGGAGCACCAGGCCGGAGACAAAGTGGGAAGTGGCACAATGTTTGTTCGATCACATCAAAGGATGCACCAGACTTGGTTGAGTGGCTCACCACCAACACCACCACCACCACCACCACCATATACCCTCCACTTGAGTCACAGGAATTATTTTCTGATTCTTTAGAAGACATTTCCGTTGCGGAGCCATTCTTGGCATTGAACAAAAGAATAACTGGGGGCGAGTTGTTGGACTTTTCAGGCACTATAGACTGATCAGAATATAGTCACACAGAGAAATTTTTCTCTAAAAAGTTTAGGATTTATTTAGACATTGAGGGCTAAATTCCCAAAAAGCTGTGCAAATTTAGGATTATCTAACTTATGTCATTTAAGTTACGGCGCCCTAAGTTGGTGTCGTAAGTACCGTATCCACAGCGCATTTGTGCACAAAATTGCGCCATCCTTAACCTAAGTTCCAATGCGTAAGGCGTGGTTATGGCAAGTGGGAATGAAGTGGGCGTGCTTCATTGTAATGAGCCGTGACCCCATGGAAATTAAGGGCCGGCCGTACTGCGCATGCGCGCACAAATCTGGACCTCACTGCGCATGTGCAGAACTTTGGTCATCGCAATCAGTGAGATAGGTAAAAGGCCAAGCGTACTTAGTTTGAGGATCGCCCTGTGTCTAAATAGCCCCAGTCAAACACACTTCTATTGCAAAAGTATTTCCCTGTGTTCCCTTCCAGTGTTTGTTGGTAAGATTTGTTTGTGAGAAAAGTTTTTGTGGAGTTGGAGGGTATAGTTGGTGTTTGTTTTTGATAATTTGTTCTTTGTTTTGATTGTTTGCCTGTTTGTTTTTGATAAGTGTGTCTTTTTTGGTGTGTGATTGTTTTTTGTTTCCCTTTTTTGCCTGTTTGTTTTTGATAAGTGTGTCTTTTTTGGTGTGTGATTGTTTTTTGTTTCCCTTTTTTGCCTGTTTGTTTTTGAATTTATAGTAGCTGTCTGTTTTTTTGCTTGTTTTTATTTTCTTTGTTGTGTGTGTGTGTATTGTTGTTTGTTTTTTGGGTGAGTTCCCTGTTGCTGGGTGTTGTCTGTCATGGCTCCCAAGCGCAGGAAGCTAAATTTTACAGTGGCAGAGAAGCATATACTTGCTCAGGGCGTCATTAAATATGGGCGATTTCTCCATGGCCCTGAGAGCCACAACACCACCCCGGCCAGGAGGAAGGAGATCCTTAAAAATATCACCGATCGGATCAATGCGGCGGGGGGGGGGGGAGACCAGGACCATCGCTGGAGTTCAAAAAAAGATTAATGACTTGAGGAGCGTGTCCCGGAACAAGCTGGCAACGCTGCATGCCCATACCAGGGGCACTGGAGGAGGGGGACCCTGCCCAGTCAGGATGAGTGAGGAGGAATGGGCAGTGGCCCAGTGTTTCCACCCACAGCAGGTGGTGGGCCTGCCTGGCTTTGACTCTGATCCTCTTATGAGGACAGGTAATTTTTTTGAATTTCTATCTGGTGATTAGCATGTGTGGGTGGGGGAAGGGAAGATGTGCCAAGTGTGTGGATCCACCAACCTGTGATTGTTTTGTGTCCTCCCCAGATGGCCAGGAGGTTGCAGCCCCATCAGCCCAGGAGGTTGCTGGGTCATCAGCCCAGGAGGTGGCAGCCCCATCAGCCCAGGAGGTGGCAGCCCCATCAGCCCAGGAGGTGGCAGCCCCATCAGGTCAGGAGGTGGCAGCCCCATCAGGTCAGGAGGTGGCAGCCCCATCAGGGCAGGAGGTTGCTGGCCCATCAGGGCAGGAGGTTGCTGGCCCATCAGGGCAGGCTGCTGCACCACCCCCAAGACAGGCTGATGCAAAGTCCCAAGAAGGGCAGGATTCGCCATGGGAGGGGAGTGCCTACAACTCCCCTAATTTGGATGTTGAGTGGGAGGAGGATGAGGGGGAGGAAGATGACAATATAGAGATTGGGCAGCAAATCATGATGGGCCAAGATATGACCTTTGAGTCATCCCCTGAGGGAACCCCAGAGGCGCCCAGCAGTCAGGCCACCATCATGGGTGGCCCCTCCCAACCCTCCTCCAACATGCAGCAGCACCCATGGCTCACTCCAACCCCTCCTCCAAGGCCACAAGCCTCAGGGGCAAGTAGAAGGCCGACCCCGGAAACCAGGGGGGGGTTTGTGCGTCTGCCGGTCAGTCTGTTGAGGGACAATGCCCGGCAGTCTGGCTGAAATAAAAAAATACATGAGCAAGGTGGAGCACAGCCTGGGTGCAATGAGGGAGTCACTGGGTGACGTGGCCACCAACTCAGTGGGGGGTCATCACGTGTTTGTGGGACCTGAAAAACGCAACAACAGGCGTGGCCCAGGAGGTGACTGCCCTCACCCAGGCTGTGCAGGCCAATACCCGGGCTGTGCAGGCCAATACCCGGGCTGGCCAGGCTAATACGGCTGACATTACTTCCTGTCTGACAAGGATAGCCGTTGCCTTGGAGGGAAGGCCAGCAGGAGGACAGACACCAGGGGAGGCTCCTTCTTCCCCTGCACAGACCCCCCCTTGAAAATACTCCCTCCCCTGCACAGCCCCCCCCCCATGAAAATACTCCCTCCCCTGCACAGACCCCCCCCATGAAAATACTCCCTCCCCTGCACAGACCCCCCCCGTGAAGATCCCCCAGTCGGCCGTGGCCGTCCCCGTGGCCGTGCCCGTGCCCGTGGGCAGCCCAGAAGGAGCACTCGGCAACATCCTTAAGTTGCAGGGGTACTTTTGATTTTTTTTTTATACTGTACTTATGATTTGGTTTATGTGTGTGAATGATGTGTGAATGTGGGGGGGTGGCATTCCTGAAAACATAAGGGTGTCACCCTCAGTTTTGGTGGAGTAGGGATCCCCAGGACCAGGGAGAAGTCATCCTAGGTTCCTGAATGGTGTATGAATGCACAGTGACA
Organism: Rana temporaria; assembly: GCF_905171775.1. Lineage (NCBI taxonomy): Eukaryota > Metazoa > Chordata > Amphibia > Anura > Ranidae > Rana > Rana temporaria. Next base: position 355,101,399 of record NC_053490.1, on the reverse strand, counting down.
TAATTGGAGCCGTGGCGGGGCTGTCATGAACAATCTCGGCCACTAGATGGCAGCAGCGGCACTTTGGCGCGCGCGGGCGCGCGCACTCGCAATCGCAGCGCAATCGCGGCACACTCGCGCACCGTAATGCGCACGGGCACGCGCACCAGCGGCGGCAGCGCGCGTGCACGTGAGGACGCCGTTTTGGCGCCAAACTCGGGTTCAAAAGGATCCTGACCCCTGCACTCATTGCTGACCTGTCTACAGCGCCCCCTGTGACCCTTGTACCCTTGTTCCTGTTATACCTGATTCCTGATCACCCGGCTTGTACCTGTCTCTCCCTGCCTGCTGCCTGCCCTGACTACGGATCGCCTGACCATTCTCCTGCCTGACCCACTGTACTTCTGCTGCCCGCCTGTTGCCGACTCTGCCTGGATTTGACTCTGCTGAACTTCCGCACCAGTTCCGGATCCAATACCCATCAGCGGATCCCTCTGCTGGGACTTGTCCCCACTGGACTACAATACACCTTCCCCGCTGTTGCTGCCTCATCTGCTTCCTGCATCTTCACCTGCCTATTGGGTCTGCCAGCCAGCACCTGCTTCCCTACGCTGTCCGGGACCTCTGGAGCTCTTCTCAGCTCAGCACCAGCGCTGCAACCGGCACTCGTGCAACTCTGTACCCCCGAGCCCCCTGTCTGTTCTATCAGGGGTCTCGTGGTCAGAGGAGCAAGGGCAGCCACTCCTTGCACGTCGGGCTCGCCAACCAGGTACGTGACAGTACAGGTCAGCCATGTCCGAGCCCGCGCAGGGAGTGGATCCCATGCAGGAACTCTGCCGTCACCTTGAGGGACTAACCCAGGCGGTCCGAACCCTGCAAGAGGGTTATACAAGATTGGAGAACCGCGTCCAGGCCTTATCAGTTCCAGCTCCCACTGCTGCAGCCGCGGGTAATGCCACCTCACCTTCTGTGATCATGTTGCCACCAGAGCCCAAGGTCCCTACACCGGAGAGGTTTTCAGGGGATCGGAGTAAATATCGTGCCTTCCGGAACGCCTGTGAACTATTCTTTGCCCTGCAGCCGAGGACATTTTCCTTGGAGGCCACCAAGGTGGGGTTCGTGATCTCACTTCTATCCGGAGAACCACAGGCTTGGGCCCATCGCCTTCTGGAACAAAAGAGCACTTCCCTGGACACCCTAACCACCTTCTTTCAAGCTATGTCCTTGCTTTACGAGGATCCACATCAAGCTGCCACCGCTGAGGCCGCCCTACATGCCCTCCAACAGGGTCGCAGACCAGCAGAGGACTATGTGTCTGAGTTTCGAAGATGGAGCTCAGACACCAGCTGGAATGATTCGGCCCTTTGCTACCAGTTCCGCCTTGGCCTCTCGGATTCACTTAAGGACGAGTTGGCTCGGGTAGGTGTCCCTGAGACTTTAGACGCCTTAATTAATTTGGCAGTCCAGATTGACAGACGCCTGAGAGAACGCCGGTCTGAACGAACCACCGGTCCGTCACGTCCAGTCTGGATGTTGCCGCGGGTACCCTCCTTCGCCAACTCAGCTCCACCGGTCCCAATGACCTCTTCACCACCCGACACTTCGGAACCCATGCAGCTGGGGCTCCTTCGTCCATCTCTTACCCCAGAAGAGCGCCAACGTCGAAGAAGCAATAATCTGTGCCTATACTGCGGGGAATCCGGACATTTCGTGAGATCCTGCCCGGCGAAGCTTCGTAAGTCCCTCTTTTTGTCGTCTGTCCATTTACCCGCTTTCCCCAAGAATTGCTCAACTCATCTGGCTGTCTCCGTTGTCTTTCAGCTCCCCGGAAGGAATATTCCGGTCCACGCCATAATTGATTCCGGAGCGTGCAGTGGTTTCTTGGACCAGTCCTTCGCCACCAGACACCGTATTCCTCTGCGTTCTAAGACTATTGGACTTTCTGTACATCTTGCAGACGGATCTGCCTTAAAATCCGGGCCGGTTGTCCAAGAGACTTTGCCTCTGGCTACAACAATTGCCGACATCCACCACAAACTTCTGTGCCTAGATATTATCGAGTCACCCATATTTCCTGTTATCTTAGGTATGCCGTGGCTACAAGCCCACAACCCACAGATCAACTGGCTCTCTGGGGAAATTACCCTCAACTCTCCTTACTGTCGTCAACATTGCCTGCAAGTATCACCCTCCTCGTCTCCCCTGCTCTGCATGGACTCTGACCCTGAAAGTCGTCAAGTTGTTCCTAGTGCATACCACGACTTCCTGGACGTGTTCAGTAAGAAGGGAGCTGAGACCCTTCCTCCGCATAGGGCCTACGACTGCCCGATAGAGCTCCTCCCAGGAGCTGAAATTCCCTTTGGGAGAATCTTCCCCTTGACAGGACTTGAGCTTGAGAACCTAAAAACTTACATTGATGAAAATCTCAGGAAGGGGTTCATTCGCCCATCCACCTCTCCGGCAGGGGCTGGGATTTTTTTTGTAGAGAAGAAAGACCACTCCCTCCGCCCCTGTGTGGATTACAGGGAATTGAACAAAGTGACTATTAAAAATCGGTACCCGCTACCCTTGGTACCTGAGTTATTCCAACGCTTGGGCACGGCAGTCATCTTCACAAAATTGGATCTCCGCGGGGCATACAACCTGGTACGGATTCGTGACGGGGACGAGTGGAAGACGGCCTTCCGAACCCGCTTCGGACATTTTGAATATCTGGTCATGCCCTTCGGGCTTTGTAACGCCCCTGCCACATTTCAACATTTTGTGAACGACATCTTCAGAGACTACCTCGACCTTTTTGTTATTGTGTACCTGGACGACATCCTCATCTTCTCCCCTTCCCTAAGCAAACATCGGGAACATGTGAGGTGTGTACTCGGCCGCCAACGGTTGCATGGACTTTATGCAAAACCCGAGAAGTGTGAGTTCGAGCGCCAGGACATACAGTTCCTGGGTCTCATAATTTCAGTGGAAGGTATCAAAATGGATCCTCAAAAGGTCTCTGCAATCCTTGATTGGCCGGCACCCAAGGACAAAAAGGGTGTCCAGCGTTTTGTCGGCTTCGCAAATTTTTATAGAAAGTTTATCCGAGGGTTCTCCAGTATCATTGCCCCGATAACCAGCCTAACCAAACAAGCCAGTCGATTTCAATGGTCCCCAGAGGCCCAGTCGGCTTTTGAGAAGCTCAAGGACTTGTTCGTATCAGCATCCATCCTCAGACATCCTGACGCTAGCCTGCCCTACATCCTAGAGGTAGACGCTTCAGAAACCGCTGTTGGGGCGATCCTCTCCCAAAGACAGGGCCCCAAGGCTCTCTTACACCCTGTTGCGTTTTTTTCCCGCAAATTGTCTGAACCTGAAAGGAACTATGGTGTGGGGGACCGGGAACTGCTGGCAATCAAGGCCGCCCTGGAAGAGTGGCGATACCTTCTGGAAGGCGCAGCCCATCCGATCCTGATATATACTGACCACAAGAATCTTGAGTACCTCAAATCTGCTAAAAGACTAAAACCACGTCAGGCCAGGTGGGCATTATTCTTCACAAGATTTGTGTTCCACATAACGTACAGACCTGGGTCAAAGAATTCCAAGCCCGATGCCCTTTCCCGTATGTATGGTGACTCGGAAATCTCTACTCCTCCGGACACCATCTTGTCCTTCAAAAACTTCTTGCTTCTTCAAGAAGACCTGCTATCGCAAATCAAGCAAGCCTCTTCCAGCCTTCCTCCCCTACCGAGTTTGGATCTTCAGCTGAAGGATGGGTTGTTGTGGCATCAAGACAGAATTTTTGTACCTGAAGGTGTACGGGTCACCGTCCTAAGGTTTTGTCATGATCACAAGCTGGCCGGTCATTTTGGGGTGCACAAGACATCAGAGTTGTTACAGCGTACGTTCTGGTGGCCCCAACTTTTAACAGATTGCAGGAAATACGTGGAGTCTTGTGCCACTTGTATACGGAACAAGGGAAGTAAGTCTAGAGCCTGGGGATTACTGAAGCCACTGTCGGTACCAGAAAGACCCTGGAAGATGATCTCCTTGGATTTCATCGTTGAACTTCCCCGGTCGGAGGGCTTTACCACCATCTTTGTGGTGGTGGATAGACTCTCCAAAATGGCTCACTTTTTGCCCATGAGGGGCACACCCTCTGCTTCCGAAACAGCAAGGATGTTCATCAAAGAAATTGTGAGACTCCACGGGGTCCCTGCAAATATTGTATCCGACCGGGGGGTACAATTTACGTCCAGGTTTTGGAGAGCACTCTGCGAAGCCCTTAATATCGGCCTGTCGTTCTCCTCAGCGTACCACCCGCAGTCGAACGGTCAGACAGAGAGAACTAATCAGACTGTTGAACAATACCTACGCTGTTTCTCTTCCTTTTCCCAAGAAGATTGGGCTTCCTTGCTGCCCCTAGCCGAGTTTGCGTATAATAACTCTATTCACTCCGCCACAAGACAATCTCCGTTTTATGCAAACTACGGCTTCCACCCCTTGTTCATGTCTAACTCCGTCCCTGAAAGTACGGTACCCGCGGTCCAGGAGACTTTGAACTTTTTCAGCACCAACAATAAGATTCTGCAGGAGACCATGACCAAGACGCAGGAGTATAACAAAGAGGTGTTTGACAGGAAAAGGAGGGGGGAGCTTAACCTAGAACCAGGAGACCAAGTGTGGCTATCCACTCAAAACCTGAAACTGGCATGTCCATCAAAGAAATTGGGTCCAAAATTTTTGGGTCCCTTTCCCGTCAAGAGGAAAATCAATAACGTGGCGTATGAATTGGAACTGCCTGAATCCTTCCGCATCCATCCAGTGTTCCACGTCACTCTTCTCAAACCTGACGTCCCTGATCCTTTCCCTCAGAGGGACACCGGGCCTCCTGAACCAGTTCTAGTCGACGGTGAGGAAGAGTTTGAGGTGGAAGCTATCCTGGACTGTAGGAAGAGAGGCGGCCAGATCCAGTTCTTAGTGAAATGGAAGGGCTATGGACCCGAAGATAATTCATGGGAACCAGAATGTAACATCCATGCGGAGAGATTGGTCCAGTCCTTTAAAGATGCTCATCCTCTTAAATTGTCTCAGTTGGGCATCCGGAGGCTGCCCATTGGAGGGGGGCAATGTCATGAACAATCTCGGCCACTAGATGGCAGCAGCGGCACTTTGGCGCGCGCGGGCGCGCGCACTCGCAATCGCGGCGCAATCGCGGCACACTCGCGCACCGTAATGCGCACGGGCGCGCGCACCAGCGGCGGCAGCGCGCGTGCACGTGAGGACGCCGTTTTGGCGCCAAACTCGGGTTCAAAAGGATCCTGACCCCTGCACTCATTGCTGACCTGTCTACAGCGCCCCCTGTGACCCTTGTACCCTTGTTCCTGTTATACCTGATTCCTGATCACCCGGCTTGTACCTGTCTCTCCCTGCCTGCTGCCTGCCCTGACTACGGATCGCCTGACCATTCTCCTGCCTGACCCACTGTACTTCTGCTGCCCGCCTGTTGCCGACTCTGCCTGGATTTGACTCTGCTGAACTTCCGCACCAGTTCCGGATCCAATACCCATCAGCGGATCCCTCTGCTGGGACTTGTCCCCACTGGACTACAATACACCTTCCCCGCTGTTGCTGCCTCATCTGCTTCCTGCATCTTCACCTGCCTATTGGGTCTGCCAGCCAGCACCTGCTTCCCTACGCTGTCCGGGACCTCTGGAGCTCTTCTCAGCTCAGCACCAGCGCTGCAACCGGCACTCGTGCAACTCTGTACCCCCGAGCCCCCTGTCTGCTCTATCAGGGGTCTCGTGGTCAGAGGAGCAAGGGCAGCCACTCCTTGCACGTCGGGCTCGCCAACCAGGTACGTGACAGGGGCGTTACTGCTCCCAAGTACCAAAGGGGGGGGGTACTTGGATCTAATCCAATTCGATGTGCATGTGATGTGTCTGTGCTAGGGACCACAGTGACGTGCATTCATGCATTCTCATTGTGAGATAATTAATGTGCGTTTTGTACCAAAAAAAACATTCTCATATAAGTAATGTGCATTTTATGTACAAAGCAAATATTTAAAGGTCACATAATCTCTGTGATTTTTTCTGGGCAAAGCAAAAAAATATAGATAATTAGGGTCCATTTACTGGGCAAAGATGCCTTCAGCCAGTTGTCTTCTTATTGCCTGGCCCTCAGCAGACCGGGTAGAGGGGTTTGTGGGGGGGGGGATTGCCTGGGTGGGGGGTTAGGTCAGGACATAACTCAACATGCAGGCCCCTTCTCAGAGCAAAATTATGTAGGATGCAACATGCCCCAATAATTTGGCAGACAAAGTCTGGGGAATACAAGAGTGTACCCCCAGTCTTGTCAAGGCATCTGAATCTCGACTTGAGAAGGCCAAATGTCCGCTCTACTATTGACCGGGTCTGGATATGCACCTCATTGAATTTGCGCTCTCCGGGTGTTTGGGGGTTCCTAAAGGGGGTCATCAGGTGGGGTCCCAACGCATATCCAGAGTCACCTGTAAGGGAAAAGACAGGAGGATATTAGTCATGCATGTGCCCCTTGTGATGTCTGCATCATGGGGGGGGGCATACCTGACACCAATTTCACTCACCAATTAGCCAGCTGTCTCCATACACATTCTGCTCCAAGTCTTGGTAGATCTTGGTCTGCCGTAGAATGTAACTGTCGTGGCACGACCCTGGAAACTTGGCACAAACGTGCCAGATGAGGCCATGGGCATCTACAATCATCTGGACGTTGATCGAATGCCAGCCTTTCCTGTTTCTGAACAGGTGTTCAGTTTCATGGGGGGGCTGTAGTGCCACATGGGTGCAGTCTATCGCCCCGATGGTCCTTGGGAAGCCAGCAATGCTGTAGAAGTCTGTCATGGCTTGCAGACGCTGCTCCTCCTGGGTGGGCATCACAAACTGGTTGGTCATGCGCCGCAGTATGGCAGGGACCACCTGATGGACACATCGGCTCATTGTCGACTGCACCATCCCAGCCAGACCTCCAGATGCACGCTGGAATGAGCCACTGGATAAAAAAATGGAGGGTTGCCATCACTTTCTGTAGAGGTGTCAGGGCATGGGAGCGTCTGGTTGGGGTGATAAGATCCTCATGAAGTAGTTGGGTGATCTCCAGGATGGCTTCCCTATCAAACCTGTAGTTGCCATACACCTCATAATCTGGCATTTGGAAAAGATCACGCCGTGGCCGATAAACTCTCGCCTGTGCCCTCATCCTCCTCCTCTGTGCCCTCCTCCTCCTTTGTGCCTGTAAGGCGGCAAGTGCCGTCAGAATCATAGCTGGCCCTGGCATTTTTCAACAAAGATCCTTCTCAACTATAGCTCTAAGCTCTAGTCACTACCTACAGCAAACCCTTCCACAGCATGTGTAAAATTAGTATAATAGATATAAAGATATGAGGCTTGTAGTTGTTAAATATATAAATAGGTCAGGTTTCCAGTCCTATAACTGCATATATGAAAAAATTGTTTGAACAAGAGAGTCAAACCAAAGAGGAGGACTATAAGGAAATACACCTGACTAAATAATTATTCAAAAGTAGAAAATTTTAAATTAAATATTAATAGTACATATAATGGAAGAACTTGATTGGATAAGGAACAATATTATTAAATAGACGAAGCTATGCATTGACCATGCGAAACTAGTCGGCGAGGATCTTTTTATTTTGACCATCCGGTTATCTTACAGACTTGCATGTCTGTGTGATTCTCATACGATGAGGCTTAAGAAGCTGTCTGAGACTGCATGACAAATACAACTGAGAGCAGAGCTCAAACTACAGGCAACCATTGAAGGATATAGAATATGATTTGATTACTGTTTTAAACCTACGGATGTGAGTCCTTGTGGATAACAGCAAAACCAGATACAAAGCCAATCACTGCAATAGTGAATGACACACATGAAGTATTATCTTCAGAGTATGAGGACATCAGCTGGTCTGTGTGTTATCTATATTTGAACAGATCGCCCTACATGATTGCAAACGGCTGGAGAAATCTTCTCAACCAGCCTGGCTGGACACACAGACGCTGCGATCTTTCCATCTGTGGACTACAATTACGAACGGCAGAAGCAAACACCTGAATGTTCCAGGACTGGTAAAGTACCCACTGTGAATTAATGCTTCTCTCTTCTATACTTTATGAGAACGCATCTTTTGGAAAATATTGAAATCATATGCTGGACTTTCAGGGACCCCCTTGAAATATATGTGGGTCTGTCTGCCTCAGGAATCCAATCTTTCTAGGCATTGTTGCAATCACTGCACTTTCACTCTGTAAGGACGTATACAGGTAGCTTCCTGTCCCTTATATTTTTTTCCTTGTCAAAATTATTTTATTTAGTAATTGCAACATGAAATCATACAAGTAGCATTTGATTGATACAATGTTTAAAAAGGAATAACATTTCGTCTTCTTGACATTTTATAATCGCTATAATCACTATTAGTATGTAAAATTAAGGAGAAAATAATTTGATCAACATTTTTTGGCAACAACAGGAAGGATTTACGCTGTTATAACTTGTTATACAGGGGTTCTACCTGTGTTGCCAAGTAAACATATTAGCAGTTTCTTAACATCAACTAGTGTCTTATTTAATGCATTTTTTAAACACGTAGGAATACAGGATCTAAAGTATGCTACTTTATCTGTATCGTTTATATAAAATGTAGTGAGGAAAACGATTCACACATATGAACTTACGGGGGGGGCAGAAAAAAGGGGGGAGGAGGGGGGTAAAAATAAAAATAAAAGGTCTGCAGGAATGGGCCAGGATCCATTATCATTAATTTTACCGTACAATGGTTGAGTACAATGGGCAAGCTACCATGGCATCATTACCCCGTCATTAAAACTATCAGGTATTGTATACGAAATCCACGGTTTCCAAAGTTTTTCAAAATTGATAATCGTGTCCGAATCTAGCGCCTCCATTTTGGCATGTGTCATCGCATTGCTCATTCTATTCTTTACTTCTTTGACTGACAGGTTTGGGGTTTTCCATGCTTTAGCAAGGGTCTGTTTTGCAGCTGTAAAGAGTTGCATTAGTAGTTTGAATTGTAGGCGTGTTGTAGTAATGGGTTTCAAATTCAATAGGGCTAATTTAGGGTCCTTAGGGATTTTTAATTTTGTTAATTTATTTGCTATGTTAAAAATCCCTGTCCAGAATGTTTGCGCTTTCGGACACGTCCACCAAGTATGATAGTATGTACCCATTTCAGAGCATCCTCTGTAGCATTGTCCTGAGTAATTTGGTACATATTTTGCTATTTTGGCAGGCGCCAGGTACCATCTAGTTAACACTTTATAGTTTGTTTCCAACGCTGTTATGTTTGAGGAGGCTGCTTTGGTATTTAGCCATATTTGGTTCCAATCGGAAGTATTGAGCTCTGCATTTAAGTCTTCCTCCCATTTCTGGACATATGATAGTTTCGCCGTGCTAGTATGGGTTAGAGACTGCAAATACAGAGCCGATATTATTCCTCTTGCATGCGGGTCTTTTCTGCAAATGAACTCAAAGGAGGACATCTGTACCTGTGATGGTGTTGAAATCATAAGCGACTGTATGAAGTTTTTTATTTGGAGATATCTAAACTGTTCCGTATGTGGAATACCGTATTTTTTGCATACTAATGAAAAAGGCATGATATCAGCTGAATCCAAGAATTTATATACATATATACAATCCTTTTTTACCCATTCCTTGAACGTATTGGGGTAGACCCATGCTGGGTAGAATTCTTATAAAATGAGAGCATTGGATGGTGTGGTGATAGTAGGAGGTATTTTGTTTTGAATCTGTCCCATAGAGAGAGTGAGTGCTTGATAATGGGATTGCTTATGTGTCTACGTAGTTTAGGGTGAACCCATAGCAAGTTAGCTGGTGGGATGGGGTAGCTTTCAGACGCTTCTATCAGTACCCATAGAGGCAATTCCTTGGTTGCGTGATATTTGGTGAGGGTTGAAATTTGTGCTGCTCTGTAATAATTTGTAAAGTTTGGGTGTCCTAGCCCTCCATGTGTTTTGGGGAGATGTAGAATTTGCGCTTTTAACCTTGGCCTGGAAGAACTCCATACAAACGACGACACTCTTTTCTGTATTATTCTCAAGAAATAAGCTGGAATTGGGATAGGAAGTACTCTGAAAAGGTATAAAAATTTAGGAAGTATCGTCATCTTTATTGCATTAATTCTTCCAAGCCAAGACAGTGGTAGTCGGGACCACGAATTCAAAAGGTTAGTTACGTGCTTCAGTAGAGTTGGATAGTTATGCGAAAATAGGTCAGAAGTATCTGCCGTTAAGTGTATTCCTAGGTATGGGATACTTTTTTCCGGCCATACAAATGGGAGACCTGTTTTGGCTGCATTTAGTTCTATTTTTGAGAGGGATATATTTAAAGCCATACATTTTTTGGGGTTTATGACTAGACCTGAAAATGTTGCAAATTTATTTAGAATAGGGATCAGATTAGGGCCCGTTACTTGTGGGGAAGATATGAATAAAAGAATGTCGTCCGCAAATAAACATAATTTGTGTTTGTGGCCACCTAGTTCGATGCCTAAAATAGTGGGATCTGATCTAATTTTTTCCGCGAGCGGCTCGATGAGTAGGGCAAATAGTAATGGGGACAATGGGCACCCCTGTCGTGTTCCCCTCCCGATATCAAAGGTGTCCGATTTATATCCCGCATATTTGACATATGCTTTTGGTTTATTGTAGAGTTCCATAATCCATTTAGTGAAGTGTGGGCCAAAGCCCCATTTCTGGAGAGTGTAGTTTAGATACGACCAGGAGATGGAATCAAAAGCTTGTTTAATATCTAGGGAGAGGAAACACGCCGGGATGCCTCTTTTTTTTGCTATGTGCGCCAGTAGACATGCTCTTTGTACATTGTCGCCTGCTCGTCGAGAGGGCATGAAGCCCACTTGATCCCGATGGATCAATTTGCCTATAATTTTATTGAGACGGGTAGCTAATATCTTGCCTAATAATTTTATGTCTATATTTAACATGGATATGGGACGATAGTTTGCGCTGAGAGTGTCATCTGTGTGTGGTTTAGGGATCATGCATATCGTAGCTAGTAGTGATTCTGGTCTGAAAGTTTTTTGCTCTAGAAGGTTGTTAAATGCATCTGCTAGTCTTGGGGATATTAATTCCTTGAAGTTTTTGAAGTATCGCGTTGAGAAACCATCTGGGCCTGGCCTTTTGTTTATTTTGAGTTCCTGAATGGCATTAGCTACTTCGTCTTGGGTAATTGGTTCTTCTAATTGTGCTTTTTGTGACTGGTTTATTTGTGGGAGATTGATTTGTGAAAAGAAGGTATTTGCTTCCAATTCGTCGAATGTACCAGTTTCCGAATATAATGTTTTCAGATGTGAACTAAATTTCTGTACAATTATGAGTGGATTGCTGGAGACGACATTGTTTGCTATCTTTAGTTTGATGGGTTTAAAAGTTTTGTTGAGAGAATTTAATGCTCGAGCTAAGTATGTCCCCGGTTTGTTTGCGTGTTTGTAAAAAGCATGCCTAGATCTTATCTGCACCCTATTCGCAGAATCCGATAGGAACAGATCATACTCCAGACATGCCTTGTCCAAACGACTTCTATTACTAGTATTTTGATTGCTTTGCAGGGCCAGAAAAGCTGAGTTGTATTCTATTTCCAATTTCCTTGCCATTTGTATTCTTTCTTTTTTGAGTATCCCTAGTTGGCGCTGGAATGTTCCTCTAAGAACTGGCTTGTGTGCCTCCCATAGAGTGAGTGGGGATATATCCGGGCTCTTGTTGAGGTCTAGGTATTCTTTTAGGGCTTGTTCAATTAACTGACAATGAGCTGGGTGTTTAAGTAAGATTTCAGGAAGGTACCAAGTGGGATCATGTTTTTTTGGGATTGCCGAAGCTATCGTAGTGAACACTGCGTCATGGTCCGACCATGGAATGGGTATGATTTTTGAATGTAGTATTTCCGGTGCCATACCTATTGTCACAAATATGTGGTCAATTCGGCTAAATGATCGGTGTGGATTGGAGTAATATGTGTAATTTCGTTTTGTGGGATTGGATTCCCTCCAGGAATCTACCAAATTGAATTTGGATAGGAGATTGGAAAGGGTCTGTTTGGCTTGATGTTTAGGTGGGGTGTATGGGATTTTGTCCAAAAATGGGAGAAGAACCTGGTTGGAATCACCGCAAATGAGGAGAGTGCCTATTTTATGAGTGCTGATTGTTTGAAGGAGGTGTGATAGAAAGGGTAATGGATTGAGATTGGGGGCATAGTAAGAAACTATTGTGATTGCTGTGTCCATTATGTGGCCTGTTAGAATGAGGTATCTACCTTCTGGGTCTTTGATTTCGGAATTTAGTGTGAAAGGTGTGGTTCTATGAAATGCAATTAGGGTTCCCCTTTTTTTGACTGAAGCGGAGGCTGTATATACTTGGGGGTAAAAAGGATTGTACAATTTGGGAGTCGTGTTAGTGGTAAAGTGTGTCTCCTGTAGGCAGACAATATGAGCTTTTTTGGCCTGAAAAGATCTAAAAGCCTTGGTTCTCTTTTGTGGTACATTTAGGCCCTGCACATTTAGAGACAATAAATTTAATGGTGCCATGGTATCCTGACCTCCCCGCCTGTCTTACCTTTATCCTTTGTGGATTGGCTGGGCGGCCCATGTCCTGCAGACTTAGGGAAAGAATAAGGGTGAGGGGTTCCGGAAAAAACAACCTTGAAGAGGGGGTGAAATACAAAACAGGTTAGTGAATATGCAATCAATAATAAGCAAATAAATTTCATTTTGTTTGCCCGTGGCGGGGGAGAAAAGCTCCCGCCAGGGGAAAAGGAGATCTCGTCAAGTCCCCACATAATATTATGGGGACCCGAGGAGATCTTGGAGAGGCACATGTTGTTTCCATGCGCTGGAGAACCGCTTTTTAAAGTATTCTGATAACACCCTACTGGGTGTTAGTCATTCTTATCTACATGTAACCAAAATAAGAACAGGATGAGAATAGTGTCCTGCATAATATGGTGCAAGAAAGAGGGAGAGAGAGAGAGAATTGTTATGATGGATTACTAGGAAAGATTGTAGATTGTGTTGGCCTATATGCATGTCTAATGGTGGTGCTGTATCAGGGGGGTGTTACAGATAAGGATCCCTGAGATACAGGGGATAGATGAGCTTCTTAGGTGAGAAGGAAGGAGGCATAAGTAATTAAGGTATGAAGGAAAGAAAGGAAAGAAAGACTGAATGTTGAAGGTGTTTACAACCTGATAAGAAAGGAATGGAGTGTGAAAACCCCTAAGGGTATAGGATAGGCTTGGTAACCTCCCCCCCCCCCCCCCCACCCTAAAGCTAGGCGGGGAGTAAGAAAGGAGAGAGGAGAAGCAGGCAAAGTAAGTAAAATAAGGATAACAAGTAGAGAGGTTTCCAATTCTCTCAAGTTGCAGGTGTCTTCACTTGGGTTGATCTTGTAGCACGGAGGAAGTGGAATATGGAAGATCTTCTAGAAAAATGGTCAGTCCATTGTGTCCTCTTGGTCTTGGGGTTGGGGTGCAAATCTGCCCCTTTTGTTGGTGTGTTGTATACCGTTGTTCTTTTCAGGGTGGGTTGAATTGCTGTGAGAAGAAACCGACGCTGCTCTTCTGCGGGAGGAATTTGATGTGGTGTTACGTTCGATGAGCTTGAGATCAAGTAGGGCTTGATGCAATTGGTCAGGCGATCTGCATATTATTTTGGTTCCCTGGTATGTGAACCGTAGGGAAAAGGGGAATCCCCATTGGTACTTAATTTGATGATTTTGAAGTTCCATCAAGAGGGGTTTCATTGCTCGCCTTTTAGTAATTGTTAGCTGTGAGATGTCAGCGAAAATCTGGTAGCTGTGCCCTTGGAATGTCAGGCTGTTCTTTACTCTGGCTGCTTCCAAGATTTGTTCTTTTGTTCTATAATAGTGGAATTTGGCGATGATATCTCTAGGGGGTCCCTCTGATTTCTTTGGGGCTAGTGCCCTATGAACCCTGTCAAATTCCAACCGCTCTATTGCAATTCCTGGCAATAATTCCTGACATATTGCAAGCGTAGTACCTGGAAGATCTATTATTGACTCTGGAATACCTCTGAACCTCAAATTTGACCTTCTGGCGCGGTTTTCATAATCTTCCAGTTTATTTTGAAGCGTCAAATTTTCCTCCTTGAGGGTGTCTATTTCAGATTGGCAGTCCTGCGTTATAATCTCTAATTCTTCCACTTTTGACTCCAAGGTCTCAGTGCGGCTTCCCAAGTCCCTTATCTCTTTGGTAAGGTTTGAGGTGATTTGGTCTGAGGTGCGCTTCAATGCTTTGTTCAGCATTCTCTCAAATTGTTGTAACAACTCTGAGGGGACAGCTGCGCTTTGTACAGCAGCCTGTGAGGTGTCTAATAAATCTTCATCTTCACTATCTGTGCTTTGGGCTCCTGGGAGAATAGCAGGCTTCATTTGTTTAATGATGCGCCTTTTATCTTTCCCTGTGAGGAGATTCTCTGAGGTGGCTGAGGTGATTCCCGCCTTTTTGGATGCTCCTTTTGCCTGCTGGGCACTGCTGCAGGGACTGGGTTTTGTCTTATTTCTGGCGCCTCCCAGCACCATTTTACTTTTAAATGTTCCCCCTCACCTCCCTGTGATATTTTCGTCGTGTCCCGTTCTTCCGCGGCTCCGTTGTCAGCTATTTATCAGCGGTTTTTCTCCCTCATGGAGCAGAGCTCTAGCCCGGCATGTCCGTTCAGCTAGACACCGCCCAGTGCCTCCCCCTTATATTTTTTTCAAGATATGTGAATATCCATCAAACACAGTTGCCTTATATGAACCAGCAAAGATATAATACTCTTAATTTGAATCTATATGTAGCGGAGTACATTCAACATCAATTACATGAGGATATATACAGGATTTCCTGCTTCCTCTTTGATTACTATAAGATTGCCACATTGATTTCTCTTCCTTCTATCTCTGCCACCTCTGGTTTTCTTATTTCTCTCAGCAGCTCGAGCTTCAGATGAGACTGGAGGGATAATATATTTTCTTTACTTTTCAATAAGTTGGTTTATTGGTTAATTTCATTCAGGGAATTCCCTGTAATATATATCCCTCCATACTATCTGATATCCGGATGGCCTTTATGTTTATATGTTTTGTATATATTTTTTCTTTATTGTTAGTATGTGGAGGCTGCCTTGCTGGTCTCAATATACCCTATAGTCGGTGAACCGCACTGCAGCCAATCTTTTAATAATATTGTTCCTTATCCAATCAAGTTCTTCCATTATATGTACTATTAATATTTAATTTAAAATTTTCTACTTTTGAATAATTATTTAGTCAGGTGTATTTCCTTATAGTCCTCCTCTTTGGTTTGACTCTCTTGTTCAAACAATTTTTTCATATGTGTAAAATTAGGGCTGGTTTTATAATGTGGAAATTTAGTCAGGGAAACTAACAGGTGCGCACAGGGCGGAAAATACGGCGCACACACTTAATTTTGAGAATCGCCCTAACTCCCTCATTTGCATCTTTGCCTATCAAAAACAGCGGCGAGACTAGCGTAATTTGCGCCCGGGGATGCGCAGGTGTAACTAATTTAGGTACGGCTGAAAATACGGAAATCTGGGCTTAACTCGTTTTGAAGCTCGTGCGCAAATATACGCGCCGTGTAAATTTAGAAAACTTGAGTTAAATCTGCGTATCTCTTTTGGGAATTTGGCCCAAAAAGATATACAGTGCATATTAAAAAGAGATTGCCATTAGCAGAAAAACTATCTGGTGAACCAACTCAACAATGCAAGAACCTCCAAAAGTGTAACAGGAATTAGAAAATTGGTAGTCATAAATGAAAAAAACAGAGTTTCAACAATAGGGTCAAAGGCTTTCGTAACATAAAAGGCAACCCGTTTAGAGATTAATTGTCCTGTGTAATGATGGAGGTGCAGACAGGTATGTGTCTGAGATGATAAGGCTTGCAAAGTTTGCTGACTCGACCGGTTTCACGCTTGTTGCAGCGCTTCCTCACGGAGTCTCAGTATGGTTAGCTGCAGGACAATAGTAAAAGAAAAAACACAGAAAAACACAAACAGGTACAAAAGTAAATTAATTAGACAATGAATACATTTAATAGACATATAAAAAACACACAAGTAGGCGTGTGAATAGCATCAATCACTCTCATGAAAAGAAAGGGGGGGAATACAATAGAATAGAATAGAGGTGGTCCTGAGGAGCGGACCCAGAGAATAGAAAGGGGTCCAGTGTAAACTCATCTCAAAAGCATTCACTCAGTATAGTGGGAGCAGGGATATATAGTAGTATTGATGAATAAAGGAGAGGGTGGGAGTCATAAAATAGGATTGTAATGACAGCAAGATTTGTTTGAAAAGTTGATATACTCACAGATAGTGTTAAGGCATATTAGTAATCCAATAGTGGTGAGTACAAAGAGTAGGAAAGATAACTTCCTAGCAAAGGGTTAAATAGCTAGGTCCGGGCTGCTGGACGTTAGGTAGATATAAAACAAACCCAAAAGGGCGAGAAATCTAAGAAATAATACATAAATAATTATATATAATTATCAGTATATACAGTGAAAAAGTGTAAGTTTGAATGAAAAGGGAATAATCAAAATATCTGCAAATTGCCTTCAGTGGAGAGTATTGGTGCCACAGAGGGAGAGAGCCAAAAAAGGCATCCCTGATTATATAAGGTATACAGGAGTGATAACAGTGCCTAAGTATCAGCCTTCAATGGCTATTAGGCACTAAGAATCCTGGTCAATGAAAAGAACAGAGACAGACAAATGCTGTCAGTATAGTTGGTTCATGAAGGGGGGGGGGGTCAGGAGGCATAACGAGGAGGCTGGGTGAATCTTACCTGAATAGTGATGGCGATGACACCCTGAATCCACAAGCCTCCTGGGAGACTGCAGCAATAGGCGTCTAAGTCGTGGAAAAAAGAGTGGGGGAGCAACTGCGCTAATTGAATAAATATACAATACAAGAATACTCCTAAAGAATGCTCTTGTGGATACAAAATAAAGCTGCACCTTACTGTATATAGTGAAACAGTGGTAACATAGAAAAAAAACAAGATGCGCTAAACAAATCAATAAAACATATGATCACAAATCAATGTCCATGAGTGAGGGGGAAAAAAAGGGGGAATAAGAAAAACAAAGTCCTTAGAGGGACGACGAAGCTCCTATTCACCCGTGTGGTGGGAAAAAGAAAAAAACAATGGGTCCACAGATAGAAATCCAAAGATTTGAAGTGACAATCCAGAAAATAGTGATCCTCCACCAAAAGCAATTGAAGCCGCTTACCAGATGTCCGGCGGGCTCTTAACTAAAAGAAGACCCCAGAAAGCATGTCAATGGTGAACCGTTGGTAATTGGAGTGTAGATGGGCTAAGCTGGAAACCAATCCTCGTCTCATTCCAGTGCTTACAGACTCGGTTGTCAGGTACCATGGAAGACACATAAGGGTCGCAATAGTGTAAAACCATAGATACGTTTATTTATAAAAAAGTCAAAAACACACTTACATTTGTACAGTGTTTAAAAGGCATGTCTGTTTGGAGCTCCGGCCGGAAGCAATCCAAAACGACCCGTCCAAATGGTATAGAAGTAGTGCAAGTATACGGGGGGTGATCCGATGTAGCACACGTTCCGTCCGACCGGTTTCGCGAAATATCTCTTCTTCTGGGGCACGGGTGACACACCGAATCAACCCCCCTTAAATAACAAACCCTGTATAGGGATAAACAGCGCCGCAGGCGCGCATGCGCACAAGCAGCTCAGACCAAGCCTCGATCTGAACTGCCATGGATCACAGGCGCATACACCAATGCACCGCACAAGCTAAAAAAAGCTCAAAACAACATATAGACTGCCTGATATATTGAGCGGCTGATAGACCAAACTGCTGGTGGCTCGGGGTGTCTAAAACGAACCCCCAAAGCCAGCGGTGAGATCCGATGACAAACCGCATTGGAACGCAGAAGCAGACTTCCGCGTGACGTAATCACGAACGCCGACGTCACGCGTCGGCGTGAGGACACGCCAGCTCAGAGCCATTCGCCGTCTAAACAAACCAGAAGCATCCTAGTGCAGGTCAAGCCTCCATATGGAATGGGGGAAGAGGCCACACACCGAGTGCACTGATTGTGCCTCACATAGTCAGCCACTCTTGGCCAATCAGTGCACTTGGTGTGTGGCCTCTTCCCCCATTCCATATGGAGGCTTGACCCGCACTAGGATGCTTCTGGTTTGTTTAGTCGGGGAATGGCTCTGAGCTGGCGTGTCCTCACGCTGACGCGTGACGTCGGCGTGTGTGATTACGCCACGCGGAAGTCCGCTTCTGCGTTCCAGAGCGGTTTGTCATCGGATCTCACCGCTGGCTTTGGGGGTTCGTTTTAGACACCCCGAGCCACCAGCAGTTTGGTCTATCAGCCGCTCAATATATCAGGCAGTCTATATGTTGTTTCGAGCTGTTTTCAGCTTGTGCGGCGCATTGGTGTATGCGCACTGTGATCCATGGCAGTTCGTTCAGATCGAGGCTTGGTCTGAGCTGCTTGTGCGCATGCGTGCCTGCGGCGCTGTTTATCCCTATACAGGGTTTGTTATTTAAGGGGGGTTGATTCGGTGTGTCACCCGTGCCCCAGAGGAAGCGATATTTCGCGAAACCGGTCGGGCGGAACGTGTGCTACATCGGATCACCCCCCGTATACTTGCACTACTTCTATACCATTTGGACGGGTCGTTTTGGATTGCTTCCGGCCGGAGCTTTCTGGGGTCTTCTTTTAGTTAAGAGACCGCCGGACATCTGGTAAGCGGCTTCAATTGCTTTTGGTGGAGGATCACCATTTTCTGGATTGTCACTTCAAATCTTTGGATTTCTATCTGTGGACCCATTGGTTTTTTCTTTTTCCCACCACACGGGTGAATAGGAGCTTCGTCGTCCCTCTAAGGACTTTGTTTTTCTTATTGCCCCCTTTTTTTTCCCCCTCACTCATGGACATTGATTTGTGATATGTTGTTTGGGATCATATGTTTTATTGATTTGTTTAGCGCATCTTGTTTTTTTCCTATGTTACCACTGTTTCACTATATACAGTAAGGTGCAGCTTTATTTTGTATCCACAAGAGCGTTCTTTAGGAGTATTCTTGTATTGTATATTTATTCAATTAGCGCAGTTGCTCCCCCACTCTTTTTTCCACATTTGTTCTACGTTTACAATTGCAGCTTTTTTCTTTTCATTTCACTATGGATATATTTGATTTCCGCTCCAAACGAGTTGTTAATCTAGAGGGGGGTTTTGACACCACCCCCACTGCACCAGGGTCGGATGTGGGTGGTCTTTTTATGCAATTAAAAAACCTATTGGTAGCTGAAATACATACCCAATGGGATATCGCATTCCTGGAAACCTACATCAAAGGGGCCATGGTGCCTCGGAGTTTAAGATGGGAAGTGTTCCCTCAACAAGGAGACACTGACCTAGCTGGGTGGTATAAATATTTAAATGATTCAGGGGTGTCTTTTTTGCGACAAACTAGCCAAACTGGACGATGAAATCAAATCTGTTAAGGATTTACTCACCCCTTTTAAAAATAGTGATGAGTATAACAACCAATCTACCAGTTTACTAAAAACTCTTGATAAAGAGGAAAGGGAACAGAAAGCTAAAACGAAAAAGAAATTCATCAGAGACAGCGATGACTACAAATCTAGTCTTGTTTTCTTATGGCAAAAAAAGCTTTCTCCTAACAATGAGGGTGACTCAGGGATGGATACCACACCACAGCCATCTGTGGGTACCATTCCCCCAGTTATTCCCTTTACCTCACAACCACGTGTTTTAACACCACACCCACCCCGCCAAGGTGACCCAACCTATGTGTTTAAAAACACCATTAAGAAAGGTAGGGGCCCTTCAAAGGGACCCAACCAGAAAGGGCCTTCTTCCAAAGGGCCTCCTAATGCTGGCAACCCAGGGAGGGGTGTGGTACACTACGATCAGGTCTCATCTCCCCGCACGTGGAATAGGGGTGCTGACTATCGTAGTTTTCCACCTCCTAACATGGGGTTTGCGGGCCATAATTATGGGCCACAACAGGATGTTGGCCATAGTGCATTTGGGTTCAATATGCCTACTCAAAATCGGTTCATGCCCATTTCTGACTATGACAACAATAGTGGGCATTTACCCACTAGGGGTGGTTTTGGATTTGCCAACCAACCTAGGAACCCATTTACTTACCCCTTGGGTTATCCAGAGACACCTAGTGGCCAATATGGTTTTAATCAAAACTTTTTCAATCCACCTGGGAATACATACAATCAGAATTGGGATTTTCGTAGGGCCCCCCCAGGCCAGGGCGGCAACATAAAATAAAGAGAGGCACCCGAGGGGGGAGGAGGGCCCAGTCGGCCAAAAAGAAAGAGAACCTAGGAATTGGCATATACAATCTTAGCCAACAAATGCTGACCGACACAGAGAAAAAAAATCTAGACAAGGGACTGAAATATGCCCCCCCTAGAAATCTCAGTAAATTTCAAACGTACATGGACGTGCACAAATTTACTAGAAGGCTCAGTATTAAAAGGTATTTTCTTTCCAATCCTATCTCCAGTCATCAGGCCACTAGTGAATATAAACATTCATCCATGGCCAATGCCTTCCTATTCAACCCTCCAGGGTCTTTGGACCCAAGCATTAAGGTGTTTAGGGATGTGGTTTTGAATGACCTTGATAGACTTAAAATAAATAAATCAAACATGAATAAGGATCTGAAAAAAGGTTTAGAGTCTCTATGTCAAAACAAATCTCTGGTCATCAGACCGGCAGATAAAGGGGGGGGGCATTGTCATCCTTGACCAGTGCGATTACTTGAAAGAGTTGCACCGGTTGGTTGATGACACTGATACCTACACCCCTTTGAATAGGGACCCTTTAAGTGGGTACAAAAAGGATCTTGAGGTGATAGTGAAACGGGGATCTCAACGTGGTATCCTGAACAGTAAGGAAACCTTATTCTTGGTGCCTAGAGCCCCATGGGCGTCCGTCATATACTATCTACCCAAGATACACAAGAGCCAGACTTGCCCCCCCGGGACGACTCATCGTTAGTGGTATCGATTCCATTACGTCCCGGGTGGGCAAGTATATAGATTTTTTTCTACAGCCACTCGTCCAGAAGATACCCTCATATATCAGAGACACGAAACAGGTGATCAATACACTCGCTGGTATCTCCCCTAAATCAGGTATATGGATGGTCACAGCTGATGTGACCTCCTTGTACACGATCATCCCACATCAATTGGGACTGGAGGCAGTTTCGTTGTATCTGGACAGAGAATCTGGCCTTTCAAAAACCCAAATAGAGTTCATCATGGATCTATTGAAGTATGCGGCCACACATAATTACTTCATTTTTGACAACATGTTCTATAGACAAGATAGGGGTGTTGCGATGGGGGCGAAGTATGCCCCAAGCTTGGCCAACCTTTTTATGGCCAAGTGGGAGGAGGACGTGATTGATTGTCATCGCCGCCCTGAGATTCTACTCTGGTGTAGATATATCGATGACGTCCTCCTCCTATGGGATGGCTGTGAGGATGATCTCGTTAAGTTTATGGCCGAGCTGAATCAGAACACTAGGGGCATCTGATTCAACTTTGAGTCCAGCCAACATTCCATACATTTTTTGGATCTTCAGATCACCATTGAGAATGGTGAATTTGTCACGTCCACTTTTTTTAAACCAACTGACCGGAATTCATTCATACCATTAGATAGTTGTCATCTGCCAGTTTGGTTAAAATCTGTACCCCTGGGACAATTCATGCGTTTAAAACACAATTGCACTAAAAGTCAGGTATTTGAGAGTCAGGCCTCAATCCTTTCTAAAAGATTTGAGGAGAAAGGATATGACATTTCCACCCTATCTCAATCTATGGAGAGAACTAGGAATACAGAAAGGGCATCTCTATTAGCAGAAAAGATTACAGTAGCTCAAAATGAGAGACTCTCCCTACCTTTTATCACAACTTTTTCTGCACAGCATTTTAGTGTCAAGAAACTCATCCAGAAGCACTGGCACATTTTAACAACAGACCAGGTTTTAGCTCCCATTCTTCCAACACAACCTAGTGTGATATTCAAGGGAGCCTCTACGATTGGAAGCCGTATTGCACCCAGTGTACAGGACCCTCCGAAGGCTGCCAGGACTTTCCTAGAAAACCTTACTGGTTATTACAAGGGTGAACGTTGCCAAGTTTGCTCTTTGAACAGCTGTAGGGATAGGAAGTTGTGTTCCTTCCAATCCTCAGCAACTCAACAAACGTTTGACATTGAGCCTTTTATCACTTGTTCAACAAAGGGGGTTATATACCTTATTCAGTGCCCTTGTGGCCTTCAGTACATCGGCCGTACGAAGAGGGCATTATCGGTCAGGCTAAACGAACATATCGCCAAAATTAGGAGTGGGTATGACAAGCACTCTGTCTCGAGACATTTTGATTTGAAGCACAATAGAGATCCCTCCAAGACCCTATTTGTCGGGATCGACAAATACCGTCCTCACTGGAGGGGCAGTAATCTCGTCCGGGAAATTTCCAGACAAGAAATGGCGTGGATCCACCGTGTCAAAACTTACACGCCATTTGGGTTGAATATCGATACGGATATTAATGCCTTCATTAATAATTCCTAGTATTCCCCTCTCTTTTAATTTTGATTTTAGTGAGATATACATTAAAAATAAAATTTGTCCTACTCCTTTTGCTATCTGACCCATTTGATTCTATTACAACATTAAGCTGTTCAGATGCTGTGTAAGTACCGTTTTGTGTACGCTGCTAGTGCAAATTATCTTTTGGAGGTTTGCAATACTAATGCATTAGTGAGTGGACCAATTACATCTATTTTTAATGTGTGTTTTAAATTTTAATCTATCATAGTAATTACATTATGCCATTTACCTTGGTAGATTTAGTAATGCATTTGGTAATGTTTAATGATGTGTTTTTTATATACTTTTATGCCTGCATATAAGATCATGTTTTTTATGCACATCAGTTCTTATTTAAATGCCGGGCTAAATATTAAGTGAAGTGAATCAAAAAATACGGTAAATAATCCAATTCAGAGAAAAATCAATGAAATTGAAAAAAGGAAACACACCACCAAGTGGTGTGGTAAGTGAAAAACAAAAAAGTGATAGCAATACGATAACCTGGAGAACCACTAGGAGGTGGAATCTCTCTAAGTTAATATATAACTAAAAAGCACTGTGGTGAGTGATGTAACACTTATGTGTGGCAGGAAATAAATAATAAATTGAACCCCAAATGAAGTCCATATAAAATATACGTGTTAGTCCAAAATATATATGCCAGTCCAATATCAGACTGGCATATGCAGTCCAAAAGGGTGAAGTTGGTCAGGAGTTCTTATGAAGAAAAACCAGACAGCAAAAGACTGGAAGATGATAATGATCTTCTCAGGTGTGGAAATCGGGTAATCTTGGTAAATAGTGGGAACCTCATCAGCAATCCACAATAGTATCCAGATAAGTAAATATAAAGATGGGTACTCTTACCAGAATACGTGGACATACACGTCAGCGACGGTATGTCAAACAGGCATGCACGAACTCCTAGGCAGCAGTGATGTCAGTAGAAAGCCTTTTGGTGTGCCAACCTTTGATCCACCAGAGCGGGTTTGATCCAATGACAGGAGACAAATCATGCAGGAGAGGTTCTCAGATGCAGGTGTATGGTGTACAGGCCAATCGTGGAACCATGTAAGGGAAAACGTAACTCACATAGTGCAGTTAATCTCAAAACAAGCCTTTATTAGGCATAGAAAATGAGCCAAATAAACAAAAAACTGGATAAAAAAAAATAGATAAAAATAGATAAAAAAGTACAAGCCCGATGAGAGACGAGTACAAGTGATCACATGTATAAAAATGGCGTAATGAGCAAGTAGCGTATGAGCTATGTACCCGACATGTTTCGAGCGGAAGAGCTCTTCAACTGGGGCATGTGATCACTTGTACTCGTCTCTCATCGGGCTTGTACTTTTTTATCTATTTTTATATATATATTTTTTTATCCAGTTTTCTGTTTATTTGGCTCATTTTCTATGCCTAATAAAGGCTTGTTTTGGGATTACCGGACTATGTGAGTTACGTTTTCCCTTACATGGTTCCACGATTGGCCTGTACACCATACACCTGCATCTGAGAACCTCTCCTGCATGATTTGTCTCCTGTCATTGGATCAAACCCGCTCTGGTGGATCAAAGGTTGGCACACCAAAAGGCTTTCTACTGACATCACTGCTGCCTAGGAGTTTGTGCATGCCTGTTTGACATACCGTCGCTGACGTGTATGTCCACGTATTCTGGTAAGAGTACCCATCTTTATATTTACTTATCTGGATACTATTGTGGATTGCTGATGAGGTTCCCACTATTTACCAAGATTACCCGATTTCCACACCTGAGAAGATCATTACCATCTTCCACTCTTTTGCTGTCTGGTTTTTCTTCATAAGAACTCCTGACCAACTTCACCCTTTTGGACTGCATATGCCAGTCTGATATTGGACTGGCATATATATTTTGGACTAACACGTATATTTTATATGGACTTCATTTGGGGTTCAATTTATTATTTATTTCCTGCCACACATAAGTGTTACATCACTCACCACAGTGCTTTTTAGTTATATATTAACTTAGAGAGATTCCACCTCCTAGTGGTTCTCCAGGTTATCGTATTGCTATCACTTTTTTGTTTTTCACTTACCACACCACTTGGTGGTGTGTTTCCTTTTTTCAATTTCATTGATTTTTCACTGAATTGGATTATTTACCGTATTTTTTGATTCACTTCACTTAATATTTAGCGCTGCACTTTTTCGTTTCCATTCTTTGTACACAACATTGTCTTTTGTTGGTGCTGGCGGCTGCAGGTTAATATTGTTTATGGTCAGCGCAACTTTTCCTCCCCAATTTTCTTATTTAAATGCCAACAAGGGGATTTAAGTGATTTTGTTGTGATCACCTTTGGTCTCTCTTTTAAATCACACAGAAACGAGATCTGTTTACATCTTTAGTTTTGGTCTATTGTGCCTCACATAGTCAGGCACTCTTGGCCAATCAGTGCACTCGGTGTGTGGCCTCTTCCCCCATTCCATATGGAGGCTTGACCCGCTAGTGCTTCTGGTTTGTTTAGACGGCGAATGGCTCTGAGCTGGCGTGTCCTCACGCCGACGCGTGACGTCGGCGTGCGTGATTATGTCACGCGGAAGTCCGCTTCTGCGTTCCAGAGCGGTTTGTCATCGGATCTCACCGCTGGCTTTGGGGGTTCGTTTTAGACACCCCGAGCCACCAGCAGTTTCGTCTATCAGCCGCTCAATATATCAGGCAGTCTATATGTTGTTTTGAGCTGTTTTCAGGTCGTGCGGCGCATTGGTGTATGCGCGTTGTGATCCATGGCAGTTCAGATCGAGGCTTGGTCTGAGCTGCTTGTGCGCATGTGCGCCCGCGGCATGTTTATCCCTATACAGGGTTTGTTATTTAAGGGGGGTTGATTCGGTGTGTCACCCGTGCCCCAGAGGAGGCGATATTTTGCGAAACCGGTCGGGCAGAACGTGTGCTGCATCGGATCACCCCCCGTATACTTGCACTATTTCTATACCATTTGGACGGGTCGTTTTGGATTGCTTCCGGCCGGAGCTCCAAACAGACATGCCTTTTAAACACTGTACAAATGTAAGTGTGTTTTTGACTTTTTTATAAATAAACGTATCTATGGTTTTACACTATTGCGGCCCTTATGTGTCTTCCATGGTACCTGACAACCGAGTCTGTAAGCACTGGAATGAGACGAGGATTGGTTTCCAGCTTAGCCCATCTACACTCCAATTACCAACGGTTCACCATTGACATGCTTTCTGGGGTCTTCTTTTAGTTAAGAGACCGCCAGACATCTGGTAAGCGGCTTCAATTGCTTTTGGTGGAGGATCACTATTTTCTGGATTGTCACTTCAAATCTTTGGATTTCTATCTGTGGACCCATTGGTTTTTTCTTTTTCCCACCACACGGGTGAATAGGAGCTTCGTCGTCCCTCTAAGGACTTTGTTTTTCTTATTGCCCCCTTTTTTTTTTCCCCTCACTCATGGACATTGATTTGTGATATGTTGTTTGGGATCATATGTTTTATTGATTTGTTTAGCGCATCTTGTTTTTTTCCTATGTTACCACTGTTTCACTATATACAGTAAGGTGCAGCTTTATTTTGTATCCACAAGAGCGTTCTTTAGGAGTATTCTTGTATTGTATATTTATTCAATTAGCGCAGTTGCTCCCCCACTCTTTTTTCCACATTTGTTCTACGTTTACAATTGCAGCTTTTTTCTTTTCATTTCACTATGGATATATTTGATTTCCGCTCCAAACGAGTTGTTAATCTAGAGGGGGGTTTTGACACCACCCCCACTGCACCAGGGTCGGATGTGGGTGGTCTTTTTATGCGATTAAAAAACCTATTGGTAGCTGAAATACATACCCAATGGGATATCGCATTCCTGGAAACCTACATCAAAGGGGCCATGGTGCCTCGGAGTTTAAGATGGGAAGTGTTCCCTCAACAAGGAGACACTGACCTAGCTGGGTGGTATAAATATTTAAATGATTCAGGGGTGTCTTTTTTGCGACAAACTAGCCAAACTGGACGATGAAATCAAATCTGTTAAGGATTTACTCACCCCTTTTAAAAATAGTGATGAGTATAACAACCAATCTACCAGTTTACTAAAAACTCTTGATAAAGAGGAAAGGGAACAGAAAGCTAAAACGAAAAAGAAATTCATCAGAGACAGCGATGACTACAAATCTAGTCTTGTTTTCTTATGGCAAAAAAAGCTTTCTCCTAACAATGAGGGTGACTCAGGGATGGATACCACACCACAGCCATCTGTGGGTACCATTCCCCCAGTTATTCCCTTTACCTCACAACCACGTGTTTTAACACCACACCCACCCCGCCAAGGTGACCCAACCTATGTGTTTAAAAACACCATTAAGAAAGGTAGGGGCCCTTCAAAGGGACCCAACCAGAAAGGGCCTTCTTCCAAAGGGCCTCCTTATGTTGGTAACCCAGGGAGGGGTGTGGTACACTACGATCAGGTCTCATCTCCTCGCACGTGGAATAGAGGTCCTGATTATCGTAGTTTTCCACCTCCTAACATGGGGTTTGCGGGCCATAATTATGGGCCGCAACAGGATGTTAGCCATAGTGCATTTGGGTTTAACATCCCTACTCACAATCGGTTTATGCCCATCTCTGACTATGACAACAGTAGTGGGCAATTACCCACTAGGGGTGGTTTTGGATCTGCCAACCAACCTAGGAACCCATTTACTTACCCCTTGGGTTATCCAGAGACACCTAGTGGCCAATATGGTTTTAATCAAAACTTTTTCAATCCACCTGGGAATACATACAATCAGAATTGGGATTTTCGTAGGGCCCCCCCAGGCCAGGGCGGCAACATAAAATAAAGAGAGGCACCCGAGGGGGGAGGAGGGCCCAGTCGGCCAAAAAGAAAGAGAACCTAGGAATTGGCATATACAATCTTAGCCAACAAATGCTGACCGACACAGAGAAAAAAAATCTAGACAAGGGACTGAAATATGCCCCCCCTAGAAATCTCAGTAAATTTCAAACGTACATGGACGTGCACAAATTTACTAGAAGGCTCAGTATTAAAAGGTATTTTCTTTCCAATCCTATCTCCAGTCATCAGGCCACTAGTGAATATAAACATTCATCCATGGCCAATGCCTTTCTATTCAACCCTCCAGGGTCTTTGGACCCAAGCATTAAGGTGTTTAGGGATGTGGTTTTGAATGACCTTGATAGACTTAAAATAAATAAATCAAACATGAATAAGGATCTGAAAAAAGGTTTAGAGTCTCTATGTCAAAACAAATCTCTGGTCATCAGACCAGCAGATAAAGGGGGGGGCATTGTCATCCTTGACCAGTGCGATTACTTGAAAGAGTTGCACCGGTTGGTTGATGACACTGATAACTACACCCCTTTGAATAGGGACCCTTTAAGTGGGTACAAAAAGGATCTTGAGGTGATAGTGAAACGGGGATCTCAACGTGGTATCCTGAACAGTAAGGAAACCTTATTCTTGGTGCCTAGAGCCCCACGGGCGTCCGTCATATACTATCTACCCAAGATACACAAGAGCCAGACTTGCCCCCCCGGGACGACTCATCGTTAGTGGTATCGATTCCATTACGTCCCGGGTGGGCAAGTATATAGATTTTTTTCTACAGCCACTCGTCCAGAAGATACCCTCATATATCAGAGACACGAAACAGGTGATCAATACACTCGCTGGTATCTCCCCTAAATCAGGTATATGGATGGTCACAGCTGATGTGACCTCCTTGTACACGATCATCCCACATCAATTGGGACTGGAGGCAGTTTCGTTGTATCTGGACAGAGAATCTGGCCTTTCAAAAACCCAAATAGAGTTCATCATGGATCTATTGAAGTATGCGGCCACACATAATTACTTCATTTTTGACAACATGTTCTATAGACAAGATAGGGGTGTTGCGATGGGGGCGAAGTATGCCCCAAGCTTGGCCAACCTTTTTATGGCCAAGTGGGAGGAGGACGTGATTGATTGTCATCGCCGCCCTGAGATTCTACTCTGGTGTAGATATATCGATGACGTCCTCCTCCTATGGGATGGCTGTGAGGATAATCTCGTTAAGTTTATGGCCGAGCTGAATCAGAACACTAGGGGCATCTGATTCAACTTTGAGTCCAGCCAACATTCCATACATTTTTTGGATCTTCAGATCACCATTGAGAATGGTGAATTTGTCACGTCCACTTTTTTTAAACCAACTGACCGGAATTCATTCATACCATTAGATAGTTGTCATCTGCCAGTTTGGTTAAAATCTGTACCCCTGGGACAATTCATGCGTTTAAAACACAATTGCACTAAAAGTCAGGTATTTGAGAGTCAGGCCTCAATCCTTTCTAAAAGATTTGAGGAGAAAGGATATGACATTTCCACCCTATCTCAATCTATGGAGAGAACTAGGAATACAGAAAGGGCATCTCTATTAGCAGAAAAGATTACAGTAGCTCAAAATGAGAGACTCTCCCTACCTTTTATCACAACTTTTTCTGCACAGCATTTTAGTGTCAAGAAACTCATCCAGAAGCACTGGCACATTTTAACAACAGACCAGGTTTTAGCTCCCATTCTTCCAACACAACCTAGTGTGATATTCAAGGGAGCCTCTACGATTGGAAGCCGTATTGCACCCAGTGTACAGGACCCTCCGAAGGCTGCCAGGACTTTCCTAGAAAACCTTACTGGTTATTACAAGGGTGAACGTTGCCAAGTTTGCTCTTTGAACAGCTGTAGGGATAGGAAGTTGTGTTCCTTCCAATCCTCAGCAACTCAACAAACGTTTGACATTGAGCCTTTTATCACTTGTTCAACAAAGGGGGTTATATACCTTATTCAGTGCCCTTGTGGCCTTCAGTACATCGGCCGTACGAAGAGGGCATTATCGGTCAGGCTAAACGAACATATCGCCAAAATTAGGAGTGGGTATGACAAGCACTCTGTCTCGAGACATTTTGATTTGAAGCACAATAGAGATCCCTCCAAGACCCTATTTGTCGGGATCGACAAATACCGTCCTCACTGGAGGGGCAGTAATCTCGTCCGGGAAATTTCCAGACAAGAAATGGCGTGGATCCACCGTGTCAAAACTTACACGCCATTTGGGTTGAATATCGATACGGATATTAATGCCTTCATTAATAATTCCTAGTATTCCCCTCTCTTTTAATTTTGATTTTAGTGAGATATACATTAAAAATAAAATTTGTCCTACTCCTTTTGCTATCTGACCCATTTGATTCTATTACAACATTAAGCTGTTCAGATGCTGTGTAAGTACCGTTTTGTGTACGCTGCTAGTGCAAATTATCTTTTGGAGGTTTGCAATACTAATGCATTAGTGAGTGGACCAATTACATCTATTTTTAATGTGTGTTTTAAATTTTAATCTATCATAGTAATTACATTATGCCATTTACCTTGGTAGATTTAGTAATGCATTTGGTAATGTTTAATGATGTGTTTTTTATATACTTTTATGCCTGCATATAAGATCATGTTTTTTATGCACATCAGTTCTTATTTAAATGCCGGGCTAAATATTAAGTGAAGTGAATCAAAAAATACGGTAAATAATCCAATTCAGAGAAAAATCAATGAAATTGAAAAAAGGAAACACACCACCAAGTGGTGTGGTAAGTGAAAAACAAAAAAGTGATAGCAATACGATAACCTGGAGAACCACTAGGAGGTGGAATCTCTCTAAGTTAATATATAACTAAAAAGCACTGTGGTGAGTGATGTAACACTTATGTGTGGCAGGAAATAAATAATAAATTGAACCCCAAATGAAGTCCATATAAAATATACGTGTTAGTCCAAAATATATATGCCAGTCCAATATCAGACTGGCATATGCAGTCCAAAAGGGTGAAGTTGGTCAGGAGTTCTTATGAAGAAAAACCAGACAGCAAAAGACTGGAAGATGATAATGATCTTCTCAGGTGTGGAAATCGGGTAATCTTGGTAAATAGTGGGAACCTCATCAGCAATCCACAATAGTATCCAGATAAGTAAATATAAAGATGGGTACTCTTACCAGAATACGTGGACATACACGTCAGCGACGGTATGTCAAACAGGCATGCACGAACTCCTAGGCAGCAGTGATGTCAGTAGAAAGCCTTTTGGTGTGCCAACCTTTGATCCACCAGAGCGGGTTTGATCCAATGACAGGAGACAAATCATGCAGGAGAGGTTCTCAGATGCAGGTGTATGGTGTACAGGCCAATCGTGGAACCATGTAAGGGAAAACGTAACTCACATAGTGCAGTTAATCTCAAAACAAGCCTTTATTAGGCATAGAAAATGAGCCAAATAAACAAAAAACTGGATAAAAAAAAATAGATAAAAATAGATAAAAAAGTACAAGCCCGATGAGAGACGAGTACAAGTGATCACATGTATAAAAATGGCGTAATGAGCAAGTAGCGTATGAGCTATGTACCCGACATGTTTCGAGCGGAAGAGCTCTTCAACTGGGGCATGTGATCACTTGTACTCGTCTCTCATCGGGCTTGTACTTTTTTATCTATTTTTATATATATATTTTTTTATCCAGTTTTCTGTTTATTTGGCTCATTTTCTATGCCTAATAAAGGCTTGTTTTGGGATTACCGGACTATGTGAGTTACGTTTTCCCTTACATGGTTCCACGATTGGCCTGTACACCATACACCTGCATCTGAGAACCTCTCCTGCATGATTTGTCTCCTGTCATTGGATCAAACCCGCTCTGGTGGATCAAAGGTTGGCACACCAAAAGGCTTTCTACTGACATCACTGCTGCCTAGGAGTTTGTGCATGCCTGTTTGACATACCGTCGCTGACGTGTATGTCCACGTATTCTGGTAAGAGTACCCATCTTTATATTTACTTATCTGGATACTATTGTGGATTGCTGATGAGGTTCCCACTATTTACCAAGATTACCCGATTTCCACACCTGAGAAGATCATTACCATCTTCCACTCTTTTGCTGTCTGGTTTTTCTTCATAAGAACTCCTGACCAACTTCACCCTTTTGGACTGCATATGCCAGTCTGATATTGGACTGGCATATATATTTTGGACTAACACGTATATTTTATATGGACTTCATTTGGGGTTCAATTTATTATTTATTTCCTGCCACACATAAGTGTTACATCACTCACCACAGTGCTTTTTAGTTATATATTAACTTAGAGAGATTCCACCTCCTAGTGGTTCTCCAGGTTATCGTATTGCTATCACTTTTTTGTTTTTCACTTACCACACCACTTGGTGGTGTGTTTCCTTTTTTCAATTTCATTGATTTTTCACTGAATTGGATTATTTACCGTATTTTTTGATTCACTTCACTTAATATTTAGCGCTGCACTTTTTCGTTTCCATTCTTTGTACACAACATTGTCTTTTGTTGGTGCTGGCGGCTGCAGGTTAATATTGTTTATGGTCAGCGCAACTTTTCCTCCCCAATTTTCTTATTTAAATGCCAACAAGGGGATTTAAGTGATTTTGTTGTGATCACCTTTGGTCTCTCTTTTAAATCACACAGAAACGAGATCTGTTTACATCTTTAGTTTTGGTCTATTGTGCCTCACATAGTCAGGCACTCTTGGCCAATCAGTGCACTCGGTGTGTGGCCTCTTCCCCCATTCCATATGGAGGCTTGACCCGCTAGTGCTTCTGGTTTGTTTAGACGGCGAATGGCTCTGAGCTGGCGTGTCCTCACGCCGACGCGTGACGTCGGCGTGCGTGATTATGTCACGCGGAAGTCCGCTTCTGCGTTCCAGAGCGGTTTGTCATCGGATCTCACCGCTGGCTTTGGGGGTTCGTTTTAGACACCCCGAGCCACCAGCAGTTTCGTCTATCAGCCGCTCAATATATCAGGCAGTCTATATGTTGTTTTGAGCTGTTTTCAGGTCGTGCGGCGCATTGGTGTATGCGCGTTGTGATCCATGGCAGTTCAGATCGAGGCTTGGTCTGAGCTGCTTGTGCGCATGTGCGCCCGCGGCATGTTTATCCCTATACAGGGTTTGTTATTTAAGGGGGGTTGATTCGGTGTGTCACCCGTGCCCCAGAGGAGGCGATATTTTGCGAAACCGGTCGGGCAGAACGTGTGCTGCATCGGATCACCCCCCGTATACTTGCACTATTTCTATACCATTTGGACGGGTCGTTTTGGATTGCTTCCGGCCGGAGCTCCAAACAGACATGCCTTTTAAACACTGTACAAATGTAAGTGTGTTTTTGACTTTTTTATAAATAAACGTATCTATGGTTTTACACTATTGCGGCCCTTATGTGTCTTCCATGGTACCTGACAACCGAGTCTGTAAGCACTGGAATGAGACGAGGATTGGTTTCCAGCTTAGCCCATCTACACTCCAATTACCAACGGTTCACCATTGACATGCTTTCTGGGGTCTTCTTTTAGTTAAGAGACCGCCAGACATCTGGTAAGCGGCTTCAATTGCTTTTGGTGGAGGATCACTATTTTCTGGATTGTCACTTCAAATCTTTGGATTTCTATCTGTGGACCCATTGGTTTTTTCTTTTTCCCACCACACGGGTGAATAGGAGCTTCGTCGTCCCTCTAAGGACTTTGTTTTTCTTATTGCCCCCTTTTTTTTTCCCCTCACTCATGGACATTGATTTGTGATATGTTGTTTGGGATCATATGTTTTATTGATTTGTTTAGCGCATCTTGTTTTTTTCCTATGTTACCACTGTTTCACTATATACAGTAAGGTGCAGCTTTATTTTGTATCCACAAGAGCGTTCTTTAGGAGTATTCTTGTATTGTATATTTATTCAATTAGCGCAGTTGCTCCCCCACTCTTTTTTCCACATTTGTTCTACGTTTACAATTGCAGCTTTTTTCTTTTCATTTCACTATGGATATATTTGATTTCCGCTCCAAACGAGTTGTTAATCTAGAGGGGGGTTTTGACACCACCCCCACTGCACCAGGGTCGGATGTGGGTGGTCTTTTTATGCGATTAAAAAACCTATTGGTAGCTGAAATACATACCCAATGGGATATCGCATTCCTGGAAACCTACATCAAAGGGGCCATGGTGCCTCGGAGTTTAAGATGGGAAGTGTTCCCTCAACAAGGAGACACTGACCTAGCTGGGTGGTATAAATATTTAAATGATTCAGGGGTGTCTTTTTTGCGACAAACTAGCCAAACTGGACGATGAAATCAAATCTGTTAAGGATTTACTCACCCCTTTTAAAAATAGTGATGAGTATAACAACCAATCTACCAGTTTACTAAAAACTCTTGATAAAGAGGAAAGGGAACAGAAAGCTAAAACGAAAAAGAAATTCATCAGAGACAGCGATGACTACAAATCTAGTCTTGTTTTCTTATGGCAAAAAAAGCTTTCTCCTAACAATGAGGGTGACTCAGGGATGGATACCACACCACAGCCATCTGTGGGTACCATTCCCCCAGTTATTCCCTTTACCTCACAACCACGTGTTTTAACACCACACCCACCCCGCCAAGGTGACCCAACCTATGTGTTTAAAAACACCATTAAGAAAGGTAGGGGCCCTTCAAAGGGACCCAACCAGAAAGGGCCTTCTTCCAAAGGGCCTCCTAATGCTGGCAACCCAGGGAGGGGTGTGGTACACTACGATCAGGTCTCATCTCCTCGCACGTGGAATAGAGGTCCTGATTATCGTAGTTTTCCACCTCCTAACATGGGGTTTGCGGGCCATAATTATGGGCCGCAACAGGATGTTAGCCATAGTGCATTTGGGTTTAACATCCCTACTCACAATCGGTTTATGCCCATCTCTGACTATGACAACAATAGTGGGCATTTACCCACTAGGGGTGGTTTTGGATTTGCCAACCAACCTAGGAACCCATTTACTTACCCCTTGGGTTATCCAGAGACACCTAGTGGCCAATATGGTTTTAATCAAAACTTTTTCAATCCACCTGGGAATACATACAATCAGAATTGGGATTTTCGTAGGGCCCCCCCAGGCCAGGGCGGCAACATAAAATAAAGAGAGGCACCCGAGGGGGGAGGAGGGCCCAGTCGGCCAAAAAGAAAGAGAACCTAGGAATTGGCATATACAATCTTAGCCAACAAATGCTGACCGACACAGAGAAAAAAAATCTAGACAAGGGACTGAAATATGCCCCCCCTAGAAATCTCAGTAAATTTCAAACGTACATGGACGTGCACAAATTTACTAGAAGGCTCAGTATTAAAAGGTATTTTCTTTCCAATCCTATCTCCAGTCATCAGGCCACTAGTGAATATAAACATTCATCCATGGCCAATGCCTTTCTATTCAACCCTCCAGGGTCTTTGGACCCAAGCATTAAGGTGTTTAGGGATGTGGTTTTGAATGACCTTGATAGACTTAAAATAAATAAATCAAACATGAATAAGGATCTGAAAAAAGGTTTAGAGTCTCTATGTCAAAACAAATCTCTGGTCATCAGACCAGCAGATAAAGGGGGGGGCATTGTCATCCTTGACCAGTGCGATTACTTGAAAGAGTTGCACCGGTTGGTTGATGACACTGATAACTACACCCCTTTGAATAGGGACCCTTTAAGTGGGTACAAAAAGGATCTTGAGGTGATAGTGAAACGGGGATCTCAACGTGGTATCCTGAACAGTAAGGAAACCTTATTCTTGGTGCCTAGAGCCCCACGGGCGTCCGTCATATACTATCTACCCAAGATACACAAGAGCCAGACTTGCCCCCCCGGGACGACTCATCGTTAGTGGTATCGATTCCATTACGTCCCGGGTGGGCAAGTATATAGATTTTTTTCTACAGCCACTCGTCCAGAAGATACCCTCATATATCAGAGACACGAAACAGGTGATCAATACACTCGCTGGTATCTCCCCTAAATCAGGTATATGGATGGTCACAGCTGATGTGACCTCCTTGTACACGATCATCCCACATCAATTGGGACTGGAGGCAGTTTCGTTGTATCTGGACAGAGAATCTGGCCTTTCAAAAACCCAAATAGAGTTCATCATGGATCTATTGAAGTATGCGGCCACACATAATTACTTCATTTTTGACAACATGTTCTATAGACAAGATAGGGGTGTTGCGATGGGGGCGAAGTATGCCCCAAGCTTGGCCAACCTTTTTATGGCCAAGTGGGAGGAGGACGTGATTGATTGTCATCGCCGCCCTGAGATTCTACTCTGGTGTAGATATATCGATGACGTCCTCCTCCTATGGGATGGCTGTGAGGATAATCTCGTTAAGTTTATGGCCGAGCTGAATCAGAACACTAGGGGCATCTGATTCAACTTTGAGTCCAGCCAACATTCCATACATTTTTTGGATCTTCAGATCACCATTGAGAATGGTGAATTTGTCACGTCCACTTTTTTTAAACCAACTGACCGGAATTCATTCATACCATTAGATAGTTGTCATCTGCCAGTTTGGTTAAAATCTGTACCCCTGGGACAATTCATGCGTTTAAAACACAATTGCACTAAAAGTCAGGTATTTGAGAGTCAGGCCTCAATCCTTTCTAAAAGATTTGAGGAGAAAGGATATGACATTTCCACCCTATCTCAATCTATGGAGAGAACTAGGAATACAGAAAGGGCATCTCTATTAGCAGAAAAGATTACAGTAGCTCAAAATGAGAGACTCTCCCTACCTTTTATCACAACTTTTTCTGCACAGCATTTTAGTGTCAAGAAACTCATCCAGAAGCACTGGCACATTTTAACAACAGACCAGGTTTTAGCTCCCATTCTTCCAACACAACCTAGTGTGATTCAAGGGAGCCTCTACGATTGGAAGCCGTATTGCACCCAGTGTACAGGACCCTCCGAAGGCTGCCAGGACTTTCCTAGAAAACCTTACTGGTTATTACAAGTGTAAACGTTGCCAAGTTTGCTCTTTGAACAGCTGTAGGGATAGGAAGTTGTGTTCCTTCCAATCCTCAGCAACTCGACAAACGTTTGACATTGAGCCTTTTATCACTTGTTCAACAAAGGGGGTTATATACCTTATTCAGTGCCCTTGTGGCCTTCAGTACATCGGCCGTACGAAGAGGGCATTATCGGTCAGGCTAAACGAACATATCGCCAAAATTAGGAGTGGGTATGACAAGCACTCTGTCTCGAGACATTTTGATTTGAAGCACAATAGAGATCCCTCCAAGACCCTATTTGTCGGGATCGACAAATACCGTCCTCATTGGAGGGGCAGTAATCTCGTCCGGGAAATTTCCAGACAAGAAATGGCGTGGATCCACCGCGTCAAAACTTACACGCCATTTGGGTTGAATATCGATACGGATATTAATGCCTTCATTAATAATTCCTAGTATTCCCCTCTCTTTTAATTTTGATTTTAGTGAGATATACATTAAAAATAAAATTTGTCCTACTCCTTTTGCTATCTGACCCATTTGATTCTATTACAACATTAAGCTGTTCAGATGCTGTGTAAGTACCGTTTTGTGTACGCTGCTAGTGCAAATTATCTTTTGGAGGTTTGCAATACTAATGCATTAGTGAGTGGACCAATTACATCTATTTTTAATGTGTGTTTTAAATTTTAATCTATCATAGTAATTACATTATGCCATTTACCTTGGTAGATTTAGTAATGCATTTGGTAATGTTTAATGATGTGTGTTTTATATACTTTTATGCCTGCATATAAGATCATGTTTTTTATGCACATCAGTTCTTATTTAAATGCCGGGCTAAATATTAAGTGAAGTGAATCAAAAAATACGGTAAATAATCCAATTCAGAGAAAAATCAATGAAATTGAAAAAAGGAAACACACCACCAAGTGGTGTGGTAAGTGAAAAACAAAAAAGTGATAGCAATACGATAACCTGGAGAACCACTAGGAGGTGGAATCTCTCTAAGTTAATATATAACTAAAAAGCACTGTGGTGAGTGATGTAACACTTATGTGTGGCAGGAAATAGATAATAAATTGAACCCCAAATGAAGTCCATATAAAATATACGTGTTAGTCCAAAATATATATGCCAGTCCAATATCAGACTGGCATATGCAGTCCAAAAGGGTGAAGTTGGTCAGGAGTTCTTATGAAGAAAAACCAGACAGCAAAAGAGTGGAAGATGATAATGATCTTCTCAGGTGTGGAAATCGGGTAATCTTGGTAAATAGTGGGAACCTCATCAGCAATCCACAATAGTATCCAGATAAGTAAATATAAAGATGGGTACTCTTACCAGAATACGTGGACATACACGTCAGCGACGGTATGTCAAACAGGCATGCACGAACTCCTAGGCAGCAGTGATGTCAGTAGAAAGCCTTTTGGTGTGCCAACCTTTGATCCACCAGAGCGGGTTTGATCCAATGACAGGAGACAAATCATGCAGGAGAGGTTCTCAGATGCAGGTGTATGGTGTACAGGCCAATCGTGGAACCATGTAAGGGAAAACGTAACTCACATGGTGCAGTTAATCTCAAAACAAGCCTTTATTAGGCATAGAAAATGAGCCAAATAAACAGAAAACTGGATAAAATAAATAAATATAAAAATAGATAAAAAAGTACAAGCCCGATGAGAGACGAGTACAAGTGATCACATGTATAAAAATGGCGTAATGAGCAAGTAGCGTATGAGCTATGTACCCGACATGTTTCGAGCGGAAGAGCTCTTCAACTGGGGCATGTGATCACTTGTACTCGTCTCTCATCGGGCTTGTACTTTTTTATCTATTTTTATATATATTTTTTTTTATCCAGTTTTCTGTTTATTTGGCTCATTTTCTATGCCTAATAAAGGCTTGTTTTGGGATTACCGGACTATGTGAGTTACGTTTTCCCTTACATGGTTCCACGATTGGCCTGTACACCATACAACTGCATCTGAGAACCTCTCATGCATGATTTGTCTCCTGTCATTGGATCAAACCCGCTCTGGTGGATCAAAGGTTGGCACACCAAAAGGCTTTCTACTGACATCACTGCTGCCTAGGAGTTCGTGCATGCCTGTTTGACATACCGTCGCTGACGTGTATGTCCACGTATTCTGGTAAGAGTACCCATCTTTATATTTACTTATCTGGATACTATTGTGGATTGCTGATGAGGTTCCCACTATTTACCAAGATTACCCGATTTCCACACCTGAGAAGATCATTACCATCTTCCACTCTTTTGCTGTCTGGTTTTTCTTCATAAGAACTCCTGACCAACTTCACCCTTTTGGACTGCATATGCCAGTCTGATATTGGACTGGCACATATATTTTGGACTAACACGTATATTTTATATGGACTTCATTTGGGGTTCAATTTATTATTTATTTCCTGCCACACATAAGTGTTACATCACTCACCACAGTGCTTTTTAGTTATATATTAACTTAGAGAGATTCCACCTCCTAGTGGTTCTCCAGGTTATCGTATTGCTATCACTTTTTTGTTTTTCACTTACCACACCACTTGGTGGTGTGTTTCCTTTTTTCAATTTCATTGATTTTTCACTGAATTGGATTATTTACCGTATTTTTTGATTCACTTCACTTAATATTTAGCACTGCACTTTTTCGTTTCCATTCTTTGTACACAACATTGTCTTTTGTTGGTGCTGGCGGCTGCAGGTTAATATTGTTTATGGTCAGCGCAACTTTTCCTCCCCAATTTTCTTATTTAAATGCCAACAAGGGGATTTAAGTGATTTTGTTGTGATCACCTTTGGTCTCTCTTTTAAATCACACAGAAACGAGATCTGTTTACATCTTTAGTTTTGGTCTATTGTGCCTCACATAGTCAGGCACTCTTGGCCAATCAGTGCACTCGGTGTGTGGCCTCTTCCCCCATTCCATATGGAGGCTTGACCCGCTAGTGCTTCTGGTTTGTTTAGACGGCGAATGGCTCTGAGCTGGCGTGTCCTCACGCCGACGCGTGACGTCGGCGTGCGTGATTATGTCACGCGGAAGTCCGCTTCTGCGTTCCAGAGCGGTTTGTCATCGGATCTCACCGCTGGCTTTGGGGGTTCGTTTTAGACTCCCCGAGCCACCAGCAGTTTCGTCTATCAGCCGCTCAATATATCAGGCAGTCTATATGTTGTTTTGAGCTGTTTTCAGGTCGTGCGGCGCATTGGTGTATGTGCGTTGTGATCCATGGCAGTTCAGATCGAGGCTTGGTCTGAGCTGCTTGTGCGCATGTGCGCCCGCGGCATGTTTATCCCTATACAGGGTTTGTTATTTAAGGGGTGTGT
The DNA here is from genome assembly GCF_905171775.1 of Rana temporaria. Taxonomy (NCBI): domain Eukaryota; kingdom Metazoa; phylum Chordata; class Amphibia; order Anura; family Ranidae; genus Rana; species Rana temporaria. The sequence goes on along the minus strand of NC_053490.1, from coordinate 355,061,408 downwards.
CACCCGTGCCCCAGAGGAGGCGATATTTCGCGAAACCGGTCGGGCGGAACGTGTGCTGCATCGGATCACCCCCCGTATACTTGCACTATTTCTATACCATTTGGACGGGTCGTTTTGGATTGCTTCCGGCCGGAGCTCCAAACAGACATGCCTTTTAAACACTGTACAAATGTAAGTGTGTTTTTGACTTTTTTATAAATAAACGTATCTATGGTTTTACACTATTGCGGCCCTTATGTGTCTTCCATGGTACCTGACAACCGAGTCTGTAAGCACTGGAATGAGACGAGGATTGGTTTCCAGCTTAGCCCATCTACACTCCAATTACCAACGGTTCACCATTGACATGCTTTCTGGGGTCTTCTTTTAGTTAAGAGACCGCCAGACATCTGGTAAGCGGCTTCAATTGCTTTTGGTGGAGGATCACTATTTTCTGGATTGTCACTTCAAATCTTTGGATTTCTATCTGTGGACCCATTGGTTTTTTCTTTTTCCCACCACACGGGTGAATAGGAGCTTCGTCGTCCCTCTAAGGACTTTGTTTTTCTTATTCCCCCCCCTTTTTTTTTCTCACTCGTGGACATTGATTTGTGATATGTTGTTTGGGATCATATGTTTTATTGATTTGTTTAGCGCATCTTGTTTTTGTCTAAGTCGTGGAGGCTTAAATAGAGCCCCGCTCCGTGCGGAGGAGACATACAGCGCGGCGCGGCTGTATGACATCATCCGCAAAGGCCGCGCAAACCCTACCAAACGTAGGCGTCGCATATACATAGGCGGCGCGCTGCGTAGGAGGCATTACATCACGACGGAGGGCTCCATCTAGTGGTGTAATTAGATATCTCCACGGTGGAAAGGAGATATATAATACGCGGCCAACACTATACATGGAGAGAGAAATATCTCGTGAGATGGGACATAATACACAGGAAGGGCAGAACCTAGAGGGACAAAAGAAGGGAAAAAGGAAGAAACAGGAGGCGCAAGAAGGCACCTGAGGGGGATTGGCACTTCACAAGCCCATCATGTAGATTACATTATTTGCATCATTCTTTAATTAGAACCATATATATATTTCAATTTAGCTTATTAATTCCTTTGAAAAAAATATCAGGACACGCACAAACGCGGTTAAGTTTGGAAGTATCGTGGAAAAATTTGCACAAACTCTTAAAAATAAATACAATACTATAGATCATTATACAGCATAGCATAGAGCACAGGATCAAGGATAATGTAGGAAAAAACCAATGGAAGGGGGGGGAAGGGGGGGTTTTGAGAAGGTGAGAAGGGGGGAGGAAGAAAAGGGGAGGGGGGGAAAGAATATTTTATGTACAGATGAAAATTGATAGTATTATAACCGTATCATAAATCATGCATTAAATATAATGTATACTGATATTCCCTGGAGCTAATAGCGTAATAAGAAATGTATCAAACAGTGAATTCAGGACTTATAATAGAAATATATGATGAATAAATATATTTAAATAACAGGTTTATAGTAGAGCTCATAGATTGTGTAGATGATTATTGGTTATCAAGGGGAAGGGAAGAAGAGGGAAAAGGGGAGGGGGGAGAGAAGGGGGGATGGAAATGAAGGGAATGGGGTGAAGGGAACTAATTATAAAAAAGGTTTGTAAGATTGTGCCTCATTGAGGCCAGGGGTACACAGGGCATTAAGGCGTTTGATCCATAGGGTTTCTTTTTGTAATATTAATTTATCCCAGTTTCCCCCCAGTTCATTTTTGGGGACTACCGCAAGGGCAATGAAAGAGACCACTTTGTTGTTAAAACTGTGATACAGGTCTAAATGGCAGCTCACTGAGGTCAACATTTTCCCTTCTGCCGAATAATAGACATGGTCTTGAATCCTAGCTTTGAAATTTCTAATTGTCTTACCAACGTAAAAGGCCTGGCACTGACACGTCATCAAATAGATTATTCCCTGCGTATTGCAGTCTGCATGGAAGTTGGGTGTAAAAATGTCACCGTTTGGTAAAGTGAAAGTTGTGCCCTCAGTGACCCATGGGCAAAATGAACAGTGACCACAGTGGGTGATACCGTTAGTGGGTGTTAGCCGTTTAGAATTTGGTACGTAATGACTGGAATCAATTGGTCTCGTAGGGAGACCTCCTAAATGTTATATCAGGTTTAGGACCAATATATTTTTTCAAGACAGGGTCATTGGTAAGTAGAGTCCAATGTTTGGTCAGTATGTTGCGTAATTCATTATGATGGCCAGAGAATCGTGTAATAAATCTGACTGGTTGAGAAACAGGGTTTACCTTTTGTTTGTATAATAGACTGGCACAAGGTTTTCCAAAAGCCTTGTTAAATGCTTTGCGTAACAAGGTTTTACTGTACCCTCTATTCAGGAGACAGAGTTTGAGGAGGTTGGCTTGTTCAATGAAATCAGTGGTTAAAGTGCAGTTTCTGCGAAGACGCAGGTATTGAGCATATGGTATGCTCCGAATTAGGTTAGCTGGGTGGGCACTATCTGCATGTAGCAGTGTGTTTCCCGCCGTCTCCTTTCTATAGAGTGATGATGTTAGTCTTCCTTTAGCGTCTTTGAGAATAGTAAGATCTAGAAAAGTCACTTGGTTTTGTGCGCTAGTGTAGGTAAATTTCAAATTGTAACTGTTAATGTTTAGTACCTCTATGAAATCATGTAATAGGTCCAATGACCCTGTCCAGATTATAAAAATATCATCAATATAGCGTAACCAATTAGCGACATAATTGATGTAAATGGCCAGTTCTTCGTTTGAAAAAATAAATCGTTTCCCACCCCCCCAGGTACAGGTTCGCGTAGGCAGGGGCACAACAAGTGCCCATTGCCACGCCCTGTACCTGGAGGTAGTGGGACTCTTTAAAAACAAAATAATTTCGGGTGAGTATAAAACGTAAAAGCTCTATAACGAAATAGTTGTGTTTCCACGAATGATGATCTTGTTCATTGAGGAATGCTCGCGCTGTCGAGATGCCCTGCTCGTGAGGGATACTGGAGTAGAGAGCTTCCACATCCAGAGTCACGAGCAGGGCATCTCGAGGCACGATCATATCCTAAATCTGTTTCAAAAGGTCAAGTGTATCTCTTGTATATGATGGTAGCGCCAGTACATGTGGCATAAGGATCGAGTCCACATAGCGACTCGCATTTTCCGTAAGTGATCCGATCCCAGAGACTATTGGTCTTCCTGGTGGGCATTTGGGGTGTTTATGGATCTTAGGTAATGCGTATAGCGTTGGCGTTCTAGGATACCGTGTATTCAAATAGTTGTATAGGTCTTGATCGATCAAACCATTCTGGTGAGCCAAAGCTAAAATGACCAGAAATTCATCTCTAAATTGTGTAATTTTGGTTTGATTCATCCATTTGTACCAATCTTGGTTTTGAAGTATTTTCATGACCATTTTTTGTAATTTTGTTTCGTCATTAATACTACATTTCCACCTTTATCTGATGCCTTGATTTCAAGGTCAGGGTGGCGTTGAAGGTTGTTAATGGCTTGTTGTTGTTCTTTTGAGATGTTATGGTTTAAAGGGTTAATGTCTAACTTTTTGAGGTCATTAACCACTTCCATACAGGGCAGTTATACACACATCCATACCAGGCCTATTCTGGCACTTCTTTCCTACATGTACAAATCATATTTTTTTTGCTAGAAAATTACACAGAACCCCCAAACATTATATATGTTTTTTTAGCAGACACCCTAGGGAATAAAACAACGGTCATTGAAACGTTTTATCTTGCACGCTATTTGCGCAATAATTTTTCAAACGCCTTTTTTTGGGGAAAAAAATTGTTTCATGAATTAAAAAAATAACAAAACAGTAAAGTTAGACCATTTTTTTTGTAAAATATGAAACATGATGTTACACCGAGTAAATAGATACCTAACATGTCACGCTTTAAAATTGTGCACACTCATGGAATGGCGCCAAACTTCGGTACTTAAAAATCTCCATAGGCAACGCTTTGAAATTTTTTACAGGTTACCAGTTTAGATTTACAGAGGAGATCTAGTGCTAGAATTGTTGCTGACACTCTAACGCACACGGCGATACCTCACATATGTGGTTTTAACGGCGTTTACATATGTCGGCGGGACTTGCGTGTGCGTTCGCTTCTGCGCGCGAGCTACTGGGGACAGGGGCGTTAAAAATATATTTTTTATTTCTTTTTTTTTTTTACATATTTATTTATTTTTTTACACTTTTTTATTTTTTTTTATTTTTTATTATCACTTTTATTCCTATTACAAGGAATGTAAACATCCCTTGTAATAGGAATGTGTGTGACAGGTCCTCTTTATGGAGAGATGCGGGGTCAATAAGACCGCACATCTCTCCTCCAGGCTGGAAAGCATGAAATTGGTGAAAAAAAATTCACAGATCTCATGCTTACGGTTGCTTAGCAGCCGCAATTGCGGCTTTGTTTACTTACAGGGACCTGGGCGTGACGTCATCACATCGCGCCCGGGTCCTCCGACGGTCATAGAGGTGACTGCTGACCATCTGGTCACCAGTCATCTCTATGCTTCCTGCCAGCGTCGGACGATTCGTTCTCCGGGCCCCCGATGGCACGGGAGAGCCCGGAGAAGCACCGGATGGCGGTGGGAGGGGGGGGGATGTCCCCTCCCGCCGCCTGTAAGAACGATCTAGCGGCGGAATCGCCGCTATGATCGTTCTTACGTTGTGCAGAATCGCCGGCAGGAGAGAAGGATATCTGAATGATGCCTCTAGCTGCAGGCATCATTCAGATATCCACCCGGAAAGCCCAGGACGTCATATGACGTCCTCCTGGATCGAGGAGGGGTTCCTGCCGCCGTCATTTCACAATGACGCGGTAAGGAAGTGGTTAATAGTGGTTACAAGGAAGGCCCATATGTTGGGGTTGCTAATAAGATCTGGAAAGCGTTGGGACTTAAGTTTAAATTTTTTTAGCAGTAGAAACAGGGGGATTGATGCAAGGAGTCACCTCAGGGATGGATTGTTCATTTTCTAATAAAAGGAGCATGAGGTCTCGTAAGGCTCTAAAGTCCTCCATGGAAAAAAATGTAATTTGTTCCGAAATTTGTCTTTCCTCAATACTACGGAGACGATCTCCGTCAAATAGAAATTTGAAGGTAATATTTCTCGTAAAGAGATATATATCTTTTATAGTTTCATATTTGTTGAGGCTCATGGAGGGGCAAAAACTAAGGCCTAAACGTAGAACCCCAAGCTGCTCATCTGAAAATGTATAGGGGGTAAGGTTAATGACATCCAGTTCAGGACTTATGGTTACGTTGGTGGTGTCGCACTCTGGGGGATGTGAAAATTAGGAACCTGGGAAACAATATGTGGGTCCAAGGTGCCTTGTCTGGTACATTGTTGTAGTTGGGTAACTACTGGAGAGGTATCTAGGGAGATGTTTCTTCTGGGTACCCCGGTATGTGCATCAGGAATAGAATTAGAGCTGCTAGTCCCCATAGGAGGCAAATGAGATACGTTCTGAGATTGCAATGTCTGTATGGCTAGGAGTGCCGTGGCTCCTGTGTAGTTACTTTGTGACCTCGCACCACCACCACTAGAAGAAGTGTTAGGTTGAGAATATTGTACAAAAGCAGTGTCCCTGATAGGGGGGCGTTGTTTAGCTTTAGGTGTAAAAGACCCACCACCAAAGTCCCTCTTACGTGTGCCGGAAGTAGAAGATGTCGATGCAGATTCCGTCGTGATGAAAACTGTAAGGGAAGCATAGAGAAGAGGAGTCAGACTCTGTATCATTGTCAGGGCACTGCCCTTTACGGTCACATTCCCCAGTTGGCTCTGGGTGGAATTGAACCTAGGACCTATCCATTATAAGTCCAGCTCTTTGCATCTGAGCCACTGCTCAAGTGTTAGTTTGCTTGCTGTCCGTTGGAACCTGGTCCTGAACCTGTACTTCTGTGGACCAATCAGTGGCCAGTGCGGCCTATTTAAGCCAGCCCCTTCCTCCTTGCAAATTGCTGGTTCGTTGTCAGTGTTTGGAGTATTTGCTACTGGAAACCTTATCTGTGGATATCCTGTTTTACCTGACCTTTGGCTTGCTCTCTGGATTGCTGCTCTCCTCAACCCTGTGACCCCGGCTTGAACTTTGGACTATCTGACTTCTCAACCCCTTGACCTCGGCTTGTTCTCTGGATTATTCTTCAGCCTTGTCCCTGTTTGAGCACCTTCTGTTTGGACTATTTCCTGTGTGCTTCTGAACAGCCTCCAGTGAGCTTCGGCTATCCAGTTCCCGGTCCACCTTGGATTCCCTCCTGCCACTGGACCCGGTGCCTCTTGGTGCGTCCTTCCTTCTGTCTCAAACACCAGTGGGTGGATCGCATTGAGTCGCAAAGGTGAGCCGCCCTTGGCATCTCGGCCTCGGTAAGTAACGTTCCTGACAATCATCTTCAGTAGTATAATAATTACTGTCTTGGTTTTTAGGTATTCGATAGTTAGAGCGTGAGTTTCTATTTGCAGGGGGTGCTTGCCAGCGGTAGGCGAAGCCCTCCGCAAAACTACTCTATCCTTAGATAGTTTGGTTTGTTTTTTGTATATAATATCCTTTGTGATCCTAGTAATGAAATCTTTGATTTCTTGGCAACGTTTGTCATATTGGCCATGGGATTTAATTAATTCATTGTTGGATTGTAGTGTAAGGATATCTTGATCTAGGGAAAGTAATTCTACTTGATATTGTACAATTAGCAGCTCCATAAGTTGTGTACTACAGGCAGAAAGTATTTGTTCCCAAGATGTTTTGAACTCAGCAGTAGCGTTCTGAAAAGATGGGAACACCTGGACTAAAAGACCTAAAGGACTGATGTTATCTTTGACATATTTACTTAGGAACTCAACGTGCCAGTGGAGATTAGATTTCTTTTTTAACAACCGTTTCATCTTGGCTATGTATTGGTTGATCGTTATTTCCTGTTCATTGTCAACATTGCAATTCGTTTGTATTTCAGACATATACCCTGTCCAGCCTGTGCCTGCAAAGTCCATTGTTCTGGTAAATTGGCTATGATCATGTAATAATATAGATAATTTAAAAGAAGAGAAAAATCAAAAATCAAAAGCAGAATTTTTTCAAAAAAGGAAATTTTTGTTTAGGAATATTGGGTCAAAGTAAAACACTAACAGCCACCTTGATGCAAAGAAAGGGTTAGCTGGAATTTTCCCGGGTGCTACCACCCAAATAATTAATGAAAAAAGGAGGTGAAAATATCCTCACATGTAGTGTACATGTGGATATTTAATCATAAAGATGTGCCGCGTCCTAATATGTATGAACAAAAGAATAACTGGGGGCGAGTTGTTGGACTCTTCAGGCACTATAGACTGATCAGAATATAATCACACAGAGAAATTGTTCTCTAAAAAGTTTAGGATTTATTTAGACATAAAAAGATATACAGTGCATATTAAAAACAGATTGCCATTAGCAGCAAAACTATCTGGTAAACCAACTCAACAATGCAAGAACCTCCAAAAGTGTAACAGGAATTAGAAAATTGGTAGTCATAAATGAAAAACAGAGTTTCAACGATAGGGTAAAAGGCTTTCGTAACATAAAAGGCAACCCGTTTAGAGATTAATTGTCCTGTGTAATGATGGAGGTGCAGACAGGTATGTGTCTGAGATGATAAGGTTCGCAAAGTTTGCTGACTCGACCGGTTTCGCGCTTGTTGCAGCGCATCCTCACGGAGTCTCAGTATGGTTTGCTGCAGGACAATAGTAAAAGAAAAAACACAGGAAAACACAAACAGGTACAAAAGTTAATTAATTAGACAATGAATAAATGTAATAGATATATAAAAAACACACAAGTGGGCGTGTGAATAGCATCAATCACTCTCATGAAAAGAAAGGGGGGGGGGGAATAAAATAGAATAGAATAGAGGTGGTCCTGAGGAGCGGACCCAGAGAATAGAAAGGGGTCCAGTGTAAACTCATCTCAAAAGCATTCACTCATTAGTATAGTGGGAGAGGGGATATATAGTAGTATTGTTGAATAAAGGAGAGGGTGGGAGCCATAAAATAGGATTGTAATGACAGCAAGATTCGTTTGAAAAGTTGATATACTCACAGATAGTGTTAAGGCATATTAGTAATCCAATAGTGGTGAGTACAAAGAGTAGGATAGATAACTTCCTAACAAAGGGTTAAATAGCTAGGTCCGGGCTGCTGGACGTTAGGTAGATATAAAACAAACCCAAAAGGGAGAGAAATCTAAAAAATAATACATAAATAATTATATATAATTATCAGTATATGCAGTGAAAAAGTGTAAGTTTGAATGAAAAGGGAATAATCAAAATGTCTGCAAATTACCTTCAGTGGAGAGTATTGGTGCCACAGAGAGAGAGAGACAAAAAAGGCATCCCTGATATAAGGTATATGGTATACAGGAGTGGTAACAGTGCCTGAGTATCAGCCTTCAATGGCTATTAGGCACTAAGAATCCTGGTGAATGAAAAGAACAGAGACAGACAAATGCTGTCAGTATAGTTGGTTCATGAAGGGGGGGTCAGGAGGCATAACGAGGAAACTGGGTGAATCTTACCTGAATAGTAATGGCCAGGGCCGTTTGAAGGAATTTGGGGGCCCCAAGCAAAATGGACATGGAGGCCCCCAAACCCCAGAAACCCCGACCCCCCCCCCCCCGGCACGCACGCAAAGCCTACAGGAACCACAGCATAGGGATACAGTTTAAGTTCACCCATACGTTATATAAATAAAAAAGGTTTACAGTGCAAATACTGCTGTTGCATATAATGTGCATAAAATTTGAACAATTTCAACAATTGAACATTTGCAAAAAACACCACTGTACCATAAAATCAATTAATATACATAAAAAAGTGCACAATAACTAAATCCAACATATTTCTTACTCCCCCCTCCCACCCCACAGCAGGTGCCCCCATCAGAGTCCCCCCACAGCAGGTGTCCCCATCAGAGTCCCCCCCCCCACAGCAGGTGTCCCCATCTAGGGTGACCACATTTCCAAACTGCCATTCAGGGACAATTTTGCCAAGGACCAGGGGGGTCGTGTTGAATGTAATTTCAGGGTTGGCGGGATTTCGGTGCAGGGTGTTTTGTCAGGTGAATGGCTGGTTATAGCACTTATATCATCCAAATACCATGCTTGGAATATAATTCCATTATTACATTGTAATAATAGACCCCCCCCTCCACTAAGTATAGGCCCCCTACCTCAGTACGGACCCCCTCCCTCAGTACGGACCCCCCTCTCCACTAAGTATAGGCCCCCTACCTCAGTACGGACCCCCCTCTCCACTAAGTATAGGCCCCCAACCTCAGTACGGACCCCCTCCCTCAGTACGGACCCCCCTCTCCACTAAGTATAGGCCCCCTACCTCAGTATGGACCCCCGCCCTCAGTACGGACCCCCCTCTCCACTAAGTATAGGCCCCCTACCTCAGTACGGACCCCCCCTCCAATAAGTATATACCCCCGCAGATATCATACAAGAGGTGGTCAGAGTCTGCAGACATGATACAGAAAATGCTCAGAGACCAGTGTGCCACTTTCCACCTGTAGCCTGCCTCCAAATGTCAGGGGTCCATGCTGGGACATGTAGTCCTTCAATATGGGGGGGATAACATTCCTAGATGTCAGGGGTTCATGCTTGGACCTGTAGTTCTTTACGTTTGGGGGGTCACATCCCAAAGGTGAAGGACTACAAGTCCCAGCATGAGCCCCTGACATCTAGGAATGTGATCCCCCCCCCATATTGAAGGACTACAAGTCCCAGCATGAACCCCTGATATCTAGGAATGCGATCCCCCCATATTGAAGGACTACAGGTCCCAGCATGGACCCATGACATCTAGGAATGTGATCCCCCCATATTGAAGGACTACAGGTCCCAGCATGGACCCCTGACATCTAGGAATGTGATCCCCCCCCATATTGAAGGACTACAGGTCCCAGCATGGACCCCTGACATCTAGGAATGTGATCCCCCCCATATTGAAGGACTACAGGTCCCAGCATGGGCCCCTGAGAATTACTGTGAGCTCATAGATTTCACATGCTAATACTGGGACCTGTAGTTCACTGATTGAGGGGGGCATCTTCAGTTCTGGGGGGGTTCATGCTGGGACCTGTAGTCCTTAACTTTGGGGGGGGGGGGGGTCACATCCCAGCATGAACCTTGCCCTGATATTTAAGGATCTGTCCTCCTTCCATCCCTCGAGGGTGTAATCTCATCTGTTGGTGTCCTCTCCTGCCGACCCCGTCCTCTTATCAGTGTTTGCTCCAGGCTGACACACACTCGGAGCTCCTGTGAAGTGCTGACAGTTCAGCACAGCACGCTGGCTGCTGGGGGAGATCTAACTGAGCATTTTAACCCCAAACTGCCATGGTGAGTGCATCGGTTTGTACTTGCCTTTTATTATCCTTTCCTTCATGAATTTATGCATTCTGCTGTTTGGACGCAGGGAAGAGGTGGGTGGAGCAAATCAGTAGGTACTGAGGAGGAAGTTAACACATGGGGAAGAGGTGGGACAGCCTACCTCCTCCTCGTACATGCAGAATACACAACAGCCGCCAGGCGCGAGGGGGTGCACAATCAGGACTAACGATCAGGATACCCTGGCGCTCTGCGGCGCCGTAGCCAGAGTGGACAGGCATGCGGGCTGCTGCTTGGGGGGGCCCCTGACCAGGTCGGGGCCCCAAGCAGTTGCTTGTATTCAGGCCCGTCGGAACAGGACAGGCAATACAAGCAACTGCTTGGGGCCCCGACCTGGTCAGGGGCCCCCCCAAGCAGCAGCCCGCATGCCTGTCCACTCTGGCTACGGCGCCGCAGAGCGCCAGGGTATCCTGATCGTTAGTCCTGATTGTGCACCCCCTCGCGCCTGGCGGCTGTTGTGTATTCTGCATGTACGAGGAGGAGGTAGGCTGTCCCACCTCTTCCCCATGTGTTAACTTCCTCCTCAGTACCTACTGATTTGCTCCACCCACCTCTTCCCTGCGTCCAAACAGCAGAATGCATAAATTCATGAAGGAAAGGATAATAAAAGGCAAGTACAAACCGATGCACTCACCATGGCAGTTTGGGGTTAAAATGCTCAGTTAGATCTCCCCCAGCAGCCAGCGTGCTGTGCTGAACTGTCAGCACTTCACAGGAGCTCCGAGTGTGTGTCAGCCTGGAGCAAACACTGATAAGAGGACGGGGTCGGCAGGAGAGGACACCAACAGATGAGATTACACCCTCGAGGGATGGAAGGAGGACAGATCCTTAAATATCAGGGCAAGGTTCATGCTGGGATGTGACCCCCCCCCCCCCAAAGTTAAGGACTACAGGTCCCAGCATGAACCCCCCCAGAACTGAAGATGCCCCCCTCAATCAGTGAACTACAGGTCCCAGTATTAGCATGTGAAATCTATGAGCTCACAGTAATTCTCAGGGGCCCATGCTGGGACCTGTAGTCCTTCAATATGGGGGGGATCACATTCCTAGATGTCAGGGGTCCATGCTGGGACCTGTAGTCCTTCAATATGGGGGGGGATCACATTCCTAGATGTCAGGGGTCCATGCTGGGACCTGTAGTCCTTCAATATGGGGGGATCACATTCCTAGATGTCATGGGTCCATGCTGGGACCTGTAGTCCTTCAATATGGGGGGATCGCATTCCTAGATATCAGGGGTTCATGCTGGGACTTGTAGTCCTTCAATATGGGGGGGGGATCACATTCCTAGATGTCAGGGGCTCATGCTGGGACTTGTAGTCCTTCACCTTTGGGATGTGACCCCCCAAACGTAAAGAACTACAGGTCCAAGCATGAACCCCTGACATCTAGGAATGTTATCCCCCCCATATTGAAGGACTACATGTCCCAGCATGGACCCCTGACATTTGGAGGCAGGCTACAGGTGGAAAGTGGCACACTGGTCTCTGAGCATTTTCTGTATCATGTCTGCAGACTCTGACCACCTCTTGTATGATATCTGCGGGGGTATATACTTATTGGAGGGGGGGTCCGTACTGAGGTAGGGGGCCTATACTTAGTGGAGAGGGGGGTCCGTACTGAGGGAGGGGGTCCATACTGAGGTAGGGGGCCTATACTTAGTGGAGAGGGGGGTCCGTACTGAGGGAGGGGGTCCGTACTGAGGTAGGGGGCCTATACTTAGTGGAGAGGGGGGTCCGTACTGAGGTAGGGGGCCTATACTTAGTGGAGAGGGGGGTCCGTACTGAGGGAGGGGGTCCGTACTGAGGTAGGGGGCCTATACTTAGTGGAGGGGGGGGTCTATTATTACAATGTAATAATGGAATTATATTCCAAGCATGGTATTTGGATGATATAAGTGCTATAACCAGCCATTCACCTGACAAAACACCCTGCACCGAAATCCCGCCAACCCTGAAATTACATTCAACACGACCCCCCTGGTCCTTGGCAAAATTGTCCCTGAATGGCAGTTTGGAAATGTGGTCACCCTAGATGGGGACACCTGCTGTGGGGGGGGGGGCTCTGATGGGGACACCTGCTGTGGGGGGACTCTGATGGGGGCACCTGCTGTGGGGTGGGAGGGGGGAGTAAGAAATATGTTGGATTTAGTTATTGTGCACTTTTTTATGTATATTAATTGATTTTATGGTACAGTGGTGTTTTTTGCAAATGTTCAATTGTTGAAATTGTTCAAATTTTATGCACATTATATGCAACAGCAGTATTTGCACTGTAAACCTTTTTTATTTATATAACGTATGGGTGAACTTAAACTGTATCCCTATGCTGTGGTTCCTGTAGGCTTTGCGTGCGTGCCGGGGGGGGGGGGGGGGGTCGGGGTTTCTGGGGTTTGGGGGCCTCCATGTCCATTTTGCTTGGGGCCCCCAAATTCCTTCAAACGGCCCTGCTTGTATTGCCTGTCCTGTTCCGACGGGCCTGGTAATGGCGATGACCCCCTCAATCCACAAGCCTCCCGGGAGACTGCAGCAATAGGCGTCTAAGTCGTGGAGGCTTAAATAGAGCCCCGCTTCGTGCGGAGGAGACGTACAGCGCGGCGCGGCTGTATGACATCATCTTCCGCAAAGGCCGTGCAAACCCTACCAAACGTAGGCGTCGCATATACATAGGCGGCGCGCTGCGTAGGAGGCATTACATCACGACGGAGGGCTCCATCTAGTGGTGTAATTAGATATCTCCACGGTGGAAAGGAGATATATAATGCGCGGCCAACACTATACATGGAGAGAGAAATATCTCGTGAGATGGGACATAATACACAGGAAGGGCAGAACCTAGAGGGACAAAAGAAGGGAAAAAGGAAGAAACAGGAGGCGCAAGAAGGCACCTGAGGGGGATTGGCACTTCACAAGCCCATCATGTAGATTACATTATTTGCATCATTCTTTAATTAGAACCATATATATATTTCAATTTAGCTTATTAATTCCTTTGAAAAAATTATCAGGACACGCACAAACGCGGTTAAGTTTGGAAGTATCATGGAAAAATTACAATTTGCACAAACTCTTAAAAAAAAATACAATACTATAGATCATTATACAGCATAGCATAGAACACAGGATCAAGGATAATGTAGGAAAAAAACAATGGAAGCGGGGGGGAAAGGGGGGGTTTTGAGAAGGTGAGAAGGGGGGAGGAAGAAAAGGGGAGGGGGGAAAGAATATTTTATGTACAGATCAAAATTGATAGTATTATAACCGTATCATAAATCATGCATTGAATATAATGTATACTGATATTCCCTGGAGCTAATAGCGTAATAAGAAATGTATCAAACAGTGAATTCAGGACTTATAATAGAAATATATGATGAATAAATATATTTAAATAACAGGTTTATAGTAGAGCTCATAGATTGTGTAGATGATTATTGGTTATCAAGGGGAAGGGAAGAAGAGGGAAAAGGGGAGGGGGGAGAAAAGGGGGGGAGAGAAGGGGGGATGGAAATGAAGGGAATGGGGTGAAGGGAACTAATTATAAAAAAGGTTTGTAAGATTGTGCCTCATTTTTTCAAGACAGGGTCATTGGTAAGTAGAGTCCAATGTTTGGTCAGTATGTTGTGTAATTCATTCACGATTCACGATTCACAATTCTCTGGCCATCATAATGAATTACGCAACATACTGACCAAACATTGGACTCTTCTTACCAATGACCCTGTCTTGAAAAAATATATTGGTCCTAAACCCGATATAACATTTAGGAGGTCTAGATCCCTACGAGACCAATTGACTTCCAGTCATTACGTACCAAATTCTAAACGGCTAACACCCACTAACGGTATCACCCGCTGTGGTCACTGTTCATTTTGCCCATGGGTCACTGAGGGCACAACTTTCACTTTACCAAATGGTGACATTTTTACACCCAACTTCCATGCAGACTGCAATACGCAGGGAGTAATCTATTTGATGACGTGTCAGTGCCAGGCCATTTACGTTGGAAAGACAATTAGAAATTTCAAAGCTAGGATTCGAGACCGTGTCTATTATTCGGCAGAAGGGAAAATGTTGACCTCAGTGAGCCGCCATTTAGACCTGTATCACAGTTTTAACAACAAAGTGGTCTCTTTCATTGCCCTTGCGGTAGTCCCCAAAAATGAACGGGGGGGAAACTGGGATAAATTAATATTACAAAAAGAAACCCTATGGATCGAACGCCTTAATGCCCTGTGTACCCCTGGCCTCAATGAGGCACAATCTTACAAACCTTTTTTATAATTAGTTCCCTTCACCCCATTCCCTTCATTTCCATCCCCCTTTCTCTCCCCCCCCTTTTCTCCCCCCCTCCCCTTTTACCTTTTCTTCCCTTCCCCTTGATAACCAATAATCATCTACACAATCTATGAGCTCTACTATAAACCTGTTATTTAAATATATTTATTCATCATATATTTCTATTATAAGTCCTGAATTCACTGTTTGATACATTTCTTATTACGCTATTAGCTCCAGGGAATATCAGTATACATTATATTCAATGCATGATTTATGACACGGTTATAATACTATCAATTTTGATCTGTACATAAAATATTCCCCTTTTCTTCCTCAAACCCCCCCCCCTTTTTCCCGTCCCCACCCCCCCCCCTTCCATTGTTTTTTTCCTACATTATCCTTGATCCTGTGTTCTATGCTATGCTGTATAATGATCTATAGTATTGTATTTATTTTTAAGAGTTTGTGCAAATTGTAATTTTTCCATGATACTTCCAAACTTAACCGCGTTTGTGCGTGTCCTGATAATTTTTTCAAAGGAATTAATAAGCTAAATTGAAATATATATATGGTTCTAATTAAAGAATGATGCAAATAATGTAATCTACATGATGGGCTTGTGAAGTGCCAATCCCCCTCAGGTGCCTTCTTGCGCCTCCTGTTTCTTCCTTTTTCCCTTCTTTTGTCCCTCTAGCTTCTGCCCTTTCTGTGTATTATGTCCCATCTCACGAGATATTTCTCTCTCCATGTATAGTGTTGGTCGCGCATTATATATCTCCTTTCCAACGTGGAGATATCTAATTACACCACTAGATGGAGCCCTCCGTCGTGATGTAATGCCTCCTACGCCCGCGGACCAGTTTCAGCATACATGTTTGGTCGTGTGTACGGGGCCTAAGTCGTGGAGGCTTAAATAGAGCCCCGCTCCGTGCGGAGGAGACGTACAGCGCGGCACGGCTGTATGACATCATCCGCAAAGGCCGCGCAAACCCTGCCAAACGTAGGCGTCGCATATACATATATGCGACGCCTACGTTTGGCAGGGTTTGCGCGGCCTTTGCGGATGATGTCATACAGCCGTGCCGCGCTGTACGTCTCCTCCGCACGGAGCGGGGCTCTATTTAAGCCTCCACGACTTAGGCCCCGTACACACGACCAAACATGTATGCTGAAACTGGTCCGCGGGCCAGTTTCAGCATACATGTTCGGTCGTGTGTAGGCGCGAGCGGGCCGAATTCCAGCAAACATTTGCCCGCCGGGCCTTTTCCCAGCGGGCAAATATTCCTGGACGTGTTTTAAAGCCGTCCGCTGGAATCCTGCCCGCTCGGACATGTACGGTCGTCAGTACAGACCTACCGTACATGTCCGAGCGCCCGCCGTCCCTCGCATGCGTCGAATGACTTCTACGCATGCGTGGAAGCCTTTAAATGGCAGGCCCGCCCACGTCGCCGCGTCATCGACGCGGCGACGACGCGGACACGCCCCGCGTAGTGTTTACGCGCGGACTTCTGTACGATGGTTAGTACAACCATCGTACAGAAGCCCTCTGGCAGGCATGTACGGTGAAAACGGTCCGACGGACCGGTTTCACCGTACATGTTTGCTCGTGAGTACCCGGCCTTAGACGCCTATTGCTGCAGTCTCCCGGGAGGCTTGTGGATTGAGGGTGTCATCGCCATCAGTATTCAGGTAAGATTAACCCAGCCTCCTCGTTATGCCTCCTGACCCCCCCTTCATGAACCAACTATACTAACAGCATGTGTCTGTCTCTGTTCTTTTCATTCACCAGGATTCTTAGGGCCAAATCCACAAAGCAGATGCGCCGACTTAACTCGAGATTTCTAATTTTACTCCGCGCTTATCTTTGCGCCCAATCCTCAAAACGAGTTACGCATTAAAATCCGGATTTTCCGTCCTACCTAAAATGATTACACCGGCGCATCCTCGGACGCAAATTACGCTAGTCACGCCGCTGTTTTTGATAGGCAAAGATGCAAATGAGGGAGATAGGGCGATCCACATAATTAAGCGTGTGCGCCCTAGATTACGCCCTGTGTGCACCTGTTACTTTCCCTGCGCAAATTTACATGTTATAAAAGCAGCCCTAATTTTACACATGCTGTGTAAAGGTCTGCTGAAGCAACAGCATTGAGGAAAAGCTGAGCACACATATTTGCTGGACTTCAAACTGTCTGCCAACATGCCCGGGCCATCCATGATCCTAACGGCACTCGCTACTTTAGAGGCGCAAAGAAGGAGGAGGGCACAGAGGAGGAGGGCACAGGAGAGGGTATACCGCCCACGCCGAGATCTCTTTGGCATGCCTGCTTCTGAGGTCTATGGCAACTTCCGTTTTAACCGGGAAGCCATCCTGGAATTAACCAGAATCCTGCAGGATGATCTCACCACCTCAACCCAACGATCCCATGCCCTGCCACCTCTCATCAAAGTAATGGCAACACTCCATTTCCTTGCCACTGGGTCTTTGCAACGCACATGTGGAGGTCTGTCTGGGATGGCACAATCCTCCATGAGCAGGTGTGTCCATCAAGTAGTCCCTGCAATACTGAGATGCATGGCCAATCAATTTCAAAAACCCACCCAGGAGGACCAGCGATTGCAAACCATGACGGACTTTTACAACATTGCCCGATTCCCACGGACCATCGGGGCCATTGATTGTACCCATGTGGCACTACAGCCCCCCCATGAGACAGAGCACCTGTTCCGGAATCGGAAGCACTGGCATTCCATAAATGTCCAGGTAATCGTAGATGCCCATGGCCTCATCTGGCACGTCTGTGCAAAATTCCCTGGATCCTGCCATGACAGCTATATATTCCGGCAGACCAAAATCTCCAGAGATTTGGAACTGAACATGTATGGAGACAGCTGGCTGATTGGTGAGTGACATGGGTGTCAGGTATGTCCCCCCCCCATGATGCAGACATCACGAGGGGCACATGCATGACTAACATCCTCCTGTCTTTTCCCTTCCAGGTGACTCTGGATATGCCCTGGGACCACATATGATGACCTCATACCGGAACCCCCAAACCCCAGGAGAGCAACGCTACAACGAGGCTCACATTCGCACCCGGGCAGTTGTGAAGTGCACATTTGGGCTGCTGAAGTCCCGCTTCAGATGCCTGGATAAGTCTGGGGGTACATTGTTGTATTCCCCAGACTTTGTGTGCCAGATCATCGGTGCATGTTGCGTGCTGCACAACTTTGCCATGAGAAGGGGACTGGAGATTGACATACGTGCTGACCTGACCCCCCACCCAGGCAATCCCCCCCTAACCCACTCTACCCGGTCTGCTGAGGGCACAGCAGCCAGGAGACGCCTCGCAGAAGGCATCTTTTCACAGTAAACGCACATGAATAATGTCACAATGATAATATTTGTTTTCACAGTAAACGCACATGAATAATGTCACAATGAGAATTTTTTTATTCATAGTAAACGCAGATAAATTATGTCACAATGAGAATGCATGAATGCACATCACTGTGGTCCCTAGCACAGACACATCACATGCACATCGAATTGGATTAGATCCAAGTACCCCCCCCCCCTTTGGTACTTGGGAGCAGTAACGCCACGCCACGGCTCCAATTATGTCACTGTGCATTCATACACCATTCATGAACCTGGGATCACTTCTCCCTGGTCCTGGGGATCCCTTCTCCACCAAAACTGAGGGTGACACCCTTATTTTATCAGGAATGCCACCCCCCACATTCACACATCATTCACACACATAAACCAAATCATAAGTACAGTATAATAAACAAAATCATAAAAAAAAAATCAAAAGTACCCCTGCTAATTAATTCCTGCGGCGAGTGCTCCGTCTGGGCTGCCCAAGGGCACGGGTACGGCCACGGGCACGGCCAACTGGAGGATCTTCACGGGGGGGGTGTGAGCAGGGGAGGGAGTATCTTCATGGGGGGGTGAGTGAGCAGGGGAAGAAGGAGCCTCCCCTGGTGTCTGTCCTCCTGCTGGCCTGCCCTCCAAGGCCACTGCTATCCTGTTCAGACAGCCAGTGATGGCAGCCATATTGGCCTGGCCAGCCTGGGTATTGTCCTGCACAGCCCGGGTATTGTCCTGCACAGCCTGGGTCAGGGCAGTCACCTCCTGGGCCACGCCTGTTGTGGCGGTCTTCAGGTCCCACAAACATGTGATGATCCCCAAAGAGTTTGTGGCCACATCGCCGAGTGACTCCCTCATTGCACCCAGGCTGTGCTCCATCTTGGTAATATTTTTTTGTATCTCACCCAGAGTGCGGGTCTGCCGGGCATTGTCCTTCTGCAGACTGGCCGGCAGACGCTCAAACACCCCCCTGGTCTCCTGGGTCGCCATCCTGCCTGCCCCTGAGGCTTGTGGCTCTGGAGGAGGGGAGAGAGTGACCTTTGTGGGTTGCAGCCTGTTGGGGGAGGGGCTACCCCTGATGGTGGCCTGACTGCTGCCAGCCTCTGGGGTAGCCTCTGGGATAGCCTCAAGGGTATCCTCAAATGTCATTAGCTCAGAGGCCAGAAGGATTTCCCTGCCAAGCTGCAGGTTTTCTTCTTCCTCCCCCTCATCCTCCTCCCCCTCCCCCTCATCCTCCTCCCCTCATCCTCCTCATGAGGGGAGGTTTGGCCACTCCCCTCCCCTGGGGAATCCTCAGCAGCCTCCTGTCCTTGGGATGGTGCAGCAGCCTGGCCTGATGGCCCAGCATCCTCCTGGCCTGATGGGCCAGCAATCTCCTGGTCATCTGTGGAGGACACCAAACAATCACAGGTTTGAGGATCCACACACTTGGCACATCTTCCCTTCCCCCACCCACACATGCTAATCACCAGATAGAAAAACAAAAAACTTACCTGGCCCCACAGGAACATCAGAGTCAAAGCCACGCAGGCCCACCACCTGCTCTGGCTGGAAACACCGGGCCACTGCCCATTCCTCCTCAGTCAGCCGGATGGGGCATGGTCCCCCTCCTCCAGTGCCCCTCCTATGGGCAGTGAGCTTTGCCACCTTATTGCGGACCATGCTCCTCAGATCATTGATCTTTTTCTGGATGCCAGCGGGGGTCCTCGTCCCCCCCCCCCCCGCCGCATTTATCTGATCTGTAATTTTTTGATAGATCTTCTTCCTTTGGGCCGGGGAGGTGTTCCGGCTCTCAGGCCCATGTAAATAGCGCCCATATCGGACGATGGACCTGGCAAGGATTTGCTTCTCCACATGGGTAAAATTAAGCTTCCTGCGCTTGGGTGCCATCACAGACACCACTCAGCAACAAGAAAACCCACAGGACAAACAAACAAAAATTCACACACAACAAACAAACAAAAATACACACACAACAAACAAACAAAAATCAAAACACACAAGCAGACAGCTACTACAAAGTCAAAAACAAACACCCAAAAAACAAACACAAAATCCAAGCAGAAAAAAACAAACACAAAATCCAAGCAGAAAAAAAAAAAAAAATTACACTTAGCAGAAAATACACTTATCAGAAACAAACAACAACTACAATCTAATACTCCTCCAAAACTTCTCTATCACACACAACTCACCAACAAACACTGACAAACGTTCAGAGCAGAAGCAACTTGCTCTAGGAAGGGAATACAGGGAAATACTTTTGCAAGGGAAGTGTGTTTGACTGGGGCTATTTACACACAGGGCGATCCTCAAACTAAGTATGCTTGGCCTTTTACCTATCTCACTGATTGCGCCGAGCAAAGTTCTGCACATGCCCAGTGAGAAGCAGATTCGTGCGCGCATGCTCAGTACGGCCGGCCCTTCATTTGCATGGGGTCACAGCTCATTTCAATGAAGCACGCCCACTTCCTTCCCACTTGCAATAACCCCGCCTTACGCCTCGGAATTTAAGTTACGTAAGCGCTATTTTGTGCGCAAATGCGCTGTGGATACGGCACTTACGAGACCAACTTAGGGCGCCGTAACTTAAATGACATAAGTTTTGAAAAACGTAATTTCCGCCACTGGCTGTGGATTTGGCCCTTAGTGCCTAATAGCCATTGAAGGCTGATACTCAGGCACTGTTATCACTCCTGTATACCATATGCCTTATATCAGGGATGCCTTTTTTGGCTCTCCCCCTCTGTGGCACCAATACTCTCCACTGAAGGTAATTTGCAGATATTTTGATTATTCCCTTTTCATTCAAACTTACACTTTTTCACTGTATATACTGATAATGATATATAATTATTTATGTATTATTTTTTAGATTTCTCGCCCTTTTGGGTTTGTTTTATATCTACCTAACGTCCAGCAGCCCGGACCTAGCTATTTAACCCTTTGTTAGGAAGTTATCTAGTGGTGAGATGTACTCACCACTATTGGATTACTAATATGCCTTAACACTATCTGTGAGTATATCAACTTTTCAAACGAATCTTGCTGTCATTACAATCCTATTTTATGACTCCCATCCTCTCCTTTATTCAACAATACTACTATATATCCCCGCTCCCACTATACTAATGAGTGAATGCTTTTGAGATGAGTTTACACTGGAGCCCTTTCTATTCTCTGGGTCCGCTCCTCAGGACCACCTCTATTCTATTCTATTTTATTTCCCCCCCCCCTTTCTTTTAATGAGAGTGATTGATGCTATTCACACGCCCACTTGTGTGTTTTTTATATATCTATTAAATGTATTCATTGTCTAATTAATTTACTTTTGTACCTGTTTGTGTTTTCCTGTGTTTTTTCTTTTACTATTGTCCTGCAGCTAACCATACTGAGACTCCGTAAAGGAAGCGCTGCAACAAGCGCGAAACCGGTAGAGTCTGCAAACTTTGCAAGCCTTATCATCTCAGACACATACCTGTCTGCACCTCCATCATTACACGGGACAATTAATCTCTAAACGGGTTGCCTTTTATGTTACGAAAGCCTTTTACCCTATCGTTGAAACTCTGTTTTTTTCATTTATGACTTCTTGCATTGTTGAGTTGGTTTACCATATAGTTTTGCTGCTAATGGCAATCTCTTTTTAATATGCACTGTATATCTTTTTATGTCTAAATAAATCCTAAACTTTTTAGAGAAAAATTTCTCTGTGTGACTATATTCTGATCAGTCTATAGTGCCTGAAAAGTCCAACAACTCGCCCCCAGTTATTCTTTTGTTCATACGTATTAGGACGCGGCACACAGACAGAATTCTCACCGCTCCAGGTGAGCCTCGTGATGATCAGGGGTTGTTGAACCACCAGGGTGCTGGCAATGCGGTAATGGCAAAAAACAAAAGAACAAAAGCTGGACAGCCACAAAATTTTCTTTAAAAGAGATGTCTTTATTTTCAACTGTGCATACAGTCACTGCAAGCCCACAAAAATCAGTATGGCCAACGTTTCGCACTGGCGTCAGTGCTTAGTCATGGCTAGCAAGGTTCACACTACAAATGAAATATATACACAAAACATACAATCATGTGATGAAAAGCCCTGCCTACAGCAGGGAGGAATCAATTAAGTTAATCAAGCAGTAAATCAAACAGCACTTTAAACAGCTGAAATATGGGTCAAACCTCCCTCAAGTGTGTCCCTTTGTAAAAAAAGGGAGAAAGCGTGAAAAACACATATTGATTTGTGAAAAACCTGTGTATAAATGAAAATCAAAATAAAATGACAATGGAGATAAAAAAATAAATATAGAAATACCCATAAAATTACTTATAAAGTTTCTCAAAATCAGACCACAACATGTATGTATAGGTATAGTCTCAATTAAAAAATAAGAAATAATTATAATAATAAAAAAAAATTCTCTATTATGTGTATACATGTACATATATATATATATATATATATATATATATATATATATATATATATATATATATATATATATATAGAAGCGCTCTCATCCGTGGTCATTTAGTGACTCAAAATACATAAGTTATTAGAATAAGCTAATTAGAGAAGCCAAAATAGACCTATTTTAGGGAATAAACTGTGAAATAGCAAAATCAAATAATAAATTGATGGGAGAATCGCTGCATGAATGGACATTAAGTTAAAGTTCAATAGTGAGTAAGACCTTATAATGAATGAGTCAGTGAAAACAAAATCATATGGATATGATATGCGTGAACATCATGCAGGTAATGACAACATCTGTTAAGATGCCTTACCCAATAAATGTGATCGTGATGAACATGGTAACGGTTATTTTACCATTAGGTAGATGATGATCTAGTGCAAAAGTCTGAGGTCAAGTGTGGTAATGTGCAATCGATCTGTCTAAATGTTTATCCATTCAGGGGTCTAATACATGAATGTAAGAGTATATATAATAAGGAAGCTGGTTATGCTCTGAGAGAGCAGACCAGCGACCATATACATATAAGTGTTGAATGAATGAATGAATGACTTGTATAGCGCAACGCATGCGAACTGAATCGCCTCTGGGCGCTTTTTCCAGCCAGTATCTGCTTGGCTGGTGCAGTCATTTTTACCCCGTAGGATCATGACACGCTAGGGACACACAGTCATAACACATATATACATATATACTGGGCCAATTTGGACGAGATCCAATTTACCTACCAGCATGTCTTTGGAGTGTGGGAGGAAACCCACGCAGACACAGGGAGAACATGCAAACTCCAGGCAGATGGTGTCGTGGTCGGGATTCGAACCAGCGAACCTTTTGCTGCTAGGCGAAAGTGCTACTCACTGCACCACTGTGCTGTGTTGTTTTTTTTTATATTTTTTTATTTATTTATTATCCGGTTAAGGAGCTGTATGAGTGACCTCGCACAAGTAAAGAGTTTGAATAGACATCTCTATGCGTTAAAAAGACATAATAGTCGCGAGGGCAAATGTAGATAAGAATACAGGCAAGTGTAGATATGATCCTGCATGAAAGTCCGGTGTCAATCATCAATATTAAAAATGAAAAAAAAAAAAAAAAAGATTATTATACCGAACCGGACAATCAATTGGACCTTATAAGGAACGGGGCTAGCACATGAATAGAAAAGAAAATCAAACAAATAAATAAACAAGTGCGCAAAAAGCCCGAGAACCTGTGCAATGGTGTGGCACCTGGTTATATATGACAAAGGACAAGGGTCGACATAAGTCAAACTGTCTAAAATAGTGCCTCATCTGCCATACAATGAAACCAGTATAGCATACTACTCCTAAAACCCAGGGAAAAAATAAAGAAAAAGGAAACAAAGATTAAAGAGGTGTAAGAACGCAAAATTGCGAATAGGTAGATCTAAAATTAATTTTTATATAGTATATGTATAATGAGGGACGAATACAATACCCATATAAATATGGGATGTATGACATAGATTGTATAGAAATGTGTATGCTTCATAATGAAGCGCTAATTGAACCTAGGGGTGGGGGGGGATATATTATGTGAGGTAGATGAAAAATGATGCAGGATGCACTAATAATATTGGTGAAGGTGAAGCTGTGTAATGTGTCTCCAATTACAGTAGAAGAAGACTTGTATATGTTATCACCTCCAGATATGACATCAATCCAACTGCTAATGCCTGATTAAAAATAATGTTTAATGCATAACCTGCATGTTCACCCGACAAAAAAAACCCCCTCCCAAAAAAACCCCGCAGAACCCTCGTACCCTGTATATTAACAGGCCACACGAGAACCCATATATTAATTTATGGTGTCTTGATAAAAATTATTACCAAGAGCCATATGGTGACCCGCCTGTTCGTGAATGAGATATGCAAAGTATGGACAGTGCAAAGGTGAGCAAAATTGCATAATTATGTAAATATAAATGTAGTCTCAAACTTAAATTGGGGGAGTTGCACTGTAACCCGTATGGTAGCCCGCCTGCCAAAATAAACAGCAGGTGAGCAGCAAGTAGGTAATGTAAATGAATTTACCATTAACAACTTGGGTGTAAACCATAGGAACAAGTAATGGAGCCTCAACAAAACAAAAAAGGCACTTTGTGTTCCCACAAGATGACAAGTGTAATATTGGGTGTGGGAACATGGTTATGTACGTGTGATGATACATACATTAGAAAAAGAGGACAAAAACAGTAAGTATGCCAAGCAGAGGGGAGGGGGAGGGAGAGAGATGTTACTCTCAATCATGGAAATGGGAAACATCCCAATCAAAGTTGAGGCCCCAAGGCTGTCTAGAATTGAGGTGAAATATCCAATATACCTCCCGTTTACAAAGAAGTTTGAATCTGTCCCCCCCTCTGACCGGACACACAATCCTCTCAATACCCTGTATGGACAGGCTGGAAATGTTTTTGTCATGTACGTTGTTCCAGTGCCTGGCTACATTGGTATTGTGATTTTTGTCAATGTCGTACAGATGGTCACTGAGTCTGTCACGTAGTCTTCTAATGGTCCTACCAACATATTGGACATTGCAGATGTTGCAAGTAATTACATAAACCACAAACTTAGTGTTGCAGTTTATGTATTGCTTAATATAAAAATTTCTGCCACTGGAGCATGACCGTATAACTTTACCAGCTCCTATTAGGGGGCAGTATCTGCACCCATTGGTGCCGCACTTGAAAGTGCCCACAAAGTCCAACCAAGTTGAAGAAGTGGGTTTGGACTCAAAGAGACTAGGTGAGAGAACCCCCCCCAATGTGGGGGCTCGACGACTGACCGTCTTAATACCCTTCGACAGAATGGATGTATAAGACGCATCACTATACAGTACAGGCAAATATTTGATAATGATCTGCTTAATTTTGTAAAATTCCATACTGTAAGAGGTAGAAAAGATCGGAGCTGACTCATTGTTCATGGAGTTGGGAGGTCTAGATCTAGATCTCCTGTTGTCCAACAGTGAGTCTCTTGGAATGGCATTAACCCTACGAAGGGCATTGTTAACCACAGTGGCAGAGTATCCCCTGTCTTTAAACCTATGAGCCATTTCAAGAGCTTCACTCGTAAAATCCACAGGTGAGGTGCAAAGTCTTTTCAGGCGAAGGAACTGCCCATAGGGGATACTATTAATAGTATGCAGAGGATGAGATGAGTCAGCTCGTAGCAGAGCATTACCTGCAGTACTCTTTCTGAATAAACTCGTGGAAATGATACCATCAGCCCCAGTGAGTTTTAGATCTAAGAATTCAATGGTAGTAGGTTGTAGGTTACCTGTAAACCGAAGATTGAGCTCATTGTCATTGAGATAAACTAGCCACTCATCTAGATCTGCAGACTCGTCAGAAATGACGAGGAGCAGATCGTCGATGTAGCGACAGTAGATGACTGTATCTGAACGACGGGGGCTGGTACCCCCAAAGATGTGGGACTTTTCCCACCATCCCATATACAAATTGGCCAGGGAAGGTGAGAACTTAGCCCCCATGGAAGCCCTGCACCTCTGGAGGTAGCAGACCCCGTCGAACATAAAGAAATTGTGCGTTAACAAATATTTAAGAGCCAAAATAATGAATTCCTGTAAGACTAATGAATAGTTACCCGACTCTTTCAAAAAGTGAGATACTGCCTGTAAACCTAGATCATGCAGGATGCTAGAGTAGAGACTGCATACATCATAACTCATCCATCTGTAACCATGTTGCCATGGAACCCCCGACAATTTGCACAAAAGATGTTTGGTGTCTCTTAAGTAACCAGGAAGAACAGACACAAGTGGCTGCAGCCGGCCATCCACCCACTCACCGAGGCGCTCGTTGAGCGACCCGATGCCTGCCACAATCGGTCTACCAGTTAAGGGAACTAGTCCCTTATGGATTGTTGGCAGATGGTGGAAGACCGGCATTATGGGATATGCTGGGATAAACATTTTACTATCGGCTTCAGAAAAAATGCCTGCGACAGTTTTTTGGGAGGGGGGTTTTTTTGTCGGGTGAACATGCAGGTTATGCATTAAACATTATTTTTAATCAGGCATTAGCGGTTGGATTGATGCCATATCTGGAGGTGATAACATATACAAGTCTTCTTCTACTGTAATTGGAGACACATTACACAGCTTCACCTTCACCAATATTATTAGTGCATCCTGCATCATTTTTCATCTACCTCACATAATATATCCCCCCTCCCACCCCTAGGTTCAATTAGCGCTTCATTATGAAGCATACACATTTCTATACAATCTATGTCATACATCCCATATTTATATGGGTATTGTATTCGTCCCTCATTATACATATACTATATACAAATTAATTTTAGATCTACCTATTCGCAATTTTGCGTTCTTACACCTCTTTAATCTTTGTTTCCTTTTTCTTTATTTTTTCCCTGGGTTTTAGGAGTAGTATGCTATACTGGTTTCATTGTATGGCAGATGAGGCACTATTTTAGACAGTTTGACTTATGTCGACCCTTGTCCTTTGTCATATATAACCAGGTGCCACACCATTGCACAGGTTCTCGGGCTTTTTGCGCACTTGTTTATTTATTTGTTTGATTTTCTTTTCTATTCATGTGCTAGCCCCGTTCCTTATAAGGTCCAATTGATTGTCCGGTTCGGTATAATAATCTTTTTAGTTTTTTTTTCATTTTTAATATTGATGATTGACACCGGACTTTCATGCAGGATCATATCTACACTTGCCTGTATTCTTATCTACATTTGCCCTCGCGACTATTATGTCTTTTTAACGCATAGAGATGTCTATTCAAACTCTTTACTTGTGCGAGGTCACTCATACAGCTCCTTAACCGGATAATAAATAAATAAAAAAATATAAAAAAAAACAACACTTATATGTATATGGTTGCTGGTCTGCTCTCTCAGAGCATAACCAGCTTCCTTATTATATATACTCTTACATTCATGTATTAGACCCCTGAATGGATAAACATTTAGACAGATCGATTGCACATTACCACACTTGACCTCAGACTTTTGCACTAGATCATCATCTACCTAATGGTAAAATAACCGTTACCATGTTCATCACGATCACATTTATTGGGTAAGGCATCTTAACAGATGTTGTCATTACCTGCGTGATGTTCACGCATATCATATCCATATGATTTTGTTTTCACTGACTCATTCATTATAAGGTCTTACTCACTATTGAACTTTAACTTAATGTCCATTCATGCAGCGATTCTCCCATCAATTTATTATTTGATTTAGCTATTTCACAGTTTATTCCCTAAAATAGGTCTATTTTGGCTTCACTAATTAGCTTATTCTAATAACTTATGTATTTTGAGTCACTAAATGACCACGGATGAGAGCGCTTCTATATATATATATATATATATATATGTACATGTATACACATAATAGAGAATTTTTTTTTTATTATTATAATTATTTCTTATTTTTTAATTGAGACTATACCTATACATACATTTTATTTAGATTTTCATTTATACACAGGTTTTTCACAAATCAATATGTGTTTTTCACGCTTTCTCCCTTTTTTACAAAGGGACACACTTGAGGGAGGTTTGACCCATATTTCAGCTGTTTAAAGTGCTGTTTGATTTACTGCTTGATTAACTTAATTGATTCCTCCCTGCTGTAGGCAGGGCTTTTCATCACATGATTGTATGTTTTGTGTATATATTTCATTTGTAGTGTGAACCTTGCTAGCCATGACTAAGCACTGACGCCAGTGCGAAACGTTGGCCATACTGATTTTTGTGGGCTTGCAGTGACTGTATGCACAGTTGAAAATAAAGACATTTCTTTTAAAGAAAATTTTGGAGTGCGGCTGTCCAACTTTTGTTTTTTGCCATTAGGACGCGGCACATCTTTATGATTAAATATCCACATGTACACTACATGTGAGGATATTTTCACCTCCTTTTTTTTTTATTCTTGGCATTGGATCAGGAAGAGGAGGTAGCAAAAGCCGCCACTCAGCAGTCTGACGACAGTACCCAGATCAGCCCAAGGACGTTGATGCCCGCTGTTGCTGCCTTTTCTGAGATCTCTATTGTTAGTGATGGGAAAGGTGACGTTGATGATGACGTGTCTACAGACGTCACGTGGGTGCCCACAAGAGAGGAAGAGGAGGGGAGTTCAGAGGGAGAGATGGACCAGCAGATAGGGAGGAGAAGTAGGCCGAACTTACATTGCACAGGAGGGACAAACCAGACTCCTATTGTTCCAGGAGCGAGCCATCAACCATGAACGGTCATATCTGGCGCTCCCAGGATGCTGGCCCATGGCTCCGCAGTGTGGGCTTTTTTTAACGTGTCTGCTGCAGACAATAGCGTTGCCATCTCCAGCCTTTGCAGTCAATGCATAAGTCGCGGTAAGCCCAACACTCACCTAGGGACGACCGCCTTAAGAAGGCACCTGGCCTCCCATCACCGAGCCCAGTGGGAGCAACGCCATCAGAACCCACAAAGCCACACTCCAGGCTCTCACCGTCCAGCCTCTTCTCCTCCTCCTTTTCCTCTATGCTCACAATTGTCCTCCACTCCACCTTCCATGCCGTCCTCACGTTTTTCTGCAAAAAGGCAGACTTCCTTGGCCCAAGTGTTCGATCGTAAAAAGAAGATGACGCCGGATAACCCTCTTGCCCAACGGTTGATCGATGGCTTGTCGGAAATGATAGCCTGCCAACTACTGTCATATAAACTGGTGGACTCGGAGGCCTTTCGAAAATTTGTGGCAATGGCCACAATGGAACACCACAATGGAAGGTCCCAGGAAGGAATTTTTTTTCACAGAAGGGCATCCCGAGCTATATGGCCATGTTCAGTGGCAAGTGAATGTATCTCTGGCACACAGTGTCGGTGCCAAGATGCATCTGACCACAGATACATGGTCTAGCAAACATGGGCAGGAAATGTATATAACTTTTGCTGCCCACTGGGTGAACTTTCTGACGGCCGTCAAGCATGTAACCCGTGGCACCCATGTAGATTTGGTTTTACCGCCACGGATTGCATGCAGGCCTGCCTCTTCTTCTCATCCCCTCCTACTCTATCCTCCTTCTCCTCCTCGGCTGACTCCTCCTTTTCCGATGCTACGTCTCTTCCGCTGCACCGCCCAAGATCCCCAGAACCTATTCGACATGCCAGGTGAGACGTTGCCATGCTGTGCTGCATCTGTTGTGCCTGGAAGACAAGAGCCACACAGTCCTCACTACATCCCCCCACCATACACTATCTATACATACAGTTCTCCTCCCCCATATACCAGCTATAGCCATATATACATTTCTACCCCCCCCCCATATACCATCCATTCATATAGTTCTTACCCCCTCATATACCATCCATATTTTAAGTTCTCCAACCCCCCCCATACCACCCCTCCGCACTCCTCTTCTGTACATACCACCCCCATCATCCCCTCCGTACTCCTCTCCTATACATACTACCCCCATCATCCCCTCCACAGTCCTCTTCTGTACATATCATCCCCTCCACACTCCTCTCCTATACAGTGGGGATTGAAAGTTTGGGCACCCCAGGTAAAAATTTGTATTAATGTGCATAACAAATTATCTCCTCTCCTATACATACCACCTCCATCATCCCCTCCGCACTCCTCTCCTGTACATACTGCCCCCATCATCTCCTCCACACTCCTCTCCTATACATACCACCTTTATCATCCCCTCCACACTCCTCTCCTATACATACCACCTCCATCATCCCCTCCACACTCCTCTCCTATACATACCACCCCCCATCATCCCCTTCGCACTCCTCTCCTGTACATACTACCCCCATCATCCCATCCGTACTCCTCTCCTATACATACTACCCCCATCATCCCATCCGCACTCCTCTCCTGTACATACCACCCCCATCATCCCCTCCACACTCCTCTCACAGGACATACCACCCCCCCATCATCTCCTCTGCACTCCTCTCCTATACATACCACCCCCATCATCCCCTCCACACTCCTCTCCTATACATACCACCCGCATCATCCCCTCCACACTCCTCTCCTGTACATACCGCCCCCATCATCCCCTCCACACTCCTCTCCTATACATATCATCCCCTCTGCACTTCTCTCCTGTACATACCACCCCCATCATCCCCTTCACACTCCTATACATACCACCCCCATCATCCCCTCCACACTCCTCTCCTATACATATCATCCCCTCTTCACTCCTCTCCTGTACATACCACCCCCATCATCCCCTCCACACTCCTCTCCTGTACATACTGCCCTCATCATACCCTCCACACTCCTCTACTGTACAATAGGGGTATGATAGGGGTAGTATTACCCCTATCATACCCTCCACACTCCTCTCCTATACATACTACCCCCATCATACCCTCCACACTCCTCTCCTGTACATACTGCCCTCATCATACCCTCCACACTCCTCTCCTGTACACACTGCCCCCATCATACCCTCCACATTCCTCTCCTGTACATACTGCCCCCATCATACCCTCCACTCTCCTCTCCTGTACATAATACCCCCATCATACCCTCCACACTCTTCTCCTGTACATACTACCCCCATCATACCCTCCACACTCTTCTCCTGTACATACTGCCCTCATTATACCCTCCACACTCCTCTCCTGTACATACTACCCCCATTATACCCTCCACACTCATCTCCTGTACATACTACCCATACTGTCATACCCTATACACTCCTCTCCTGTACATACTGCCCTCATCATACCCTCCACACTCCTCTCCTGTACATACTGCCCCCATAATACCCTCCACACTCCTCTCCTGTACATACTGCCCTCATCATACCCTCCACACTCCTCTCATGTACATACTACCCCCATCATACCCTCCACACTCCTCTCATGTACATACTACCTCCATCATACCCTCCACACTGCTCTATTGCACATACTGCCCTTTTTCATACCCTCAGCACTCCTCTGCTGCATATACTGGTCACTGTTACACCCTCTTCACTTCTTTCCTGCAAATATTGCCTACCCTCTGCACTCATTTCCTGTACATAATGTCTTACACTTGTCATTCCTTTCCTACACATGCCAGCATACTGGCCACACTCCTTTATATACTGTTGTAAATTCTGCACTCCCTTCCTACACATACTGTATTACCCTCTGTACCTAATGAAAATGAAAAGGTGAACTAATGCCCCTTATCTCCATTGCACTTACCTCTGTAGTAATGGAAGAGTTTTTTATTTTTTTAAATTATTGTGCTGAGGTTTATCATGTCAGTGAGACTCTTACTTGTGGCACAGCAAAGTAAGCATATTCTATAGGTAAAATAATTATTTTGTTTTATTTAATAATGCCCCTTGAGGCCCCTCCCACAATATGGCCACACCCACCGTATGCAGTGGTGTGTTCGGGTTTGGCTTGAAGAAAAGGTGGCAACCCTACCTCCACCTCTGGATCTCCTCCTAGCACCACCCTGGGAACTCCCAAGGAAGCCCCCCGAACAGGCGGGCGGGCGCGAGCGGCCACAGACCCCCAGAAGTCTCAGGAACACTGGCAGGTAAGTCCGCCCGGCGGCAACAGTCAGCGGCAACGGCGGCGTCAGCAGGAACGGGCATAGGTTTCAGTAGCTTAATCAGCATGTCTAGCAGACTACATATACAGGGAGTGGAGGGTCTATGGGAGACTCAGCACGCACCTCTCCACATCTCACATGCCTGCCTCACTCACACTCCACACGCCAACATCCGGCCACGCCCCCGCTATACATACAGTTCTCCTCTCCCATATACCAGCTATAGCCATATATACAGTTCTACCCCCCCCCCATATACCATCCATTCATATAGTTCTTACCCCCTCATATATCATCCATATTTACAGTTCTCCAACCCCCCATACCACCCCTCCGCACTCCTCTTCTGTACATACCACCCCCATCATCCCCTCCGTACTCCTCTCCTATACATACTACCCCCATCATCCCCTCTGCACTCCTCTTCTGTACATATCATCCCCTCCACACTCCTCTCCTATACAGTGGGGATTGAAAGTTTGGGCACCCCAGGTAAAAAATTGTATTAATGTGCATAACAAAGCCAAGGAAAGATGGAAAGATCTCCAAAAGAAATCAAATTACGGATTAGACATTCTTATAATATGTCAAAAAAAGTTAGATTTTATGTCCATCATTTAAACTTTCAAAATTACAGAAAACAAAAAAATGGCGTCTGCAAAAGTTTGGGCACCCTGCAGAATTTATAGCATGCACTGCCCCCTTTGCAATGTTGAGACCTGCCAGTGTCATGGTTTGTTCTCAATCATCATCTGGGAAGACCAGGTGATGTCAATCTCAAATGTTTTAAATGCCCAGACTCATCTGACCTTTCCCCAACAATCAGCACCATGGGTTCTTCTAAGCAGTTGTGTAGAAAACTGAATCTGAAAATAGTTGACGCTCACAAAGCTGGAGAAGGCTATAAGAAGATAGAAAAGCGTTTTCAGATGTCAATATTCTCTGTTCGTAATGTAATTAAGAAATGGCAGTCATCAGGAACAGTGGAAGTTAAAGCAAGATCTGGAAGACCAAGAAAAATATCAGACAGAACAGCTCGCAGGATTGTGAGAAAAGCAATTCAAAACCCACATTTGACTGCACGATCCCTCCAGAAAGATCTGGCAGACACTGGAGTTGTGGTACACTATTCCACTATAAAGAGATACTTGTACAAATATGGTCTTCATGGAGGAGTCATCAGAAGAAATCCTCTTCTATGTCCTCACCACAAAAATCAGCGTTTGAACTTTGCAAATGAACATATAGACAAGCCTAATGCATTTTTGAAACAAGTTCTGTGGACCGATGAGGTTAAAATAGAACTTTTTGGCCGGAATGAGCAAAGGTACGTTTGGAGAAGAGAGGGCACAGAATTTAATGAAAAAGAACCTCTGTGCAACTGTTAAGCATGGGGGTGGATAAATCATGCTTTGGGGTTGTATTGCAGCCAGTGGCACAGGGAACATTTCACGAGTAGAAGGAAAAATTAATTCAATAAAATTTCAGCAAATTTTGGATGGTAACTGTGACGGTATTGGTATGATATCCCCGTCAAACAGTCCCTTCTTCCCATAACAGAACATCACAGAATCATCCACACATGAGCCAAGGCTGAATGCTGGAACCAGACACTTTAATGGCAGCTTGCTGCTGGTATATTTACAGTTTTCAAGCTAAATCCTCAATCAAGGAACAATGAAATCTCCACCCCCTTCTCACATACAGATTATAGGCAGACACTTCGGAGTCGACCCTGAAAACACATTTTCTTTAGATAATGACATCAGTGAAGGTAATTACTAGTGGTACAGAATACATTATCTAGACAGCTTGGCCCGCATATAGAAGGGATAATTACCACAATGAAGCAATCAGAATAATTAACATGAGCCACTTATCTAATCACAGTAAACAGTAAACACAGGGCTCCTTCACACACACAATTACCCTTTGAAATAGGACTGGCTGAGGAAGGGTCATTAACATTTCAAAAGCCTGTTAGCAGAGGGGTGAGTCACACCTGAAATCACCTGTTACACTTAATACACACACAATGGGCCAAATCCACAGCCAGCGGCGGAAATTAAGTTTTTCAAAACTTATGTCATTTAAGTTACGGCGCCCTAAGTTGGTGTCGTAAGTGCCGTATCCACAGCGCATTTGCGCACAAAATAGCGCTTACGTAACTTAAATTCCGAGGCGTAAGGCGGGGTTATTGCAAGTGGGAAGGAAGTGGGCGTGCTTCATTGTAATGAGCCGTGACCCCATGCAAATGAAGGGCCGGCCGTACTGCGCATGCGCGCACGAATCTGCTGCTCACTGGGCATGTGCAGAACGTTGCTCGGCGCAATCAGTGAGATAGGTAAAAGGCCAAGCATACTTAGTTTGAGGATCGCCCTGTGTGTAAATAGCCCCAGTCAAACACACTTCCCTTGCAAAAGTATTTCCCTGTGTTCCCTTCCTAGAGCAAGTTGCTTCTGCTCTGAATGTTTGTCAGTGTTTGTTGGTGAGTTGTGTGTGATAGAGAAGTTTTGGAGGAGTATTAGATTGTAGTTGTTGTTTGTTTCTGATAAGTGTATTTTTTGTTTGATTGTTTCTGCTAAGTGGGTTTTTTTTTCTGCTTGGATTTTGTGTTTGTTTTTTGTGTGTTTGTTTTTGACTTTGTAGTAGCTGTCTGCTTGTGTGTTTTGATTTTTGTTTGTTTGTTGTGTGTGTATTTTTGTTTGTTTGTCCTGTGAGTTTTCTTGTTGCTGAGTGGTGTCTGTGATGGCTCCCAAGCGCAGGAAGCTTAATTTATTATTTATTATTATTTATTATTATTATTTATTATTATTATTTATATATTTGCATGGGCCTGAGAGCCGGAACACTTCCCCGGCCCAAAGGAAGAAGATATACAAAAAAATTACAGATCAGATAAATGCGGCGGGGGGGGGGGAGACGAGGACGCCCGCTGGCATCCAGAAAAAGATCAATGATCTGAGGAGC
The DNA here is from genome assembly GCF_905171775.1 of Rana temporaria. Lineage (NCBI taxonomy): Eukaryota > Metazoa > Chordata > Amphibia > Anura > Ranidae > Rana > Rana temporaria. The sequence goes on along the minus strand of NC_053490.1, from coordinate 355,026,264 downwards.
GTGGTCCGCAATAAGGTGGCAAAGCTCACTGCCCATAGGAGGGGCACTGGAGGAGGGGGACCATGCCCCATCCGGCTGACTGAGGAGGAATGGGCAGTGGCCCGGTGTTTCCAGCCAGAGCAGGTGGTGGGCCTGCGTGGCTTTGACTCTGATGTTCCTGTGGGGCCAGGTAAGTTTTTTGTTTTTCTATCTGGTGATTAGCATGTGTGGGTGGGGGAAGGGAAGATGTGCCAAGTGTGTGGATCCTCAAACCTGTGATTGTTTGGTGTCCTCCACAGATGACCAGGAGGTTGCTGGCCCATCAGGCCAGGAGGATGCTGGGCCATCAGGCCAGGCTGCTGCACCACCCCAAGGACAACAGGCTGCTGAGGAGTCCCCAGGGGAGGGGAGTGGCCAAACCTCCCCTCATGAGGAGGATGAGGGGGAGAAGGGGGAGGAGGATGAGGGGGTGTAAGAAGAAGATCTGCAGCTTGGCAGGGAAATCCTTCTGGCCTCTGATCTAATGACATTTGAGGATACCCTTGAGGCTACCCCAGAGCCTACCCCAGAGGCTGGCAGCAGTCAGGCCACCATCAGGGGTAGCCCCTCCCCCAACAGGCTGCAACCCACAAAGGTCACTCTCTCCCCTCCTCCAGAGCCACAAGCCTCAGGGGCAGGCAGGATGGCGACCCAGGAGACCAGGGGGTGTTTGAGCGTCTGCCGGCCAGTCTGCAGAAGGACAATGCCCGGCAGACCCGCACTCTGGGTACGATTAAAAAAACTCTTACCAAGATGGAGCACAGCCTGGGTGCAATGAGGGAGTCACTCGGTGATGTGGCCACAAACTCTTTGGGGGTCATCACATGTTTGTGGGACCTGAAGACCGCCACAACAGGCGTGGCCCAGGAGGTGACTGCCCTGACCCAGGCTGTGCAGAACAATACCCGGGCTGTGCAGGACAATAACCGGGCTGTGCAGGACAATACGGCTGCCATCACTGGCTGTCTGAACAGGATAGCAGTGACCTTGGAGGGCAGGCCAGCAGGAGGACAGACACCAGGGGAGGCTCCGTCTTCCCCTGCTCACTCACCCCCCCATGAAGATACTCCCTCCCCTGCTAACACCCCCCCGTGAAGATCCTCCAGTTGGCCGTGCCCGTGGCCGTGGCCGTGCCCTTGGACAGCCCAGACGGAGCACTCGCCGCCGGAATTAATTAGCAGGGGTACTTTTGATTTTTTTTTTCATTTTTTTTTAGGATTTTGTTTATTATACTGTACTTATGATTTGGTTTATGTGTGTGAATGATGTGTGAATGTGGGGGGTGGCATTCCTGATAAAATAAGGGTGTCACCCTCAGTTTTGGTGGAGAAGGGATCCCCAGGACCAGGGAGAAGTGATCCCAGGTTCCTGAATGGTGTATGAATGCACAGTGACATAATTGGAGCCGTGGCGTGGCGTTACTGCTTCCAAGTACCAAAGGGGGGGGGGGTACTTGGATCTAATCCAATTCAATGTGCATGTGATATGTCTGTGCTAGGGACCACAGTGGTGTGCATTCATGCATTCTCATTGTGACATAATTTATGTGCGTTTACTGTGAAAAGAAACATTCTCATTGTGACATTATTCATGTGCGTTTACTGTGAAAAAAAACATTCTCATTGTGACATTATTCATGTGCGTTTACTGTAAAAAGATGCCTTCTGCGAGGCGTCTCCTGGCTGCTGTGCCCTCAGCAGACCGGGTAGAGTGGGTTAGGGGGGGATTGCCTGGGTCGGGGGTCAGGTCAGCACGTATGTCAATCTCCAGTCCCCTTCTCATGGCAAAGTTGTGCAGAATACAACATGCACCGATGATCTGGCACACAAAGTCTGGGGAATACAACAGTGTACCCCCAGACTTATCCAGGCATCTGAAGCGGGACTTCAGCAGCCCAAATGTGCGCTCCACAACTGCCTGGGTGCGTATGTGAGCCTCGTTGTAGCGTTGCTCTCCTGGGGTTTGGGGGTTCCTGAATGGGGTCATCATATGTGGTCCCAGGGCATATCCAGAGTCACCTGGAAGGGAAAAGACAGAAGGATATTAGTCATGCATGTGCCCCTCGTGATGTCTGCATCATGGGGGGGGGGACATACCTGACACCCATGTCACTCACCAATCAGCCAGCTGTCTCCATACAGGTTCAGTTCCAAATCTCTGGAGATTTTGGTCTGCCGGAATATATATCTGTCATGGCAGGATCCAGGGAATTTTGCACAGACGTGCCAGATGAGGCCATGGGCATCTACGATTACCTGGACATTTATGGAATGCCAGTGCTTCCGTTTCCGGAACAGGTGCTCTGTCTCATGGGGGGGCTGTAGTGCCACATGGGTACAATCAATGGCCCCGATGGTCCGTGGGAATCGGGCAATGTAGTAAAAGTCCGTCATGGTTTTCAATCGCTGGTCCTCCTGGGTGGGTTTTTGAAATTGATTGGCAGGGACTACTTGGTGCACACACCTGTTCATGGAGGATTGTGCCATCCCAGCCAGACCTCCACATGTTCGTTGGAAAGACCCAGTGGCAAGGAAATGGAGTGTTGCCATTACTTTGATGAGAGGTGGCAGGGCATGGGATCGTTGGGTTGGGGTGGTGAGATCATCCTGCAGGATTCGGGTTAATTCAAGGATGGCTTCCCGGTTAAAACAGAAGTTGCCATAGACCTCAGAAGCAGGCATGCCAAAGAGATCTCGGCGTGGGCGGTATACCCTCTCCTGTGCCCTCCTCCTCCTCTGTGCCCTCCTCCTTCTTTGCGCCTCTAAAGTAGCGAGTGCCGTTAGGATCATGGATGGCCCGGGCATGTTGGCAGACAGATTGAAGTCCAGCAAATATGTGTGCTCAGCTCTTCCTCAATGCTGTTGCTTCAGCAGACCTTTACACAGCATGTGTAAAATTAGGGCTGCTTTTATAACGTGTAAATTTGCGCAGGGAAACTAACAGGTGCGCACAGGGCGTAATCTACGGCGCACACACTTAATTATGTGGATCGCCCTATCTCCCTCATTTGCATCTTTGCCTATCAAAAACAGCGGCGTGACTAGCGTAATTTGCGTCCGAGGATGCCCCGGTGTAATTATTTTAGGTAGGACGGAAAATCCGGATTTTAAGGCGTATCTCGTTTTGAGGATCGGGCGCAAAGATACGCGCAGAGTAAAATTAGAAATCTCTAGTTAAGTCGGTGCATCTGCTTTATGGATTTGGCCCAATATTACTTAGCAGGGAGAATTTAAACTGAAGCATCCTTCACAGTAACTTGATGCCATCTGTGAAAAAGATGAAGTTAAAGAGAGGGTGGCTTCTACAAATGGATAATGATCCTAAACACACCTCAAAATCCACGGGGGATTACATCAAGAGGCGTAAACTGAAGGTTTTGCTATGGCCTTCACAATCTCCTGACCTCAACATAATTAAAAATCTATGGATAGACCCAGGGCAGCCATCAGGAATTATGGGGCCCCTTACACAGCGGCCCCCTGGAGCAGAGAACCAGGGGGGGGGGTAACGGGTGCGAATTGAGAATGGGGGTTGCCATCCGGGAACCTCTGGGCCCTTTAATAATAATAATAATAAAAAAGAAACCTCTGGGCTCTTTGATAAAAAAAATATATATATAAAAAAAAATAAACATTTATAAAAAAAAAGGGGGGGGTTGCCATCCAGGGCCCTGGGGACCTCTGTGCCCTTTAATAAAAACATAAAAAATAAATATATAAAAACAAAAATAAAAAAATAAATATTTATAACAAATAAAAAAAGGGGGTTTGCCACATGGGGCCCTGGGGACCTCTGAGCCCTTTAATAGAAATATATATATATATATATATATATATATATATATAATAAATAAAAAAATATATAAAGAAAATATTTTCTTTTATAAAAAAAAGGGGGGTTGTCACTAGGGGCCCTGGGGATCTCCAGGCCCCCCATACCCCTAAAAAAAATTGTCCCTTTAATAAAAAATAAAATAAAAATATATTAAAAAGAATATTTTTTTTAATAAAAAAAAAGGGGGAGTTTCCATATGGGGCCCTTTGGGCCTCCGGGCCCCTGGGGACCTCCGGACCCCTAAAAAAAATTAAAAAATATATATATATATTTTTTAAGGGGGTTGCCATCCGGGTCCCTGGGGACCTCCGGGCCCCTTACAGGTGTACTGCCTGTACCCCCCTGATGGCGGCCCTGGATAGACCTTAAAAGAGCAGTGCGTGACAGACAGCCCTGAAATCTCAAAGAACTGGAAGACTTTTGTAAGGAAGAATGGGCAAAGATACCTCAAACAAGAATTGAAAGACTCTTGGCTGGCTACAAAAAGCGTTTACAAGCTGTGATACTTGCCAAAGGGGGCAGTACAAGATATTAACTCTGCAGGGTGCCCAAACTTTTGCAGACGCCATTGTTTTGTTTTCTGTAATTTTGAAAGTGTAAAATTTTTTAAACCTGTCCCTTTAAAAAAAAAAAATCCAAAAAAGGGCCTCATATGTGCACTGTGTCCGCGCACCGGACGCCGGGCACAGTGCAGAAAGAGTAGCGCCACGTCTGTGCAATCACGGGATTGCAGACGCGGCGCTACATTGGAAGCCAAATATATGGCATTGTGGCGTTCTCCATCGCGCCACTTGCTTCCGGCGCGATGGACAGTATTGATATCGCCGAGCGGGTGCACCCGCTTTCAGTGTGCACCCGCTCGTCTCTGTGCTCGTTCCGACGTCACTGGCAAAACAGGAAGTGACGTCGGGACTGCTTGAGCTCAGTGCGCCCGACCGAGGAGAGGAGCAGGTAAGCTGAGCTATGCCTGCCTGCCTGCTATGATGTTGTATGGAACACCACACACAACACCAGCTGCTTACTATGCCTCGGTGACATCATCCAACCCCCCCCCCCGCTTATTCAACACATTTCAATATTTTTTTTCTATTTGACGCCCCCCCCCCCCCCCGCTTATTCCAAGAAGTTTTTTATCTAATATTCGGTGGACCCGGACCCCCCCCTCCCACCCCCCGCTTATTTAAAAAAAAGTTTTAGCATGTAATATTCGGCTGCTGGCAGAAAACCCTCCACCCCCCCCCCCCCCCTGCTTAATCCAAAAAAAATTTTTTATATTTAATATTCAGCAAAAATAATGCCAGGCAACAACCCCCCCCCCCCCCAATCAATGTTTTTTTTTAAATGTTATATTATTAACAGTTAAGCTTATTAATAGTTTCTTTATAATAGTTGATTCAATTTAGCAATAAGTGGGTAAATGAATTATAAAAAAAGTTTTTTTTTTGTAACCGCCCCCCCCCCCCCCCCGGGTTATTAAAAAAAACTTTTTTTATAATTCATTTACCCACTTATTAACAACACTTATTTTCTATGTAAAAATTAATTACAGCACAAATAGCGGCCGGTAACACTACCCCACCAGACCACCCCCACCCCCCAATTATTAAAAAAAAAAAAACTTTTTTTATACTTAATGTGCAGGGAAAATATCGGCCGTCAACACCACACCACCCACCGCTTGCAAATTGTCCTGCGACTTGGGACTGGATAAGTTGGACCCGATGATTTCCAATGAGAACTGTTCATATCTGTGCAACTTTGAAGTAGTCCCTGCATTACTTTTGTCCCACTTTGATGTGACTTGAGGTCCATAGACATCCAGAATACATAGGCATTGCTTCAAGTCGCTGCAAAATCGCACCAAAAAATTGTGGCAGAATCTTGCGACTTTCAGGCTAATGCAGTCTGAAAGTTGCACAATTCTACTGCAATTTTGATGCGATTTAAAGCAATGCCTGTGTATTCTGGAGGTCTATGGACCTCAAGTTGCATCAAAGTGGGACCAAAGTAATGCAGGGACTACTTTGAAGTCGCACAGATATGAACGGTTCTCATTGGAAATCATGGGGTACAACTTGTCATGCAACGTTTAAGTCCCAAGTCGCAGGACAAGTAATGCCTGCAGTCTCTGGTAATCTTGTGCAGTATGTCTGCAGTCTCTGGTAATCTTGTGCAGTATGTCCGCAGTCTCTGGTAATCTTGTGCAGTATGTCCGCAGTCTCTGGTAATCTCCTGCAGTATGTCCGCAGTCTCTGGTAATCTTGTGCAGTATGTCCGCAGTCTCTGGTAATCTTGTGCAGTATGTCCGCAGTCTCTGGTAATCTTGTGCAGTATGTCCGCAGTCTCTGGTAATCTTGTGCAGTATGTCCGCAGTCTCTGGTAATCTTGTGCAGTATGTCCGCAGTCTCTGGTAATCTTGTGCATTATGTCCGCAGTCTCTGGTAATCTCCTGCAGTATGCCTGCAGTCTCTGGTAATCTCCTGCAGTATGTCCGCAGTCTCTGGTAATCTTCTGCAGTATGTCCGCAGTCTCTGGTAATCTCCTGCAGTATGCCTGCAGTCTCTGGTAATCTCCTGCAGTATGTCCGCAGTCTCTGGTAATCTTCTGCAGTATGTCCGCAGTCTCTGGTAATCTCCTGCAGTATGCCTGCAGTCTCTGGTAATCTCCTGCAGTATGTCCGCAGTCTCTGGTAATCTTCTGCAGTATGTCCGCAGTCTCTGGTAATCCTGTGCAGTATGTCCGCAGTTTCTGATAATCTCCTGCAGTATGTCCGCAGTCTCTGGTAATCTTGTGCAGTATGTCCGCAGTCTCTGGTAATCTTGTGCAGTATGTCCGCAGTCTCTGTTAATCTTTTGCAGTATGTCCGCAGTTTCTGATAATCTTGTGCAGTATGTCCGCAGTCTCTAGTAATCTCCTGCCCATTTCGAGTCCTTCATTACTAACAGTGTCATATTTTAGTTTGTTTGCACCGATCTGTAAGGCTGCGCTATATACCATGATTTGTGATGCTGGGGCTGTATACTCTGTGCTGTGACGCTGAGCTGTATACTCCTGACATTGAGTGGAAGCAAGTGGAATACAGGGGACGGAGTGGTGGATTCTATAAGGGGTGTGGCTTATGAGAAGTGGGAGGGACCAAATGTGGAAGGGCGGGGTATTGCGCCCCCCCATCCTAAAACTTCACCAGCCGCCACTGCTGGGGTGCCCAAACTTCGATCCCCACTGTACATACCACCTCCATCAGCCCCTCCGCACATGGTGTGTTGACGTCACCGCCCCTCAGCGCGGACTCTGTGTGGTATGATTGTAATGATATTGTAGATCATGCTGTTGTACAGTATAGGTGCAGAGTGTGGACTACTTGCAGTGAGTAATGAGATTTGATGAGAGAGCTACCTTCCCTATTTTCGGCTCTTTATGTATACACTGCTCTCTGGGATTGATTTTATATAGCTTCCACAGCTGCCCCTCTGTTAGGTTATTGCTGGTGTACTGATGGCTTTGTTTCTGTCGGTGTGCCTCCTAACTATTGAGGTGAGCGATGTGTTTTGACATGCATTTTGATATGTGTCTGAGTGACCATGTTACTCAGTGATGGGCAATCCTTCAGCGGGGAGTGGGCGGGATTTTTAATTGATTGAACCAGGAACTGACACTATAAATTTAGTACTGACACACTAGCCCTTGTTATATCCGCTGAGGAAGTCCTGTACCAGGGACGATACGCGTGCGGGGAGGTTTGCAGTGATGTCAGGACAGTCACCTACCTGATTTTTATTTCATGTATGCTTCTACTCCATGCACTAGGACATAGTGCTAATAGTGAGAATTTTTACAATAAATCTGTGTTATGGAGAGCACATGTAGCTGGATTCAAAAAGACGCGGCTAACGTTGGCAGGCATAGCGTATCTCATATACGCTACGTCGCCGTAAGTTAAAGAGGCAAGTGCTGTATTCACAAAGCACTTGCGTCCTAAGTTACGGCGGTGTAGCGTAAATGTGCCGGTGTAAGCGCGCCTAATTCAAATTGTGAAGAGGTGGGCGTGTTTTATGTAAATAAAGCATGACCCCACGTAAATGACGTTTTTATCGAATGGCACATGCGCTGTCCGTGGACGTATCCCAGTGTGCATGCTCCAAATTACGCCGCAAAGACTCATTGGTTTCGACGTGAACGTAAATTACGCCCAGCCCCATTCACGGACGACTTACGCAAACGACGTAAACATTTTAAAATTTGACGCGGGACCGACAGACATACTTAACATTGGCTAGGCCAGCTTTTTGTTGGACTAACTTTAAGCCTGAAAACGCCTTACGTAAACGGTGTATCTTTACTGCGACGGGCAAGCGTACGTTCGTGAATAGGCGTATCTCGCTGATTTACGCATTCTAGGCGTAAATCAGCGTACACGCCCCTAGCGGCCGGCCTAAATAGACAGCTAAGATATGATGGCGCCCGTAGTCGTATCTTAGCTAGATTTAAGTGTATCTCAATTTGAGAATACACTTAAATTTACAACGGCGCAGATTCAGAGTTACGACGGCGTATCTACTGATACACCGGCGTAAACTTCTCTAAATCTGGCAATATGTGTTTTCTTTTTACCCTTTACATGATTACACTCCATTTGTGAGCATTTTTTGGAGGCCATCCATCGTTTAGGGATTTTGATTCCATGCAAATATTTAATCTTACCATTACCCCTGTGTAAGGGAAAGCGCGATTGACCTGCTGTTCACTCAGAATTACCGTGGCAGTGCCAATCAATCACTCTCTTAAGGTGTGATGCAAGATAGAAGTTTGTAAATCCCATCCCACCCTGATCTTTTGGTCTGGTGAGTAGTGAGAACTCGATTCTGGATTTTTTATGTTTCCATAAAAATTGCAGAAGGGTAGATTGTAGGGCCTTAAAAAATGTCTGTGGTATTTTAATCGGGAGTGTCCTAAAAAGATACAATAATATCTGAAGGATAGCCATCTTTAAGATTGCAGCTCTTCCAAAACATGAGGAATATTTGGAGTGCCAGGTCTGTAGGTCCCTCCGTATTTCCTGTAATAATATAGGGGAATTGTGTTTATAGATGGACATCAGTCTTGGTGTTAGCCACACTCCTAGGTATTTAAGTTTTTTAGTCACCCTGAAAAGGGCAGTTAGTTTGGGTTTTGGTAAACGTTTCTTCTGCTAGGGAGAGGTTCATAGCCTCCGATTTGGTGAAGTTTATTTTAAGATTTGATATATAGTCATAGTGTGCGAACTGCTGGGGACAGTAATGTCGGGGTTAGTTAGAAAAAGCATAAGCTGCAATCTTGTATTCTATCTCTGCTCCCTCAAAACCTGCTATTGATTTGTCTTTATTCACCAATTATAATAAATGGCTCCAGTGACAGGATAAACAATAATGGTGACAGGGGACATCCTTGTCTAGTTCCATTTGTGATCCTGACCTTATCCAACAGCATGCCATTTATCTTCAATTTGGCTGTGAGGTTATCATAGCGGGCAGAAATCCAAGCCATCATATGTGGACCCAGGCCGATATGTTTGCATGTGGCTAGCATATAGTCCCAGGCAACCCCATCAAAGGCCTTCTCTGCATCCATTGTCAAGATAAGGCCCTCAAAATCTTGGTTTTGTGCCGCATGAATCAGGAGTAGGGCCTTGATCACATTGTCTTTTGCCTCCCTGCCAGGCATGGTGCCCACCTGCCCTGGACCTATCAGGGAAGTGAGGAGTGGTCTTAGTCTGTTGGCCATCACTTTTGCGAGTAGCTTGAGGTCTAGGTTTAATAAGGAGATGGGCCTATAGCTGGAACATTCAGCACGATCTTTCCCAGGTTTTGGGACAACTTAATATAGGTAAGAAAGTCAGTTGGCACAGATCTAGATAAAGACAAGGGCCCGGATTCACAAAGCACTTGCGCCAACGTATCTCGAGATACGCCGCGTAAGTTCCAATTTGCGCCGTCGTATCTGTGCGCCGGACCCACAAACTAAGATACGCCTAAAAATAGTCTTCATCCCGCCGACGTAACTTGCCTACGCCGGTGTAGCGTGGGCGCAAATATGGGCTGGACGCATGTTGCTTCTCCCATTGATTAGGTATTCAAATATGCAAATGAGGGAAATACGGCGATTCACGAACGTACGTGCGACCGGCGCAGGCTGCGCGCGGTGCGCGTAAGTTGTATGTCCGGCCTAAAGTTATTCCCCATAAAGGAGGTGTAACTCAGCAACAGACATGCACAGGTCAGCTGGAGAGCAGCTGCAGCAGCACCGTTACCGACGAGCTGAGCAACCACACTTGCAGGACAACACATCTGTATGCCAACATGCCAGGGGCAGCCATGGTCATAGCACTACTGCGTTTACAGGCACAGAGGAGGGCACAGGAGAGGATATACCGAACGCGCATGAACGTCTTTGGCATGGGGGAATCGGAGGTGTATCGCATCTTCAGATTCAGCCCTGATGCCATCCTGGAATTAGCCACAGCCCTGCATGATGAAATTACCAGCCAGACAGAACGCTCACATGCAGTGCAGCCACTGGTCAATGTACTGGCAACACTCCATTTCCTCGCCAGTGGATCTTTCCAACGTACAAGTGGAGTCGTGTCTGGGATGTCACAATCCACCATGAGCAGATGCATGCACCAGGTTGTCCCCGCAATCCTCACACGCATGTCCCACCACATCATCAAACCCACCCATTAGCACCTGCGGCAGAAGGCAATGCAGGATTTCTACAGCATTGCCAGATTCCCACGCACTGTCTGGGCCATTGATTGCTCACATGTGGCACTACGCCCTCCCGTGCCACAGAGCACATATACCGCAATCGTAAGCAGTGGCATTCCATCAACGTACAGGTGATAGCTAATGCCCAATGCCTCAAATGGCACGTCCGTGCCAAACACCCCGGGCCAGCCACGACAGCTACATATACCGTCAAAGCAAAATCCCAACAGAATTCGAACAGAACGTGTACAGGGACAGCTGGCTGGTTGGTGAGTGACATGGGTGTCAGGTATGACTGTCCGACCCCATGATGCAGACATCACGAGGGGCACATGCATAACTAACATCCTCCTGTTTTTTCCCTTCCAGGTGACTCGGCATATGCACTTGGGCCCTATCTCCTGACTCCATACCGGAATCCCCAAACCAGAGGAGAGAGAAGATACAATGCTGCACATATATGCACCCGTGCAGTGGTGGAGCGCACATTTGGCATCCTGAAGTCCCGTTTCCGATGCCTGGATAAGTCCAGGGGGACCCTGTTTTATTCCCCAAACTTTGTGTGCCAGATCATCGGTGCATGTTGCGTGCTGCACAACTACGCCATGAGAAAGGGCCTGGAGATTGTCATATGTGATGACCTGACCCCCGAACCACACAGTCCCTCCTGCCCGAGGCTACCCCGTCCTGCTGAGGGGACAGCAGTCAGGAGTTGCCTCGTGGAACGCATCTTTGCACGTTAAACACACACATTCATCATGGCACATGGACAATGCACGCATGCACACCACTGTGGTCCCTAGCTCACACACACCACATCCACCTCACATTGGTTTAGCCCAAGTCCACCGTGGAGGACTTGGAAGCAGCAAACCCACACCAAGGCCCCAATGATGTTGCTGTCCATTCATACCACATTCACACGGTCGTGGGGATAACCTCTCCCTGATGATCCAAGGTGACACGCCTTGCTGGCAGGAATGTCACACACTCACACACCAGTCACACTGTAGCAGCACCGAGCAAACCCTGCCCCTGCAAAATGGTGTCCGGCCACCACTTCTGTACTCCTCACCGTGTGCAGTGACAAAAAAAAATATAGGGATCATGCCCTTACAGGAGGACGGCACATAACTCTGTGCACGTCCAAACAAAAAATATAAAGCTCATACTCTGAGCTGAAATTGTTCAGAGGACAGTCATGGGCCAGGCTTCGGGCCAAGGGTATGGCTCCTTAATTGTCTGGGCGACGACTGAGGTGGGGGGTGGGGCATTATGATGGGGTTCATCCCCTGGTCTGTCGCTCCTGGCTCTGAGGGCAGATGTTGCCTGCATCCCCTCTAATGCCACGGCAATGCCCCGTCAGAACGCAGTTCGTATCTGCCTGCATCCTCAGCTGGCGTGCGTTGGTTTGGCGCTGTAGGCGCCTGTTCTGCCGACCCTCCATCTGGATGGCAGAAGTGTTGGCCTGCACAACCTCCCCCAGGCTCTTCACCTCTGCCAGGATCCCAGATGCTGTGGCCTGCAGCTCCACAATAGCCGCCGTGTGCCGATCCTGGGTGGCCTGCACGTCCCCAGATCCCTGGTCCGCAGATGACGAGGGACCCCCTGCTAACATTTGGTGATGCAGGGCATCAAGGGTCTGGCTTTGGTCACAGAGGCTTGTGGCCATGGCTGAGCAGTTTGCGTTGACGTCCTGCAGGCAGTCTGATATGGCCTGGTTATGTGCAGCCTGTTGTGTGAGGCACTGCTGCATATCCGCGGACCCAACAAAGGACGCCAGGCTGTTAGCCACTCTGTGCAGATCGCAGGCAATATCTGCCGTGTGACATGTCAGCCGTGCCTGCTCCCTCTCAAGCCCTTCTGCAGGGATCCGGCTACACCCCTAGTCTTGGCCAGAGCCTTCCTAGGGGAAGAATCCGGTTGAGTCCATCCAGACGGGGTAGCCCTGGAGTGGGTTCCCCTGGATGGGGTAGCCCTGGAGGGCGATCCCCTGAATGGGGTAGCCCAGGAGGGCATTCCCCTGGATGGGGTAGCCCAGGAGGGGGTTCCCCTGGATGGGGTAGCCCAGGAGGGGGTTCCCCTGGATGGGGTAGCCCTGGAGGGCGTTCCCCTGGATGGGGTAGCCCGGGAGGGCGTTCCCCTGGATGGGGTAGCCCGGGAGGGCGTTCCCCTGGATGGGGTAGCCCGGAAGGGGTTCCCCTGGATGGGGTAGCCCGGGAGGGGGTTCCCCTGGATGGGGTAGCCCTGGAGGGCGTTCCCCTGGATGGGGTAGCCTGGGAGGGGGTTCCCCTGGATGGGGTAGCCCTGGAAGGCGTTCCCCTGGATGGGGTAGCCTGGGAGAGGGTTCCCCTGATGGGCGTGGAGGTCTGAGAGGGTCCGGGGAAGAGGGAAGCCTCCTCAAAGTAGAGGCATTCCTCCAGCTGGACATCCACCTGCTCCTCAAGAACAACCTCTAGAGCAGAGGTGTGGGCACTCCCCTCCACCGCTGTCTCATGGCTTCCCAGGGGGTCAGGCTGAGGATGTTTCCGGGGATGGCGTGGGTCGGACACCCGCAGACGAAGGCCCAGCTCCCTCCAGCACATCTGTGGATAACACAAAGCATTCACATGTTGTTGGACCCACACACTTGTCACATGTTCCCTTCCACCCCCTCACATGCTACACACCGGATGGGGGATAAAACACACTTACCTCTCCTCAAGTCCTGGTCACTGGAGTCAAAACCCTCCAGGCCCTCCACCTGCTCCTGTGTAACAATACGCCAAATTAGATTCAGGTTTATGGATCGCAACTGCGGAGACTTCTCAGGTTCGAACCCAGGTTTCACTCTTAACTCAGATAAGAGTTTGGGTTCTATCATCACAGCCTCAGTAAAGTAAATAGTGCTTATTCCAGCATAAGCAACATTAAAGTAAATCTTGGTATTAATGGTATAGAACAGGTATAGGGATAGGTGTAGCCGCAGTACTGGGACTGCACACTAGAGGTCAGTAATGAACACAGGCATAGAAGCAAAGCAGGTAATTGGTATCTATAGCAGTGAGCATAACATGTGAGCTGCAGTTCAACCTTGTGTGAAGCTCCTTAGTACTTTAGCATAGCAGTGAACATAACTTGGAAGCAAGCGGCAAGTATGGAGATCAGCGTTTAGTAATTGGTTACTATAGCAGAGTACTTGTGGTTGCTGATAGCTGGGCATGGATGAACGTCCTGGGAGCCTGGACCTGGATGCTGTGAGCTGTAGCGAACAAGGAGTCCTGGTAGTCCAGTTCAGGAAGCTGGAGCTCAGATCAGGTGAGTCTGGAAGCCCAGCTGACAGTGGCGTTCAATAGAGGAACCCCATTCTGTCAGTGCTGGGAGTTTAAATAGGCCGCACAGGAGCGAACCAGGAAGTACCACCAGGTGGCGCACCCCCGCAACCACCGTTGAGAGCAAGGCTGCAGGAAGTGAGAGGATATTCAGAAAGAAGGAAGAGAGTTGACTGGGAAAGAAGCAACTATAGTTGTACTTAGTGGAAAGTTATTGGTGTGACGTTACATCCTGCTCCAGACAGCTGGCACTAACCTCCTCCTCAGGTGTCAACTTCACTGAAGAAGCTGGTCCGCCTCCCGTGCCTCCTCACCTTGGCCAGCTTCTCCTTGACCCGCAGTCTCATGTCATAATTTATTTTTTTATGTCTTTGGAGGTCCTGGATTCATGCCCAAGGGCATTGATCTCCAGGGTGACCTTCTGGTAGATCTCCTGCTTCCTTGCCTTGCTGGTCCTGGCACTCCTGGCACTATTGGGATATTGCTGAGGATATTCCGATAAAAAAATATTTTTCTTTCTCCTCTCCCTGTCCACCTCAGCATCTGACATGGCTCAGACCGCAAAAGTACTGTGCTCCAGGGGGAAGATAAGCAAGCTGGTGTACTTTTGCGCTGGACGGGCGTACGGCTGGGCGTATTTATGTGCTCGGCGTAAGCCGGTGGGCCGGCATATCTTAGGAAGTTGCGCCGGCGTAGTTGTGAGCATGCGCATAGGGGTGCTGGGCATACGTCCGCGTCACGGCGCATGCGGCGTTCATGATACGCCGGGCGTAAAACATTGCACCACGCTCAGACCATCATTTGCATGTGGTCACACCCCACCTACGCCGGCCTGCGCCTTCAAAATCTACGCCACGCCGACACAGCTTTGGGAGCACTGGCTTCCTGAATTCCATGCTTGCCTCTCTGCGCTGCATCGGCGTAGCGTACATTGAGATGCGCTACGGCGGCAAAAATGTGCGCCGCTGTCTGTGAATCTGGGCCAGGGAGTTCAGGGCGGCTGTCAGGGAAGCCGATAGAATGTCACAAAACATCTTATAGTAGGTAGACGTGAAGTCGTCTGGGCCCGGACTTTTCCCCGATTTGAGATCTTTGATTGCCAACTGAATCTCTGTCTTCGAGATTTTGTCTTCGAGGGGGGTTAGCGCTATTTTCTCAAATTTTGGAAGGCCATTTTTGCACAGGTAGTCTTGTATTACTTGCAACTATTATCAGCAACTATAGACAAAAATTTGAGTATGGCCTCAGTTAAAGCTAATGGCCCGGATTCAGGTAGATTTGCCCCTTATTTGCGGAGGCGCAGGGCAGCGTTTTTGCCCTGCGCCCCCACAAATTTACTGCGCTACCCGCGATTCACGGAGCAGTAGCTACGTAAATTGCGTGTGCGCTGTGTAAACTTGCCCTGCGTAAGGGCGCCTAATGTAAATTTATCCCATAGGGGGCAGGAATCATTTAAATTAGGCGTGCTCCCGCGCCGAGCGTAGAGCGCATGCTCCGTCGGGAAACTTTCCCGACGTGCATTGCGGCAAATGATGTCGCAAGGACGTCATTTGCTTCAAAGTGAACGTGAATGGCGTCCAGGTAAACGACGTAGATTTCAAATATCGCGACGCGGGAACGACGGGTATCCTTTAGCATTGGCTGCGCGTGCTATTAGGATGTGCAACCTTACACGAAACCCGACGTACGCAAACTACGTAAATTGCGTACGCAGGGCTCGCGCAACGTTGTGAATCGGTGTTAGTATGCAATTTGCATACTATACACTGAGCACAATGGGAGCGCCCCCTAGCGGTCATCGCTAGAATGCAGCCTAAGATATGCGTGGCATAAGAGCCTTATGCCACGCAGATTTTAGGCTGCAGTCGGCGTTACGATGTTCCTGAATCAGGAGCATTCGTAACGCCGCGGCAAGTAAGCAATTGCGCTGTGTAACCTATGGTTACACAGGCGCAATTGCTTCTTGAATCTGGGCCAATATGTATAATAACAATTTGTCATCATCCTGAATACTTGAATCGAAATGTGGGACCAAGTGAGTAAAGGGTGAAGGCTGCTTGGGGCCTACCAACCCATCAATAGTCACTAGGATTTTAAAGGCACTGATAACACAACCATATAGGAATATAAAAAATATTTATTAACATAAAAAGCTAAACATTGTTAAAAACATTTGGGACAGGCCCCACAATACAAAAACGTAATGTTAGTAACAAAAACCACCATATATGTATTGGGGTGGAACGAGTCACAGCCTCGACCGGTTTCGCGGTAGGTACCGCTTCTTCAGGAGGGTCTATAGAATACATAAAATAATATGCAAAAAAGACAAGCAATATTATAAACAGTATATAATAGAGGTAAAGTAACAGTATTTAATTAATACAGAGCAGTCAAATGTCGAAAAAAGTTGCAAAAATGCTCACCTAGAGTGATTCATGGATCAAGCACAGGCTCAAATACCCCTTGTGGCGCACGAGGGGGAATAGTGTGACAGGCTCTAATAGAATAAATAAAATTCTTTAGTGATACTCTCAAGATTTAATGGATGGGGGGGAGGGACCACCACGTGTCATATGTGAAATGATGAATATAAAAGGGGTGACGGATGGTGAGGAAAATAGAGAATGAAAATGGGGGGTGGACAGGAAAAAGGCGAAGTGACAGAGGACAAGGGAAAGGGGGGGGTGGGGTGAGTGAAAAGGGGGGGAGAAGGGACGGAAGAAAGATAAAAAAAAGGGATAAGGAGGGATAGTAGGGACAGAAAGGGAAAGAGGGGGGGGGGGGGGGGAGGGAAAAATAGGATGGGATGAAGAGAAAAAGAAAAAAAGGGGGGGGTTACCAACATTACGTTTTTGTATTGTGGGGCCTGTCCCAAATGTTTTTAACAATGTTTAGCTTTTTATGTTAATAAATATGTTTATATTCCTATATGGTTGTGTTTAGAGTTGAGCGGACACCTGGATGTTCGGGTTCGGGTCCGAACCCGAACTTTAAAAAAAAAGTTCGGGTTCGGGAACCCGAACCCAAACTCCGAACCCCATTGTAGTCAATGGGACACGGACTTTTAGAAAAAAAATGCGCGGAGGTCCCCGCAAATTCAATAACCAGACCCTTTTGGTCTGGTATGGATATATTAAGAGGAACCCCGCCGTCAATTTAAAAAAAAAATGACGTGCGGTTCCCCCTAAATATCCATAACCAGACCCTTCAGGTCTGGTATGGATATTAAGGGGAACCCCACCGTCAATTTAAATAAAAAAAATGACGTGCGGTTCCCCCTAAATATCCATAACCAGACCCGTTATCCGAGCACGTTGACCTGGCCGGCCGCAGAAAAGAGGGGGGGACAGAGTGCGCACCAGGCCACATGCCCTCAACATTGGGAGGGTGCTTTGGGGTGCCCATGTTGATGGGGACAAGGGTCTCATCCTCACAACCCTTGCCCAGTGGTTGTGGGGGTATGCGGGCGGGAGGCTAATCAGAATCTGGAACACACACCATAGAATAAAGTCCTTTATTAATAAAAAAAAATAAGAAAAAAACTCCAGCGGTGATAATCCACTCGTTCCCGGCTTCCTGCTCCAACGTTGTCCTGATCCAGTGACGGGTGCGGGTGATCTCCAGCGATGAGAAGATCCATCCATCCAGAGCGCAGCATCGCCGACCTCCTCTCACCACTGGACACAGCCCAGCGAATGACGCGCTGAAGCTGTGACATTACTTATATAGGGGAGGCAGGGCCACCCGTCACGTGACCCCGCACCCTCTGACGTACCCTCTGCTACGTCACTGGGTAAGCCCAGTCTTCCCTCTTCCAGTGCCTTTAAAATCCTATTCAACGCCCCTTGACCTATCAGCAACTATGTCGTGGGGTTTGTGTTGTTGTGCGAGGTTGTATAGTTTTGTGTAAAACTGGTGAAAGCGTGCTGCTATGTCCTCTGTAGAGACATCTAGTGTCCCCCTTGTGTTCTAATCCCTGCAATGTGGTTGGTAGCGGTGGTTTTTCAGTGCTCTTGCTAGAAATCTGCCTGTCTTGTCACCTGCCTCATAGTAGATTTTTTTCCTAAAGAATAATAGCCTTTTGGTTTTGGTCTAAAATATTTGTTGTAACGCCTTACATGCTTCAAGTAAGTCCTTTGCAGACTGCACGGATAGGGATTGTTTGTGACTATTCTCTAGTATTTTGTTTGTTAACCCTTTAATTCTTGCTCCTGTCTTTTTTTTTTTCTTTTGTGAACCCGTTTTAATCAGTTCTCCACTGATAGAGCATTTATGTGCCTGCCAGATCATCATGGGGTCCATGTCTGGAGTAGTGTTAAGGCTAAAATAATCTGTTAATATCGTAGTTATTTGGGGAGCAAGTCTGGGTCCGTCAGGAGTGAATAATTCAATTTCCACGTGTTTGATCTAGATGTCGTTTAGGACATTCCATTCCCGGCCACTGAGTTGTGGTTTCTGGGTATTGTCATCGACTCTGTGACGATGGAATGTCTTTAACAAAGATGGCCCCCCATGTGAATGAGTATGTGCTACCCATTCACACCAAAAAAAGGCAGTTTTGTGTAAATAAAAACAAGAGACAGTTTTGGCAAGTATTTTATTCAAAATCTTCATCCGGTCTTCTCCGCTGCTGTTGTCTTCTCTGACACCGACCCGGTCCTCCTCCGACACTGTCTCCCACCATGGAAGACAGCGTCGGAGGAGGACTGGGTTGGCGGTTCTTTATATAGCCATTCAGGGACGTTCCCACGAGACACCACCCATTGTGGCGTCACAAGAGGCGTACAATGTACCCCCTACTCATTCACATGGGAGGGCTGGGATCTGGGGACCCCCTTGGTAAAGGGGGCCTCCAGAATCTGATAAGCCCCATCACGCAGACCCATGGCGTGGGATTTCCCTTTAAAGTCTTTGGGGGGGGGAGAACCCCACACAGTTTTTTTTTTCCATTTTTGGCATGGGGTTCACCTTTAAGATCCGCAGAGCACATGTCGGATGATGATCCAACTTGGATGCAACTTCTATTCAAATCAGTGGGCTGAACGTAAGATCAGTTAAGATGACTCTCATAGGGAACCATTTATTTTGACATGTCAAAAAAAAGCTTGACGTGGCTAAACACCGTAATATTTACACATGTTTACAAACAGTCACAAGCATTTGGCGCTTGAAATGCCGGTAAACTACTGTCCTGAGCATGGTTTATTTGCTTTAAAAAAAAACACTAAACTACTATAAATGATATAGAGGAGAATTCAGGGGCTGCTGAAAAAATGCCCAACTGCAGTGTACAAGCCTAAGAAAGTTTACAATTTTGTAAAAAAAAAATTGTGCTGTTTATATCTTCACTGGGAATATTTTCACTAACTGTGCCACAGACACAACAGAAAATAAGAGGAAGAACGCACATGCAAAAGAAAACCACACTTTGGACAGTTGACCCCCATTGGTAGACTTCCCCTCTGTCTCAGTGACAAACATAAAATTTTAATTTCACTTTACTTTCAGAAATAAACACTGCTGATGGACAACAGCATTTGGTTAGTGTTTCCTCTGCTCTTTTTTTTATACCGCTTTAAGGGATAGTGATAAATTATCGGAGAATGTGCATGTAGAGCTAGTATGTAGAATGCAAATGATTGCTCAGAAAGGAAATATATTAGCAAAAAAAGAGGGTGTATAGGTACCCACAGCCTATATTATCATAAACTGAAGTGCAAGATGGGGTGGGGCAGCAGGATTTCTTTGGTACCATCATTAGACATCACAAACTGTTAAAAACACACAATTTTATTACATGTAATTTACAAAACAGAGTATTTCAAATGAACCATACAGACAAGCATATCTATATACAAAAAGATAAAATTATTAGACATGTGCACACTGCAATATTTCATTTCGTAATTTCGTTTTCGTCCGAAAAATACATTTATTTAATTACTCCCAAAATTCGCTTTTATTTATTTCGCTTTTCATTAAAAAAATGCATTCGTCCGAAAATCCAAATTAAGGAATCTGTCATTGAAGGCTTATGGTGTCTGTCGAATGTTGTAAAAAAAAAAGAAAAAGAAGATTCGCTAGAATCTTTAAAAAAATATAAAAAAATGACTCTTCATGTCTCTCTATGTCGAATCTTCATGTCTCTATAATGTCGAATCTTTTCTCTCTATGTCGAATCTTTTTTCTTTATGTAGAATAATATTGGGTTAATAGAGTTAAGGTTAGGCACATTCGACCGCAACGAAAACGAAAATAAAGCATTTGTTTATGTCGGATCTTTCGGTTATCGCTTTCTGTGCTTTCGTTATCGTTTGTTTAAAATGATAACGAAAATACCTGAAATTTGAACGAAAATGCATTCGGAGGAAAACGAATGCACATGTCTAAAAATTATTAGATAATAATTTTGTATATAAACTATATTACCAAAAGTATTGCGACACCTGCCTTTACACGCACAAGAACTTTAATGGCATACCAGTCTTAGTCTGTAGGGTACAATATTGAGTTGGCCCACCCTTTGCAGCTATAACAGCCTAAGCTCTTATGGGAAGGCTGTCCACAAGTTTTAGGAGTGTGTCTATGGGAATGTTGGACCATTCTTCCAGAAGCACATTTGTGATGTGGACAAGAAGGCCTGGCTTACAGTCTCCATTATAATTCATCCCAAAGGTGTTCTATTGGGTTAAGGTCAGAACTCCGTGCAGGCCAGTCGAGTTCCCCCACCCCAAACTCCCTCATCCATATCTTTATAGACCTTGTTTGTGCACAATCATGTTGGAACAGGAAGGGGCCAATCCCAAACTTTTCCCACAAAGTTGGGAGCATGATATTGTATAAAATTTCTTGGTATGCTGATGTCTTAAGAGTTCCCTTTACTGAAACAAAGGGGCCAAGCCCAATCATTGAAAAACAATCCCACTAAATAATCCCCCCTCCACCAAATGATTTTTACCAGTGCACAAAGCAAGGTCCATAAAAACATGGATGAGCAAGGTTTGGGTGTAGGAACTTGACTGGCCTGCACAGAGTTCTAACCTCAACCCAATAGAACACCTTTGGGATGAATTAGAGCGTGTGAGCTAGGTCTTCTCGTCCACATCAGTGCCTGATCTCACAAATGCGCTTCTGGAAGAATTGGTCAAACATTCCCAAAGACACACTCCTAAATCTTGTGGACAGCCTTCCCAGAAGAGTTGAAGCTGTTATAGCTGCAACGGGTGGGCCAACTCAATATTGAACCCTACGGACTATAATGGGGATGTAATTAAAGTTCATATGTGTGTGTGTAAAGTCAGGCATCCCAATCCTTTTGGTAATATTGTGTATATTTTATTTAGAGCTAGGATGTACTGAATGTTTTGTTTACTGTGATACTTTAATGTTCTGTGCATCAGTGCATAAGAAGCACATTCATACAAGTGTTCTTTGAATTTTCAGGTTTATGCAGGAGCTCACTGAAATGCTTGTATTACTTTTACACATGGAAGTATGTTTCACCAATCCTTATGGCAATTCTCTTATCAGCTAGTGTAAAACAACTAGCAGTCAGTCCTCCAGGATACAGTGCGTGGATCAAAGAACTGGTGAGTAATGTGTTTTCAGTGATACGCTCTAGAGATATTTGAGAAATAATGCAGACAATCTCTGAGAAAAACCAAACCTACAAGATGTAGAAAGAAGAGAATGCAAACATTGATGGCTAGTGTTTCTAAAAATTGTGTAATTCCTGTTAGATATTTCAGCATTTAGTTTAGCAGATAGAACTTATGTAAAAATGCTTTAGGCTTTGCAAAGGAAAAAAGTATATTCAATGCTGTGGCGTAAGGAAAAACCTTTCTTAGACAGTTGTGACAGGAAGAAGTGTACACATTGGACTTCCTATCTATTCATATCCCCATAGGAACTCATAGTTTTGGATTTTCCTCCACTTTCAAACCTGGCAAAAATGATAACCAAGACAAATAGAGAGACTGAATCTCCCTAGTGGTGGCACAGACAGCAGTAAAGCACTGACAGGGATTCAAACCCCCTCAGCATTCTATCAAAAACTGAAAGATGGCATGTGTTACTATCATAACACTGCACTGGCCATTAGAGCAGCATTCCCGGAGGGTTCATGCACTCCCTGGGGCTCTAAATGGGTCAGCATGGACAGGTCAGATCTCTACACACAATCGGAAATTCCGACAAGAAAAGTCAGATGTGAGCTTTTGGTCGGAAATTCCGACCGTGTGTAGGTTCCATCGCAATTTTTCTGTCGGAAATTTCCGCCAAGAAAAATTTAAGAGCTGGTTCTCAAATTTTCCGACAAGCAATGTTTTTTGAGGAAATTCTGATCGTCTGTATGCAATTCCGACACGGAAAAACCCTACGCATGCTCAGAATCAATTTGACGCATGCGCGGAATCATTGAGCTTAATTTTTCTCGTCTCGTTGTAGTGTTGTACGTCACTGCGTTCTTGACGGACGGAATTTTGTGTGACCTATGTATGCAAGACAAGTTTGAGCCAACATTCCGTCGGAAAAATAACACGATTTTCTTGTCTTTAGATGACCGCTCTAGGCCCCAGATTCACTTGATCCTGATTCAAAAAACAGTTCTGCTGACTCATTCAAACCATCCAGTAGGGCCGGTGCTGTTTACCTGTGCCTTTTACTGTGTTTTTGCTTAATGGTATGTAGCTCTGACTGTAAGGCAGACTTTCTCAACATTTTCAATACAGAGGAGCCCTTAAAATACCTTTCCGGTTTGATACATTAGTGTGATGGTCATTGGGAAAACTTACCCCCTTACAGATATCTAAAAAGATCAATTGTTTCAGGAGGACATTAAATGAGAAGAAGAAACTGGTCATTGCCCAAGGAACCCCAAGCAAATCCGGAGGAACCCTAGTTGAGGATCCCTGCTGTAAGGACCTTCTGTTTTGATACTTCGTCGCTGGTCTCCAGTTTGCTGCACCTTGTTGTATGTTTCTTGCACTATTATTCAAACCAGACTGTTTTTGTGCCTTTTCTGACTGACAGCCCTTTGTTCTCTTGCTGGGGACACAGTACTGCCTTCTCTACTGAAAGCTACCTGCAGTGAATTTAACATCAGCCTAACTGCCCCAGTACCTCTCTAGGTTGAAATGTAGGTCACATCCGTGATAAGTTCTCATCTCTAGCTTGAGCACAGGTGGAGTGATTTTTGGTGATGTTCTGTAACTTTAAAGGGCCATACCAACTCACTATTGTGTTATACATGAACAACAAGTCTGATACAAATAGAGGACCTTTTGTAGCTGCAGTATAATTTTTTTATACAGAATTAAAAGTATATAATATACAGGACACAGGCTGGATATTCATAGATCCTGGGTTATAGACTGGTTGCTTCAGGTGATTGGACACTGGCAAAGCCTCGAGGACATGCCCCTGGGCATCACCCTACCCCGCTCCGTGAATCCTCAGTTGTTTGCTGTTGTTCTAAAGTGAAAGACCTCTTCTCCTTTTTAAGGAAATTGCTCTAAACTTAACCACTTCAGATCCACGCTATCGTCAAAAGACGTCTACAGCGCGGACCTGAAGTGCCGAGTGGACGTCTTTGGACGTCCTGCTATTTCTCGGCTCCCTGCGCGTCCCCGCGAGCGCGCTTCAGGGAAAAACTGTGTTGGCCGTGTCCCTTGGACACAGCCAATCACAGATCGTGCTGAATGGCCAATCGCAGAGGCCATTCAGCACTCGATCTCGCCGTCCAATGAGAGATGATCTCAAATGTAAACAAATGAGATCATCTCTCATCGCCGGCTTTCTCTCCTCACACACAGACAAGTGTGTGAGGAGAGAGAGATCGATCTACGAGTACAGTAAAAGTTAGTGAATGAAAAAAAAAACAGTTAAAACAGTGCCCACAGTCCCTGCCAGTGCCATCAGCCAGTGCCACCTGCCAGTGCATTCTCATCAGTGCCACCTGCCCCTGCCATCAGTGCCACCTGCCCCTGCCATCAGTGCCACCTGCCATCTGTCCCTGCCACCTGCTCGTGCCATCTGCCATCAGTGAAATTTGCCATCAGTGCCACCTGCCAGTGCCATCTGCCATCAGTGCCACCTGCCAGTGCCATCTGCCATCAGCCCGTGCCATCAGTGCTACCTGCCATCAGTGCCACCTGCCCCTGCCATCTGCCCCTGCCACCTGCTCATGCCATTTGCCATCAGTGCAATTTGCCATCAGTGCCACCTGCCAGTGCAATCTGCCATCAGTGCCACCTGCTAGTCCCATTTGCCGTCAGTGCCACCTGTCAGTGTCATCAGTGCCACGTGCCATCTTTTATTAGTGCCACATATCAGTGTCATCACCAACGATGGCTAAAAGATCTTTTTCAGCCAAGGAGGCGTACGAAATTCTTGTGGCCGATGGGAGGAGGAGGAGGAGGGAGGAGGAAGAGGGAGGAGGAAGGAGGAGGAAGAGGGAGGAGGAGGAGGAGGAGGAGGATCCGCCCGCCAGACGAAGGCGTATTGCTAAGGAGGCAGTGCCATCCACCAGCACTGCTGTACCACGGCAAGCAAGGTCATGTACCAGTGGGGTGTCACCTCAGTCCCAAAGGGTTAGGTCCCATGCCAGCCTTCCCTATTCCCTTCAGAACCCCTTGTGGCTTCCTCCTAATTCCGGAGAAGCTAACATTCCCCCTTTCACTGCCCAGCCAGGAGTCCAGGTGGACACAGAAAATTTTGCCCCGATTGACTTTTTCAATTTAATTTTTACTGAGGACATGCTTGCCTCAATTGTCTCCCAGTGCAACCTTTATGCAGAACAATTCATATCCAGTAACCCAACGTCCTATTATGCCCGTCCCTTCCAATGGAGAGCCCTAACAGTGGAAAAGTAAAAAAAAAAATTTGGGCCTCGTATTCTGTATGGGACTAAACCATAAAAACCAAATACGTTCATATTGGTCATCCCGCCCCATCTACCACATGCCCATCTTTTCCTCAAAAATGCCCAGGTCCAGATATCAAATTATCATGAGATTCCTACACTACAATGACAATACCCAGTACCCTCCCCGAAATTACCCAAATTTTGATAAACTTTATAAAATTCGGCCACTACTTAATTATTTTTCCGAAATTTTCCCCAGTTGTTTACCCCGGACCAAAACATATGCGTGGATGAGTCCCTTATAAAATTTTCTGGCAGGCTGGGCATAAAACAATTTATTCCCACCAAAAGGGCCCGCTATGGGGTGAAGCTCTATAAATTGTGTGACCGAGCCACAGGCTATATGTATGCCTTCAATGTATACGAAGGAAAGGACAGCCAGCTACACCCCCCTAATTGCCCAGACTACGTAGGAACCAGCAGGAAAATTGTTTGGCAACTCCTAAACCCACTCATGGAGAAAGGCTACCACTTGTATGTGGACAATTTTTATACAAGTTTGCCCCTGTTCCGAAACCTTTACAGAAAGAAGACACCAGCATGCGGCACCGTACGGTCGAACCGGAAGGGCTTTCCTCAAAGCCTCGTCACCAAGAAACTAAGAAAAGGGGAGACGGCGAGTTTACGCAATGAGGAAGTTCTGGCTGTGAAGTGGAGGGACAAAAGGTATGTGTACGTGCTTTCTACCATCCACAACAATACATGTGTTGAGATCAGAAGGAGGAATGGGCGAATCCAAAAGCCAACATGTATCCACGAATACAATAAGTTCATGGGGGGTGTTGACTTCAACGACCAAATGCTCGAACCCTACCTTTCCACAAGAAGATCATACCAGTGGTATAAGAAAGTTTCAATTTATTTGTTTAATTTGGCCATGTACAACACTTATATAATCTATCAGAAATCCACTCCAAGACCCAAATCCTACCTTTACTACCAGGAGGAAATCACCACTGCCCTTTTATACCTCAGCACCCCACCAGTAAACATTCGATCCGATGTGGTTAGCCGACTTTACGAGCGCCACTTTCCAGATAGAGTCCCTCCTAGACCAGGGATCCTCAAACTACGGCCCTCCAGCTGTTGTAGAACTACACATCCCATGAGGCATTGTAACACTCTGACATTCACAGACATCACGAGGCATGATGGGAATTGTAGTTCCTGAACAACTGGAGGGCCATAGTTTGAAGACCCATGTCCTAGACCAACAGGCCAACAACGCCAAAAAAAATGCCGGGTGTGCTCCAGAGGAGGAGTGGGAAGAGACACCACTTGTCATTGTGCCCAATGCCCTTCCCAACCAGGCCTCTGCGTAGTTGGCTGTTTCTGCTGTTACCATACCTCACTAAATTATTAGTCACTTCCTGCCATTTACCTTCACACCCCTTATGCCTCCGCTTGCTCTGTAACTGACCCTGGCTTGTTATTTGACCACGCTTCTGCCTACCGATTCTGTTTATACCTCTGCCTGATCTGGAACTGACCCTGGACTGTTATTTGACCACGCTTATGCCTACCGATTCTGTACATACCTCTGCCTGCCCCTGGACTGTATATGGACAGTATCCCTGCCTGCTGCCTGTACTGACTATGGACAATATACCTGCCTGTTGCCTGGACAATTGCGTTTGCTTACCAAGTCCCTGCCTGCTGCCTGGACCAGTGCTATCGTCCTGTGGACAACTGCGCTACTAAAACCACAGGTACATTTTTTGTTTACCCTTTGCTTAGCATAATGTATTTTGGGGTGTAATTCTTGGCATGTGCATGCTGTGTCCCTAGAACACCTGTTGGTGTTCCTTGCATGTTGGGCCTTTGTATGTGGCCAGGCTGTGAAAAAGTCCCACACATGTGGTATCGCCATACTCCCTAAAGTCAATTTTGAAGAGGAAAAACCCCCCAAGGTTGGGACTTTTAAAGCAACAACAAATAATATACGAATAAAGATTTATTAACAAATTATACAAAATATACAGAATGTATGTAAAATACGTGGGTGTCCAAAAGGGAGTCCAGAAGTCCCGACGCGTTTCGGATGCTGTTCGTCCCTTCGTCAGGGGATGGTATCCAGACCAGGGTCACACTGTACAATTGTCATGGTCTTACCTCTTTGCAGGCTTCTCATCACTGACATGTGCTGGCGGCCATCTTGCTTCATGGGGTTCTTGTAACCTGCCTCACTCTGCGGCTCCTCCTTCCCACTGGGAGGAGCTGGCTGCTCTGCATATATATATATATATATATATATATATATATATATATATATATATATATATATATATATATATATATATATATATATATATATGACGGCAGCTGCAGCATTTCCTTGCTTCGGCCTTTCGTCTGACACCCTTCTGTGATCGTGCTGTCTGCTCCTGGTTATCGACCCGGCTATGGACGTTCCCTCTGGTTCCTGATTCCGGCTTGTTCTCCCCGTCTCTGGCTACACAGACCACGGCTCGGCTGACTCCCATCCATGGCTATCGACCCTGGCACCGTTGGACGACTCTTCTGGCTGTTTCAATCGTCAGTGTGGACTTTGACCTTGCTGTTTGGTTTCCAATAAAGTTCCTCTTATTCATTTATCTGTTTTGTACGTCTGATTCATGCTTCCATGACATTAGGCCCAAGCCATGAATTCTGACGGTACGGGGCCATCCTCACTACCCATGCTGGTTGCCAGACTTGATCAGCAGGATCACCTGCTGGGTCAGTTCGCTCAAGCATTGCAAACCCTGCTTGCACGCACTGCTCATCTCGCTCCTGCTGCTGATAGGTCGGTTGTCGCTCCTACTGCCGCTCTGGTTGTTGCGCCAGAGTCTACCCCGGCACCCGTTGTTGCGCCTGCGGTGTCTCGGGGTATGACCGGTTCTGCCCCCCTCCCACAGTGCTTTGGGGGCGAGCCAACTCAGTGCCGAGGCTTTCTTAACCAAGTGGGCATTTATTTTGAGTTGCTGTCACATGTTTTCCCTGCTGAGAGATCGAAGGTGGGCTTCCTGATCTCGCTGCTCTCGGACAAGGCCTTGGCCTGGGCAAGTCCTTTATGGGAGAACAACAATCCGGTGGTTGCCGAGTTTTCCGGTTTTGTTGCTTCTCTTCGGAGGGCTTTCAATGTGCCGGCTCGCTCTGCCTCTGCTGCAAAGCTCCTCATGTCCATCAGACAGGGTTCACGATCGGTAGCCGAATACGCCATTGAGTTTCGTACCCTGGCAGCAGAGGTGGGCTGGAATAATGAGGCTCTGGTGGCTGCCTTCTCCCATGGTCTCTCTGACACCTTGAAAGATGAGATTGCGGCTAAAGACCTACCCGTAGAGCTTGAGGCTCTTATTTCTTTCCCGATATTGATTGACACCAGACTCAGGGAGAGACCTTCCTTTAAGGAGGCCTCCCAACAGATTGGCGCCTACGTTTGCTGTCCCTACCATGCCTCCCTTTCCTCCCACGCCTCCTGGGGTTGACGTGTCTGGGGGTGAGCCCATGCAGCTGGGGTTTGCTCTCCTGTCTGAGGGGGAGAGGGCACTTTGGAGACGTGAGGGTCGTTGCATGTACTGCGGCCTCAGTGGGCATTTTCGGTTGTCATGTCCGAACCGTCCGGGAAACGCTCGCACCTGAGATCCTGTCGGGGACAGATCTTGGGTGGAGTTTCTTCGTCCCCGGTTTCCCGTGCTGATAAACCACTGCTCACCGTTGTCCTCTCCTGGGCTGGGGGCTCGGTGGCGGCCCAGGCATTGGTGGATTCTGGTGCTGGTGGTCTTTTCATTGACAGTAGATTTGCTGCCGCAAACTCCATTCCTCTGCAGGCTCGAGCTTCTCCCCTGGTTCTTGAGGCGATTGACGGCAGACCCCTTCAGCCGCCACAGGTGACTCATGAGACCCTTCCGGTGGAGATAGCCATTGGGGCCGTTCACAGGGAATCGGTCAGCCTTCAAGTCATTTAGTCTCCTCACTACTCGGTG
Organism: Rana temporaria; assembly: GCF_905171775.1. NCBI lineage: Eukaryota > Metazoa > Chordata > Amphibia > Anura > Ranidae > Rana > Rana temporaria. The sequence goes on along the minus strand of NC_053490.1, from coordinate 354,997,466 downwards.
GTCTTGGGGTACCCCTGGCTCCAGAGGCATAATCCGACTTTCGATTGGAGATCGTCTGAGATCCTCTCGTGGTCCCCACAGTGTGGGGCTAGTTGCATCCATGGGCCTGTCAAGGTGTTGTGTGCCTCCTCGGACTCCGTGTTGCCCTCCGAATACAGGGAGTACCTAGATGTATTCGATAAGGTGCACGCTGGTGCCCTGCCTCCGCACCGCCCATATGATTGTGCCATAAATTTACAACCTGGTGCCTTTCCTCCTCGTGGCAGGGTATATCCACTGTCGGTTGCCGAGAATGAAGCCATGGAAGAATACGTGCGGGAGGCGCTTTCCCTAGGGCACATTCGCAAATCCTCTTCCCCAGCGGGGGCTGGATTTTTCTTTGTAAAAAAGAAGGGCGGAGAGTTGAGGCCTTGCATCGACTATAGGGGCCTAAATCGCATCACGATTAAGAATGCATACCCGATTCCGTTGATTTCCGAGTTGTTCGACCGTCTCAAGGGGGCAACGGTCTTTACCAAACTCGACCTAAGGGCTGCGTATAACCTTGTAAGGATCAGGGAGGGTGATGAGTGGAAGACCGCGTTCAACACCAGGACCGGTCATTACGAATCCCTGGTTATGCCCTTTGGATTGTGCAATGCGCCCGCAGTCTTTCAGGAATTTATCAATGATGTTTTTCATGACCTGTTGCAGCAGTGTGTAGTGGTATACTTGGATGATATCTTGGTATACTCTGTATCCATGGAGGTCCACATTCTGGACGTGAAGCGAGTGTTGCAACGATTACGAGAGAACGAGCTTTTCTGTAAGCTTGAGAAATGCGAATTTCACTGGTCCCAGGTAACCTTCTTAGGTTACATCATTTCCGCGGAGGGGTTCTCCATGGACCCTGAGAAGGTTTCGGCAGTCCTACAGTGGCCACAGCCCACTGGTCTTCGTTCCCTGCAGCGCTTTTTGGGCTTCGCCAATTATTATCGGAAGTTCATCAGGGACTTCTCCATGCTGGCCAAGCCTCTCACGGATCTGACCAGGAAGGGCAGTAATTCCCATGACTGGCCGGCCGAGGCCATCCTGGCTTTTGAAGCTCTAAAATCAGCCTTTGCTTCGGCTCCAAATACTGTCTCATCCCAATCCTGGGTTGCCCTTCGTCCTTGAGGTGGATGCGTCTGAGACGGGAGTAGGCGCCCTTCTGTCTCAGCGTCGGACACCAGAGGGACCCCTGCTTCCCTGTGGGTTCTACTCCAGGAAACTGTCTTCCGCGGAATGCAACTACCAGATTGGTGACAGAGAGCTGTTAGCTATCGTGCAGGCTCTCAAAGAATGGAGGCACTTGCTCGAGGGTTCTGTGGTTCCGGTTCTCATCCTGACGGACCACAAGAATCTGACGTACCTTTCGGAGGCCAAGAGATTGACATCCCGTCAGGACAGATGGGCTCTGTTCCTGTCACGCTTTAATTACGTGGTCTCCTACTTACCCGGGTCCAAGAACGTCAGGGCGGATGCCTTATCACGTCAATTCTCCGAGCTGTCCAGGGAGGATTCGATACCGACATCGGTCATACCTCCAAATCAGATCCTGGCCGCCATCCGCACCAGCTTGACCTCTCCCCTTGGTGAGCAGATTCTGGCGGCCCAATCCGGTGCTCCCTCTGGGAGACCCAATGGTAGGTGCTTCGTGCCTGAGGAGTTGCGAACCCGGCTGTTGCGTACCTACCATAACTCCAAGACCGCGGGGCATCCTGGAAAGAATCAGCTGTCCTGGGCTGTGTCACGTTTGTTCTGGTGGCCTTCTCTATGGTCTGAAATTGCCGCATATGTAGCGGCATGCTCTGTTTGTGCCCAGAATAAATCCCCCCGGCATCTTCCGTTAGGGCCTTCTACAGCCCATTGCCAATGGGGAGCGCCCATGGTCACACCTGGGGATGGACTTCATTGAGGACCTTCCTGTGTCCTGAGGCCATATGGTCATTCTCATGATTGTGGATCGGTTCTTCAAAATGTGCCACTGTGTTCCATTCAAGAAGTTACCCACTGCACAGGAGTTGGCCACGGTTTTCGCCAGGGATGTCATCCGGTTGCACGGTTTGCCTAAAGAGATAGTCTCGGATCGAGGGAGTCAGTTTGTGTCCAGGTTCTGGCGTGCTTTTTGCTCCCAGTTGGGTATTCGACTCTCCTTCTCTTTGGCTTACCACCCTCAGTCCAATGGGGCCGCAGAGCGATCCAATCAAGCCCTGGAGCAATTTCTTCGTTGCTATGTCTCCAATCATCAGGACAATTGGGTTGACCTTCTGCCATGGGCTGAGTTTGCCAGGAACACGGCGGTTAACTTTTCCTCTGGGATGTCTCCCTTCATGGCCAATTATGGGTTCCAACCTGCTGTATTACCGGAGTCATTCTCTCTCCAAGATGTTCCGGCTGTCGAGAACCACCTTTCTGCCCTATGTGCTTCATGGGTACAGATCCAGAGGTCCTTCAGGGTCTCTGCGCAGCGCCAGAGCTCCAGGCTGATCGCAGACGGTTGCCTGCTCCTTCCTACCAGGTTGGAGATCGTGTATGGTTGTCCACTCGCAATCTTAAACTCCGAGTGCCCACTCCTAAGCTGGCTCCTCGCTTTGTTGGTCCCTTCCGTGTGCACCGCAGGGTGAACCCAGTTGCCTATGCTCTCGCGCTTCCACCTGGGTTTCCAATGTGTTTCACGTTTCCCTGTTGAAACCACTAGGTGGGCGATCATGAAGAGTACGAGGTGAGCAATATTCTGGACTCACGCTTGGTCCGTGGCCAGTTGCAGTTCTTGGTCCACTGGCGTGGGTATGGTCCAGAAGAGCGTTCCTGGGTTCCTTCCGCAGATGTCCATGCTCCTGCCCTCCTCCGAGCCTTCCACACGTGCTTTCCCCAGAAACTGTATTTTGCGCCGCGGAGGAGGGGCCCTTGAGGGGGAGGTACTGTCATGGTCTTACCTCTTTGCAGGCTTCTCATCACTGACATGTGCTGGCGGCCATCTTGCTTCATAGGGTTCTTGTAACCTGCCTCACTCTGCAGCTCCTCCTTCCCACTGGGAGGAGCTGGCTGCTATGCATATATATATATATATATATATATATATATATATATATATATATGATGGCAGCTGCAGCATTTCCTTGCTTGGGCCTTTCGTCTGACACCCTTCTGTGATCGTGCTGTCTGCTCCTGGTTATCGACCCGGCTACGGACGTTCCCTCTGGTTCCCGATTCCAGCTTGTTCTCCCCTTCTCTGGCTACAGACCCCGGCTTGGCTGACTCCCATCCCTGGCTATCGACCCTGGCACCGTTGGACGACTCTTCTGGCTGTTTCAATCGTCAGTGTGGACTTTGACCTTGCTGTTTGGTTTCCAATAAAGATCCTCTTATTCATTTATACGTTTATACATTTGTACGTCTGATTCATGCTTCCACGACAACAATAAAATAAATCATTTTAAACAAACTATACATATCAATATTAATCATCTGCACAAATTAGTCAACAGAGACATAACGATCACACAGTGCGAAAATCATACCCAAACACATCATCATGAAAATTCGTGATTGGACCGGCGAATCCCCAGAGGTAGCAACATGGAACTGTTTCCTGTGCCACTAGGACACAGGAGCAAAGCGGGTCCCCAAAAGACTTCCAGCAGATCCAGGCATACCACCAGAGCACAAACTCAGTGGCCACGATAAAAAGGTCCCTTGTGTTCTAATTAAAGAACAATCAAAAATATAAATTATAGCCATATATAATTCAAGTGCATGTCCCTTTAAAAACGGGACATAGTAACAAAGGAGGGGGAAACCTAGCTGTTGTAACATACGTTTGGACCCTTTAAGAATGACCCAAGAAATCAAAACTTTGGCAGGGATATCCCAACAATTCCTCCAGGCAGGGTTCACTTGAGATCTGTATATAAGTATATAAAGACTCAGATGAATGAGGATCTCTCATAAAAATATCCAGCCATGTACCACATATGATGGACATAACATGGAAAAATTAATGGTGAGAGAGCCGAAAGGGGAGGGAAGAAAAAAACAAAAACCCCCCTCACCAGTGGGTTGTCAGCACCAGGGGCAAGGCAAGTTATTTGCACCCCCCCCCCCCCAACCTGCAGACTTTTAGCACTCCCCGAGTCCCTTCAAATACAATAGTAATGACCAACCTGATACCTATACTGACCACTACACTACACTCACCACTATACTATACTGTACACTACACTGTCAACTACACTACACTGTCCACTATACTGTCCACTACACTGACCACTATACTATACTATCCACTACACTACAATGACCACTATGCTATCCACTACACAATGACCACTATACTATACTATCCACTATACTACACTACACTGACCACTATACTATACTGTCCACTATACTGTCCACTACACTAACCACTATACTATACTATCCACTACACTGACCACTATACTATACTGACCACTACGATATGCTGAGAACTACACTACACTGAGAACTAAACTGAGAACTACACTACACTGACCACTATACTGTAACTCTCTCTCGCTCTTCCCATCTGTCTCTCTCTCTCTCTTTGCCTCTGTCTCTCTCTCTTTGACTTTGCCTCTCTCTCTTTGCCCTTGCCTCTGTCTCTCTCGCTTTGCCTCTCTCTTTGCCTTTGCCTCTGCCTCTCTATTTGCCTCTGTCTCTCTCTCTCTGCCTCTCTCTCCCCCTCTGTCTCTCTCTCTTTGCCTCTGTCTCTCTCTCTCTTTGCCTCTGCCTCTCTCCCCCTCTGTCTCTCTCTCCCCTCTGTCTCTCTCTCTTTGCCTCTCTCTCTTTGCCTCTGTCTCTCTGTGCCTCTGTCTCTCTCTTTGCCTCTGCCTCTCTGCCTCTCTCTATCTCTCTCTCTCTGCCGCTCTGTCTCTCTCTGCCACTCTGTCTCTCTCTGTGTGCCACTCTGTCTCTCTCTGCTGCTCTGTCTCTCTCTCTCTCTGTGGCTATCTCTCTCTGCCGCTGTCTGTCTCTCTCTGCCGCTCTGTCTCTCTCTCTGCTCATCTGTCTCTCTCTCTCTCTCTGGATGCCGCTCTGTCTCTCTGTGTGCCTCTCTCTCTCTCTTTGCCTCTGTCTCTCTCTCTCTCTTTGCCTCTGTCTCTGTCTTTGACTTTGTCTCTCTCTCTTTGCCTCTCCCTTTGCCTCTGTCTCTCTCTCCCCCTCTGTCTCTCTCTCCCCCTCTGTCTCTCTCTCCCCCTCTGTCTCTCTCTCCCCCTCTGTCTCTCTCTCTCTTTGCCTCTGTCTCTCTCTCTCTTTGCCTCCGTCTCTCTCGTGTTGCCTCTGTCTCTCTCTCTTTGCCTCCGTCTCTCTCGTGTTGCCTCTGTCTCTCTCGTGTTGCCTCTGTCTCTCTCGTGTTGCCTCTGTGTCTCTCTCTCTTTGCCTGCCGCTCTGTCTCTCTCTGTGTGCCGCTCTGTCTCTCTCTGTGTGCCGCTCTGTCTCTCTCTGTGTGCCGCTCTGTCTCTCTCTGTGTGCCGCTCTGTCTCTCTCTGTGTGCCGCTCTGTCTCTCTCTGTGTGCCGCTCTGTCTCTCTCTGTGTGCCGCTCTGTCTCTCTCTGTGCCGCTCTGTCTCTCTCTGTGTGCCGCTCTGTCTCTCTCTGTGTGCCGCTCTGTCTCTCTATGTGTGCCGCTCTGTCTCTCTCTGTGTGCCGCTCTGTCTCTCTCTGTGTGCCGCTCTGTCTCTCTCTGTGTGCCGCTCTGTCTCTCTCTGTGTGCCGCTCTGTCTCTCTCTGTGTGCCGCTCTGTCTCTCTCTGTGTGCCGCTCTGTCTCTCTCTGTGTGCCGCTCTGTCTGTCTCTCTCTGCTGCTCTGTCTGTCTCTCTCTGTGGCTATCTCTCTCTGCTGATCTGTCTCTCTCTGTGTGCCACTCTCTCTCTCTGCCGCTCTGTCTCTCTCTGTGTGCCGCTCAGTCTCTCTCTGTGTGCTGCTCTGTCAGAGAGACAGAGCAGCACACAGAGAGAGACCAAGCTCTGCCTCTCTCTGTGTCTCTCTCTGTGTGTGTCTCTCTCTCTCTGTGTCTCTCTCTCTGCTGCTCTGTCTCTCTCTCTGCCACTCTGTCTCTCTCTGTGCCACCCTGTCTCTCTCTGCCTCTGTGTCTCTGCCGCTCTGCCTCTCTCCCCAGTCCGTGTTCCTCCTCACCTGCTGCTTGTCCTGCAGGCTGCATCATGACATCGGGGGGCGGAGGATAGGAGGAGGCGGCAGCCATGTTTGTTCAGTGTCCGGCGCACTTCGATTGGGCGTAAGGAGGTCATGTGCAGAGGCGGGAGTTCACGATCATGGACAGGCCAGCCCCACGCCGCACATGACCCCCATGGCCCAATCACAGGGTGCCAGACATTGAAAGATGGGAGCTTTGGGCGGCCGGGGACACATAAAATGAAATTTAGGACGCAGCCAGTGTGACACACACTGGCTTGAAATTGCGCCCCCCTTAATATCGCCCCTGCCCCCCCCCCCCATGCTACGCCACTGCCCCTCACTCATACCTCACACCACCAACCTACCTTAATAGTAAGTGAGCCAAATGCTGGCGTGGTGTGTCTTCGCTGTCCAATGAAGCAGGAGACCACCATATAAAACGCCAGATTTTAAATGGAGAGAGGGGGAGGAGCAGGAACACGTGACGCACATCATCCAGCATCGCATGACGTCATGACGTGTTGCTGTCCGGCGCCACGTGATCTCGGATCTTGACGAGCCCAACCCAGCCATGATAGGCTGTGGTAAGTGATGGGGACAGACACTGTCTGTACAGCCAAATACTGCGCATGTGCGGACAGTCCGTCCAACATCATGTGACCCATCGAACCAATAATAAAGGAATCACGCCACAATACCAAAAGGTAAACAAGGGGGATGAAGCAACTAGATATAGCCCCACCCCAGGGATGTACTTGAAAACAGAGACTAATAACCCGCTGGGTTGGAATATGTATCCCGTTGCTTAGCAATGGACATATTGGCCAGAAAAGCAAAGATTGCACAACCGGACAACATGCCAGCACCATACGGTGAGTCTTTATATACTTATATACAGATCACAAGTGAACCCTGCCTGGAGGAATTGTTGGGATATCCCTGCCAAAGTTTTGATATCTTGGGGCATTCTTAAAGGGTCAAAACGTATGTTACAACAGCTAGGTATAATGCTCCCTTCCCCCTTCTTTGTTACTATGTCCCATTTTTAAAGGGACATACACTTGAATTATATATGGCTTTAATTAGAACACAATGGACCTTTTTATTGTGGCCATTGGGTTTGTGCTCTGGTGGTATGCCTGGATCTACTGGGAGTCTTTTGGGGACCCGCTTTGCTCCTGTGTCCTAGTGGCAAAGGAAATACTTCCGTGTTGCTACCTCTGGGGGTTTGCCGGTCCAACCACAAATTGTCATGATGATGTGTTTGGGTATGATTTTCGCACTGAGTGATCGTTATGTCTCTGTTGACTAATTTGTGCAGACGATTAAAGGGGTTGTAAAGGTATTTTTTTCCCCCTCTAAATAGCTTCCTTTACCTTAGTGCAGTCCTCTTTCACTTACCTCGCCCTTCGATTTTGCTTTTTTTTTGTATAATCAGCTTTATTATCAATTTTGTAGGTAACACATACAAGACACGTCCAACAGCAATGGTATAGGCAAAAGATAACCTCGACCACGCAGGGTCGCGTAAGCAATAACATCTCAAAGGAGCCAGTTGAACAGACATAACAAAAACAAACAATGCTATTTCGGAGAGCACCAAACAGGGGGCTCAGAGTCTACACTGTATCGGGGATGTACAGAAACTTAGGGGTAATGTCATGAAAAACAGCCATGAGGGTATGGGCAACTTATGTAGTATTTAGGTCTTTCTGCGAACGGCTCCTTCTCCAAAAATGGACCGGGAGGCCGCCTACAGAGATTGTTGGAACACATGGGCCCACGGCCCGTGGCTGGGGCAAGGGCCCATGTGTTCCAACACATGGAACAACAGCCTCCGTCAAACCACCCCCTACTCCCCTCCGCACACCAAGGGCACCAGAGGCGGCAACTAGAGCTTTCGCTCAGGACTACCAGTGCCCCTATAGAACCAAGGGACTGTCCCGTGAGCTCTAAGGCTCTATGTAGCTACTTCAACCCTTGGCCATTCATTTGGTCTCCTGATCGGTGACATGTAGTAGCAAGAATAACAGAAGACGTGTAATAGGAAACAGGGGAGAAAGAGGGAAAGTGTTGTAATATTAATATAGATGTGTAGGTATTTAAAATATTATGTTTTTTTTATATATATATATATATATATATATATATATGGCATGGTTTACATACAGGCATTCAAGGTTACACATGAAAAGGTGTTTGCTGACCAAAAGGGTTAGTGGTCAAACGCAGATCAAAGGGACAGCTGAAGATCCTTTGATGTTTTAATCTTATCTAAGACTAGTTGTGTGAGATGGCCTGGTACTTCCTTACATAAGGAAGTATTTATTGATGGTAATTAGACTTGGGGAAGTTTCCATTCAGAGAACCACTCCCTTGAGTGTGAGACCAATATTTGAGACACTCAAGCTGGCATTCAAGTAGTGTAGTTTTGTCACACTATGATGAATATTGCACAGGTCTAAGAAAAAAATGGGATTCTGAAATACTCTGTTGGTTCTTTGTATCGTCTGTGGACTTTGTATGTTATTGGAAGTTAATTAAATTTGCGTTCTCTGGAGAGCCTGGTGTGAGTTGCTGTGGAACAACGTAATTTATAGTCATCATACTAACATCTAAGATATTAATTATCTAACCGGACTACTGGGCACTATACATCTAGATCACTACAGAAAGCAGTAATAGAGATGGGAAAAAAGAAAAAAGAGAAAGGGGGGTGAAGAGAAAGGGACAGAAAGTCCAGGTGTACCTGCGATCCAGTAAAAAACTACGCTTTCCTCCACGCCGAGCACGGCACGCCTGGGGTAATCCATTAGGGTGACTAGATCCTGCATGTGTAGCTAACTATAGGGAAATGGCTCTCCTAGGTGTCCAGCAGCCTGCGAGCCTTAAGGGAGGGGTCTGACAGTTCTAGTATGGCGGTGTCAAGACTGGACGGGACAAAGGTAGGATCAGAAACATATCCAGACCAGGGTGTCCATATGCTGGTGAACCAGTTTCTAGTGTTACGACAAGTCGCTATCCAATCCTCAGCTTCCCTGACTGTATTCACCCCATCGATCCACTCCTCCCGAGTAGGGATTCTGGCTTTTTTCCAGTGAATGCTTCGGGGAGAAAGGGACTTCTATCCCGGTCACTTTTTTAATTTGCTCACATACATCTTCCCATAAGGGCTTAACTAAGGGGCAGTCCCACCATATATGTATAAGTGTACCTCGGAGCCCACAACCACGCCAGCATAGCGCAGACTCAGAGGGGTAAATACGGGCTATGTCTGCTGGCAACGGGATAGGATTTTAAAATTAGTTTCCTGTGTCCTGGAGTCAATAGAGGACGAGTGGGTTAGATGGTACAGGTGAGTTAGTTGCGCGGCTGTAAACTCTAACCCTAGGTCGTTTTCCCATCGTCGAATGTAAGCGGGTTTAGTTTGCGGCGTAGCCGAGCCAAGAAGTTGGTACAGTTCTGACACCAGGTGGGGGGTGGGGGCTTTGTCTATGAACAGGCGTTCAAATGGGGTGAGGGATGAGGGGTCTCTAATCGTACGACCGTGTATCTTAAAGAAGTGGTGTATTTGTCTGTACTTCCAAAAGTTCATGCGCGAGCCTTGACGGCCAGCTGGGAGGGCTTCATACTTCAGGAGTTTACCATCTTTCATGAGTTTTCCACAGCTAGCGTTTCCATCATCAACCCATGACCCAAAAAAGGCCATTTGCTCACCTGGGGGAAACCACCCAGGCGAGCCAACGGGGACATGGGGGGGGGGGCTAAGTTTAGCTCAGTATTAATCTTGTCCCAAACTGACAGTACATGGGACGTCAGAGGGGAAGTCATTTTGGATAGCCCCCTATGTTCCCGTGATAACCATGGCGCATAAGACAAGTTCCTACCCGCCAGGCTTTTTTCTAGGGAAACCCAGAGTTTTGAGTGGGCATGGAAATGCCAGTTGAGAATCCTCTGTAGAGCTATTGCTCGGTAGTATTGTCTAATGTCTGGGACCCCCAGGCCTCCCCCGCGCTTTGGGCGTCGCAGCACCCTAAGAGCTATTCTGGGTTTACGCGCGTTCCAGATGAAAACAGTGGGGTCCTTGCCCTCCTTGGGGATCACAGTGATGTGAGCTAAGAGGGCTTCCGGGGGGATGTTTTTGCCCCCTGCTAAAGAGTTAAAATATTTGCACATGGGAGCCGCCAAGTGGGAGAGGAAGGTCTTGTAGTACTCCTTGGAAAGCCCGTTAGGGCCAGGACTCTTCCCGTTAGGCAAGGACTCCACTGTGGCCCCAAGCTCAGTTGTAGTGATCGGGAGCTCTAACGCCGCAGTTTGGTCATTTGTGAGGGGTGGTATTCACGAATCGCGTGTTGTCTAGCGTCTTGTGTATTAGGGGGAGGTCTGAGCTCAGATTAGCATAGTAGCATAGTAGTCTCGGAACCCAGAGGCTATCTTAGAGGAGTGCACCGTCAAATCCCCCGAGGAGGAACATAGTTTTTGAACGTACGACAAGGCATGTTGTTTCCTAAGGGCCCGCGCAAGCATCTGCCTGCATTTGTTCCCATGTTCATAATATTTGTGGGCCACATAGCGGAATTGTTTATGGGTTTGGCAGTCTAATAGGTGTAAGAACAGCTCCCGCAGCTCGGTCAGCTCCTTCAGGGCCTCGGGAGTCCCATTCGCCTTATGCTGAATTTCAGCCTTTCCCAGGGCGGTGTGCACCCTAAGAAAGTCTGCTCTGTGTTCCCTTTTAAGTCTAGCACCTTGAGATATCAGTTCCCCTCGGACCACTGCCTTGTGGGCCTCCCATATCAGGCCATCCTCCATAGCATCAGTTGAGTTTTCGTTAAAGCAGTGGGACAATGTGTCCGACACTCCCTTTACCACTCCTGAATCATCGAACAGATTGTCGTTCAACCTCCACGTCCAGGCCTTATGCGAGCCCGACGGCAGGTCGAGGGCAATCGTAACCGGGGCATGGTCTAAAATGGAGATGTTGCCAATGGTCACGGTCCGGAGGAGATCCAGGGTTTTAAGATCTACGTACACGTGATCTATACGAGTATAGACATCATGTACTTTGTAATATTAGCTGAAGTCGCGATCCGTGGGGTGCAGCGTTCGCCAACAGTCAGTGAGAAGGTGGGAATGAAACGTCTTGCGGAAATGCTTGAGGAAAGCATAAGAATGTGGGGATCTCGCATGGGACGTGTCAAGTAGGGGATCAGGACTGACATTGAAGTCACCCCCCAGGATCAGGAGGCCTTCTCTAAATTCTGCTAGTCGTTCCAGGGTGGAATCAATGAAAGTGAGTTGGTCTGTGTTCAGAGCATAAATCGTCGCGAACGTATACGCCTGGCCAGCAATATTGCCTTTGAGGAATACATAACAAAACGAGAGAAAATAGTTCCCCCAAAGAAGACCAAAATTAGAACACCATGGAAAAAACACTGAATTTTATTAAGTAGAAAAAATATATATAGTGCAACAAAAAACATAGAAAATGGCAGATAAACAGAGTGGTATCACAGTTAAAAAAGACAACGCTGTCAATTAACCGGTTAACGCCCGCCCACTGTATATATACGTCCTGTTTTTAAAGATGGATATCTCAGTAACGGCAGCAGCTGCTGCCACAACCAAGATATCCATCTCTTCAGTGGGCGGTCCTGTAAACGATAACGGCGGTCTCCGTGGCGGATTCACCACGAGATCGCCGTTATCGGTGGTGGGAGAGGGGCCTCCCGCGCCCTCTGCCGCTTACCGGAGCCATCAGTAGCGGCGGAGGCGATCGGGTGCTGCTGCCTGTTGTGTGAGGATGCGAGTGAGGGCAAGATGGCCCCCACCCGTCCTCATAGCATTGCTGGGCGGAAGTGACGTCAAAACGTCAGTCCCGCCCAGCGTCTTAAAGAGACATTTTTTTTTAAATGACAAAATTTTCATTTTTTTTTTGCATTTAAAGTCTAAATATGAGATCTGAGGTCTCATATTTAAGAGGACCTGTCATGCTTTTTTCTATTACAAGGGATGTTTACATTCCTTGTAATAGGAATAAAAGTGATAAAAAAAATGTATTTCAGTGTAAAAAATTATAAAATCAATAAAAATAAATAAGAAAACAAAAAATTTTATTTTAAAGAGCCCGTCCCGACGAGCTCGCGTGCAGAAGCGAACGCATACGCGAGTAGCGCCCGCATATGAAAACGGTGTTCAAACCACACAAGTGAGGTATCACCGCGATTGTTAGAGCGAGAGCAATAATTCTAGCCTACTCTGTAGCTCAAAAAATGCAACCTATAGAATTTTTTAAACGTCGCCTATCGAGATTTTTAAGGGTAAAAGTTTGACGCCATGCCACGAGCGGGCGCAATTTTTAAGCGTGACATGTTGGGTATCATTTTACTCGGCGTAACATTATCTTTCACAATATATAATAAAATTGTGCCAAATTTATTGTTGTCTTATTTTTTTATTAAAAAAAGTGAATTTCTTCCCAAAAAAGTGCGCTTGTAAGACCGCTGCGCAAATACGGTGTGACAAAAAGTATTGCAATGACCGTCATTTTATTCTCTAGGGTGTTAGAAAAAAATATATAATGTTTGGGGGTTTTAGTCTTGTAAACGCCGAATCTGAAAAACAGGCTCGGGGCTTAAGTGGTTAAAATCAAGGGAATTGCAGCTCACACATACATTACCCAATGACCAAACACACCTGATTCAGGCACACAATTAGTGGAGCACAGCTCGGAGTGGGAACACTCCCAGACTTTAGTATATTGAACAGTCCTGTGTGTAGAAGGGGGAGGGGGTTTCCAGTGAGCTGAATGTGCTATTTTAAAAGGGTGAATCCAGAGATAAGGGTGTTGGTTGGATGGATGCGTGGAGGTAGATCTGTCACTTTGTCAGTAGGACAAAAACTTGCAAATCGCAAATCACAATGGTAATAGAACTCAGATGCAGTCCATAGAAAAACATTAGTGTGATTAACGCAAGTATGCACAGGCTTCAATAGGTACACATATAGCACAAGCAGGGCAGCCATCAGGAATTATGGGGCCCCTTCCCCTTACACAGCTTGAGGCATGAACCGGGGGGGGGGGGGGTGCTGCCGCCTGAAATTGAGAAGCGGGGGCCTGCCGCGAATTGAGAAGCAAAAAAAGAAGAAATAAAGAAATTATATATATATATATATATATATATATATATATATATATATATATATATATATATATATATATATATATATATATATACACATACATGTATATATACAAAAAGAGGGGTAGCCATATATTGCATATATATATATACAAATTATTATTATTTTTTTATAAAAATAAATTACAAAAAAGGGGGGTTGCCATCCGGGACCTCTGGGCCCTTTAATAATAAAACAAATAAAACCTCTGGGCCCTTTAATAAAAAAAATGTAAAAAATATATAAAAAATAAATAAAATAAACATTTATAAAAATAAAAAAAGGGGGGGTTGCCATCCAGGGCCCTGGGGACCTCTAGGCCCTTTAATAAAAAAATAAACATTTATAAATAAAAAAAAGGGGGTTTGCCACATGGGGCCCTGGGACCTCTGAGCCCTTTAATAAATTATATATATATATATATATATATATATATATATATATATATATATATATATATATATATATACACACACACACACATATACATATATATATATATATATATATATGGAAAAAAAAGAAATAAAATATAAAATTATTATTTTTTTATAAAAAAAGGGGGGTTGCCATATGGGGCCCTGTGACCTCTGGGCCCTTTAATAATGATAAATAAAAAAAATGATATATATATATATATATATATATATATATATATATATATATATATATATATATATATATATATATATATATATATTAAATAAAAAAATATATAAAAAAAAAAATTTTGTTTATAAAAAGGGGGGGGGGGGTTGTCATCTGGGGCCCTGGGGATCTCCGGGCCCCCTGTACCCCTAAAAAAAATTGTCCCTTTAATAAAAAAAAATATATTAAAATATATATATTAAAAAAAAAAAAAAAGGGGAGTTGCCTGTATGACCTCCGGACCCCTAAAAAAAATTAAGGGGGTTGCCATCCGGGCCCCTGGGGTGTACTGCCTGTACCCCCCTGATGGCGGCCATGAGCACAAGTATGGCGCTGGGCTTCAAATATGTCCAGAATGTAAAACATTAGGTAGAGATGACAGAGCTCACCAGCTGGTTGGTAAAAGTCCTTCACCTGTGTAGCCTCTCAATACCCCATTATACTCACAGGACACAAGCTGGGTTTTCAGTGTGCTGGGCGGCACACACACAGGAAAAGACAGCAGCACACTGCTTCTCCACCGTGTGATCCGTGCTGCAGTAAGACCATGCAAATAGCAGGCAAGCTTCAGGTGTGATCCTGTGTGAAGTCAGGCAGCCAAACAAAGAGCGCAAGAAGTCGGTGGAAGAGACAGAGAATATCCTCAGCAGCTGCTGGTTCCCAGAGGAAGTGCTGATGTCAAACTGACTAGTTTCAACAGCCAATGAACGCTGTTTTCATCAGAGCGGGGAGGAGACTGTAAAATGGGCTTAAATAGCAATTCCAACGTGTGATTTCATTCATTCACCACACAATGTCAGTCAAGTCTCCAAGAGAACAATCAGCAAAAAGAATAGATGGGTGAATATGGCACACATGTTGTAATTCATAGCATAATTATAGGTGAGAAAGAGCAGTGGAGAAAACAAATAGAGAAAGTTCCTTATTTAAGAGTTGGCATTTTAAACATTATTTGAATAGTTTATTTTACTCACATTAAATCATGAGTGAATAAATAAAATCTCAGTAAGGCAAAAATAACAAAACAAAACCAAAACCTTGAAAAATAATAGTAAATGAATTATAAAGATTCAAAAAGTGAAATATATGTAAATGGTGGAAAATTAAAAATGGAGATATAAACACATATATGTGCATAAATATGTACTTCTAAGTACATACATTCATATACCTGAATTAATACTGGCAGGGCAAATTAAATGATCAGAGCATACCCAGGAGACCATGCAGAAGAACAGAGCAGGCATCCCCCAGTGGAGTATTATTTCTCCAGAAAGGGTTGTAAGCTACACTCTGTGTTTAAGCCTAGGGGCACCATTGCCCTCAGGTAATAAATCCACATTTTTTTCTTTCTGGAGAAGGATGGTGTCAAAATCACCTCTTCTGGGGGGCAGGTTGAGTACGTAGATCCCTTTAAATATAAGCCCAGTAGGGTCTCTATTACGAGCAAAGTGTAGGGGAATGGGGCGATCATCGTCCTTTTTCCTGATACTGGCAATGTGTTCGCCGATTCGGATGCGCAGTTGTCGCTTAGTTTTGCCAATGTAGATTTTATTACAGGGGTAAGTAAGCATATAGATTACTCTAATAGTAGAGCAATTTATCAAATGTTTAATTTTATAATCCTTATTGCCATCAGAATCGTTGACAAATTTGCAAATACTGCAGTGCCCACAGGCATGCATACCAGGAGGGGGGTTGGTCCTAGTGAGCCAGTTTTTATTTTCAGTCCTTTTTTACTCTGAATGTACTAGGGCATCATTTAGGTTACGTGCTGTCCTGGCTATAAGTAAAGGTCTAGGTCCAACTTTATCAGCAATCAGGGGGGCTGAACTCAAGATGTGCCAGTGTCGATTAAGAATGTTTTGGACTTCCTTCCACTGTGACCCAAACCTTGTGATAATCCTAGGGTAGGATTCTACATCGTTTACTGTTTTGTTTTTGGGGACTTTCTGGGGTATTAGGAGACTCTGGCATGAGCTTTTCAATGCCCTCCTCTTGGCCTTCCGGAGCGAATGGTGTGGGTAGCCTCTTTCCCTGAATCGTTTGTACAGGTCCACAGATTCTTGTAGAAACTGGTTATCATCAGAGCAGTTCCTACGAATTCTATGAAACTGTCCGGTGGGTATCCCATTGATGAGTGATTTTGGATGATGGCTCTGGGCCAAGAGGAGGGCATTGGCGGCTGTATCCTTACAAAAGGTTTGTGTGGTAACAGTATCACCCACCCGACTTAGCTGTAAATCCAAAAAGGGTAGTGTTTCAGCATGGTGGGTAACGGTGAGCTTGATATTTCTGAGGTTGTGGTTAAGTTGGGACATTAATTCTTCTAGCTGTTCTACAGTACCATCCCATACCATAAGTACATCATCAATGTACCTCAGCCAGAGGTGACTGTGGCTGAGGTACATTGGGGATTTGAAAACAACCTGATCATCCCAGTAGCCAAGATGGAGGCATGCGTAGGAAGGGGCCCATGGTGCCCCCATGCTGGTGCCTCTAACCTGTTGGTAGCATTTCCCCATAAACTGAAAGAAATTCTTATTAAGCATGAACTCCAAAAGCTCAACAATAAATTCATTATGTGCCCCCATCAGGGGGTACTGTTGTTCAAGGAAGAACTTCGTAGCAGCAAGGCTCCACTGATGGGGGATGGACGTATACAGACTCTCAACGTCGATACCTACAAGTAAGGCACCTTCAGGGAGAGAGGTATGTAGAAGTTTAAGGAGAACATCCCTGCTGTCTCTGACAAAGGAGGGTAATATGTTTACCAAGTCCTTGATCAGGGAGTCAACATATTTGCCCACTCTTTCAAGGGGTCCCTTTATGGCTGATACAATCGGTCTTCCATGGGGGATGTGAGTGATTTGTGCAGTTTGGGGATGATGTAAATAGTTGGGATGGTAATATCCTCAGCTTTAAGAAAATGGTACTCTTTACTAGTCAATAAACCAGTTTCACAGCCAAGTTTGAGTTTATTAAGGGTAGCAACCAGAGAGGGAAACGGGGTATGAGGCAGTTTTTTATAAGGAGATTCTTCACCCAATAATTTTAGGGACTCTTTTTCATAAAGTGTTTTGCTCAGCAGAACCACATTTCCCCCTTTGTCGCTTTTCTTGATTACTAGGTCCGGTGCCTCCTCTAATTGATGTAAGGCCTTTTTTTCTCCTTCAGTTAAATTATTAGACCCAACCCAGTTCCAGTTGACCTTGCCAAGGTCTTGTTGAACAAGGTCTAGGAATAGTTTAACCCCTTCCATACAGGGCATTTTCACCCCCTTCCTGCCCAGACCAATTTATAGTTTTCAGCGCTGTTGCACTTTGAATGACAATTGCGTGGTCATGCAACACTGTACCCAAACTAAATCTTTATGTTTTTTTCCCCCCACAAATAGAGCTTTCGTTTGTTGGTATTTGATCATCTCTGCGGTTTTTATTTTTTGCGCTATAAACAAAAGAAGAGCGACAATTAAAAAAAAAAACACAATATTTGTTACTTTTTTATTTAATAAATATCATAATTTTTAAAAAAATACATTTTTTTTCCTCAGTTTATGCCAATATGTATTCTTCTACATATTTTTGGTAAACAAATCCCAATAATCGTATATTGATTGGTTTGCGCAAAAGTTATAGCGTTTACAAAATACACAGACCAATACATGAATTACGCCTTCAAACAAAACGTAATAAATCCACAACCGTACATGCGATCGATACAGCGACTTCACCGTTTGAAAGACACGGCCCTTGTGAACGCATCGATATGAAATTTATGTTGATAAACTTAAAATTGTGGCCATGCCAGCGATTTAGAAAAGAGCGTCTGTGTGTTTTGCAGGAACATTTTTAAAATTTTTAACATGACGGTCAATGAGAGTGGTTTTGTCGCTCTTGTCCTTTAGAAGCTCCTGGAACTAAAACTAAAATACGTATCACAAAACTGATCACATTGCCTGAAACCAGACAAGCATACCTACGTTTTGATATATAAATTGTGTATGACAAGTAGATCTTGTGGGCGTGAGAGCAATTTGTTTGCCCTTTTTTTAAAGATAATTTTTGTTTTCAAAGATCTCCACTGTAAAGGTCACATGACACACTCTAAATCCCTTCCATAGGGTTACATTATAACCGATTCCATTTTCTGAAAAAATCGCTAAACATAAATTGCGTTTTCACAAAAACCGTAAAAGATATCAATCTGAAAAGTCAAGTTTGGATAGCTGAATATTTTGTGACCGCTTTAAAGTTTGTTTGGTGTCTGTAAGTGAAAGTATGAAGGAGCTGAAACTTTTGGCAGAACGTGTGTTTTGAAGCAGGAAAAAGGATGTTCTCATTGACTTCAATGTTAAAAAAAAGTGTCTAAAAGCTTAATATTTTAAAAAGTATAAATAGTACAAAAAAACTTGAAGAAGTCCCATCGTTAGCTGAATGAGACGAACATTTTAAAAGTTAAATGGTCTCAATAGCTGAAAGTATGCAGAAGTTACGCAGAGCCAAAAAACGTACGGAATAAAATTAAAATTAAAATTAAGAACTAGACAATGCATTTCCTGAGGAAAATGCGAGTGGGAATGCTGAATAGCTGAATTGCTGAGCCCGCACAAAAGCCATTCACCATAACCACTACACTATCTTTAGGACATACAAGCAGTGTTCCTTCAGTACTTATAAAGCCTAATATCACACAGCTCCTTTCTCTATCTGCAATATAGAGAGTGTCCTGACTTGACTGGTCGCCCCTCCCCCCTCAAGAGGCTTTCTCCACATGAGGTGGGGGAGGAGGACTGCACTGAGATAAAGAAAGCTATTTAGGGAATCAAAATACCATTAGAAACGCTTTCATCCACACACAAAATCAGTTATCGAAGCCTTCAAACAAAACGTAATAAATCCACAACCGTACATGCGATCGATACAGCGACTTCACCGTTTGAAAGACACGGCCCTTGTGAACGCATCGATATGAAATTTATGTTGATAAACTTAAAAATGTGGCCATGTCAGCGATTTAGAAAAGAGCGTCTTTGTGTGTTTTTCAGAAACATTTTTTTGACTTTTTAACATGACTCTTGTCCTTTAGAAGCTCCTGGAACTAAAACTAAAATACGTATCACAAAACTGATCACATTGCCTGAAACCAGACAAGCATACCTACGTTTTGATATATAAATTGTGTATGACAAGTAGATCTTGTGGGCGTGAGAGCAATTTGTTCCCCCTTTTTTTAAAGATAATATTTTTTGTGGATGATCTGCACTCTAAAGGTCACATGACACACTCTAAACCTGCTCCATAGGATTACATTATAACCGATAAAATATCACTAAACGTAAATTGCGTTTTCACAAAAACCGTAAAAGATATCAATCTAAAAAGTCATGTTTGGATAGCTGAATATTTTGTGACCGCTTTAAAGTTTGTTTGGTGTCTGTAAGTGAAAGTATGAAGGAGCTGAAACTTTTGGCAGAACGTGTGTTTTGAAGCGGTAAAAAGCATGCTCTCATTGACTTCAATGTTAAAAAAAAGTGTCTAAAAGCTTAATATTTTAAAAAGTATAAATAGTACAAAAAAACTTGAAGAAGTCCCATCGTTAGCTGAACGAGACGAACATTTTAATAGTTGAATGGTCTCAATAGCTCAAAGTATGCAGAAGTTACGCAGAGCCAAAAAACGTACGGAATAAAGGATAAGAATAAAAAGAACTAGACAATGCATTTCCTGAGGAAAATGCGAGTGGGAATGCTGAATTGCTGAGCCCGCACCAAAGCCATTCACCATAACCACTACAGTATATTTAGGACATACAAGCAGTGTTCCTTCAGTACTTATAAAGCCTAATATCACACAGCTCCTTTCTCTATCTGCAATATAGAGAGTGTCCTGACTTGCCTGGTCGCCCCTCCCCCCTCCCCCCTCAAGAGGCTTTCTCCACATGAGGTGGGGGAGGAGGACTGCACTGAGGTAAGGAAAGCTATTTAGGGAATCAAAATACCATTAGAAACGCTTTCATCCACACGCAAAATCAGATATCGTAGCCTTCAAACAAAACGTAATAAATCCACAACCGTACATGCGATCGATACAGCGACTACACCATTTGAAACACAAGGCTTTTGTGAACGCATCGATATGAAATTTATGTTGATAAACTTAAAAATGTGGCCATGTCAGCGATTTAGAAAAGAGCGTCTTTGTGTGTTTTGCAGGAACATTTTTAAAATTTTTAACATGACTGTCAATGAGAGTGGTTTTGTCGCTCTTGTCCTTTAGAAGCTCCTGGAACTAAAACTAAAATACGTATCACAAAACTGATCACATTGCCTGAAACCAGACAAGCATACCTACGTTTTGATATATAAATTGTGTATGACAAGTAGATCTTGTGGGCGTGAGAGCAATTTGTTCGCCCTTTTTTTAAAGATAATTTTTGTTTTCAAAGATCTCCACTGTAAAGGTCACATGACACACTCTAAATCCCTTCCATAGGGTTACATTATAACCGATTCCATTTTCTGAAAAAATCGCTAAACGTAAATTGCGTTTTCACAAAAACCGTAAAAGATATCAATCTGAAAAGTCATGTTTGGATAGCTGAATATTTTGTGACCGCTTTAAAGTTTGTTTGGTGTCTGTAAGTGAAAGTATGAAGGAGCTGAAACTTTTGGCAGAACATGTGTTTTGAAGCAGGAAAAAGGATGTTCTCATTGACTTCAATGTTAAAAAAAGTGTCTAAAAGCTTAATATTTTAAAAAGTATAAATAGTACAAAAAAACTTGAAGAAGTCCCATCGTTAGCTGAATGAGACGAACATTTTAAAAGTTAAATGGTCTCAATAGCTGAAAGTATGCAGAAGTTACGCAGAGACAAAAAACGTACAGAATAAAGGATAAAATTAAGAACTAGACAATGCATTTCCTGAGGAAAATGCGAGTGGGAATGCTGAATTGCTGAGCCCGCACCAAAGCCATTCACCATAACCACTACAGTATATTTAGGACATACAAGCAGTGTTCCTTCAGTACTTATAAAGCCTAATATCACACAGCTCCTTTCTCTATCTGCAATATAGAGAGTGTCCTGACTTGCCTGGTCGCCCCTCCCCCCTCAAGAGGCTTTCTCCACATGAGGTGGGGGAGGAGGACTGCACTGAGGTAAGGAAAGCTATTTAGGGAATCAAAATACCATTAGAAACGCTTTCATCCACACGCAAAATCAGTTATCGTAGCCTTCAAACAAAACGTAATAAATCCACAACCGTACATGCGATCGATACAGCGACTACACCATTTGAAACACAAGGCTTTTGTGAACGCATCGATATGAAATTTATGTTGATAAACTTAAAAATGTGGCCATGTCAGCGATTTAGAAAAGAGCGTCTTTGTGTGTTTTGCAGGAATTTTTTTTAGACTTTTTAACATGACGGTCAATGGGAGGGCGTTTGAGGCACTTGTCCTTTAGAAGCTCCTGGAACTAAAAGTCAAATGCCTATCGCAAAACTGATCACATTGCCTGAAACCAGACAAGCATACCTACGTTTTGATATATAAATTGTGTATGACAAGTAGATCTTGTGGGCGTGAGAGCAATTTGTTCGCCCTTTTTTTAAAGATAATTTTTGTTTTCAAAGATCTCCACTCTAAAGGTCACATGACACACTCTAAACCTGCTCCATAGGATTACATTATAACCGATAAAAAAATCACTAAACGTAAATTGCGTTTTCACAAAAACCGTATAAGATATCAATCTAAAAAGTCATGTTTGGATAGCTGAATATTTTGTGACCGCTTTAAAGTTTGTTTGGTGTCTGTAAGTGAAAGTATGAAGGAGCTGAAACTTTTGGCAGAACGTGTGTTTTGAAGCAGGAAAAAGGATGTTCTCATTGACTTCAATGTTAAAAAAAAGTGTCTAAAAGCTTAATATTTTAAAAAGTATAAATAGTACAAAAAAACTTGAAGAAGTCCCATCGTTAGCTGAACGAGATGAACATTTTAAAAGTTGAATGGTCTCAATAGCTGAAAGTATGCAGAAGTTACGCAGAGCCAAAAAACGTACGGAATAATAAAATTAAAATTAAAATTAAGAATAATAAAAAACGAATATCAATACTGGGAATGCTTATTAAAGCATTCCCACTAATTAAGAAGAAGAATAATAAAAAACGAATATCAATACTGGGAATGCTTATTAAAGCATTCCCACTAATAATAAAAAACGAATATCAATACTGGGAATGCTTATTAAAGCATTCCCACTAATAATAAAAAACGAATATCAATACTGGGAATGCTTATTAAAGCATTCCCACTAATAATAAAAAACGAATATCAATACTGGGAATGCTTATTAAGCATTCCCACTAATAATAAAAAACGAATATCAATACTGGGAATGCTTATTAAAGCATTCCCACTAATAATAAAAAACGAATATCAATACTGGGAATGCTTATGAAAGCATTCCCACTAATTAAGAATAATAAAAAACGAATATCAATACTGGGAATGCTTATTAAAGTATTCCCACTAATAAAAAACGAATATCAATACTGGGAATGCTTATTAAGCATTCCCACTAATAAATTTACGGATATCAATACTGGGAATGGTTATTAAAGCATTCCCACTAAATATCAATAATGGGAATGCTTATTAAAGCATTCCCACTAATACTAAAAAACGAATATCAATACTGGGAATGCTTATTAAAGCATTCCCACTAATAAAGGATAAGAATAATAAAAAACGAATATCAATACTGGGAATGCTTATTAAAGCATTCCCACTAATAATAAATTTACGGATATCAATACTGGGAATGCTTATTAAAGCATTCCCACTAATAAAAAACGAATATCAATACTGGGAATGCTTATTAAGCATTCCCACTAATAATAAAAAACGAATATCAATACTGGGAATGCTTATTAAAGCATTCCCACTAATTAAGTATAATAAAAACGACTAGACAATGCATTTCCTGAGGAAAATGCGCATGGGAATGCTGAATAGCTGAATTGCTGAGCCCGCGCCAAAGCCATTCACCATAACCACTACACTATCTTTAGGACACACAGCTCCTTTCTCTATCTGCAAAGTAGAGAGTATCCTGACTTCCTGGTCGCCCCTCCCCCCTCAAGAAGTTTCGCTCCCCCCCCCCCAGAGCTTCCCTCTTGTCAACAGTTGGGTGGGTCGGGCCTTTTCTGTGGACTCTGGCGTCCGGCAGGGCTGCCCGTTGAGCCCCCTCCTGTACGTCTTTGCGGTTGACCCCTTCGTAAGGAGGCTAGACTGCGAGCGTCTTGTGGGGGTTCCGGTGGGACCTGTCGGGAGTCCGGTTTCGGCAGTGAAGGTCGTGGCCTACGCGGATGACGTCTCGGTGGTGGTATCTGGTCGTGAGGAGGCCCATTATGTGGAATCCCAGATCGGGTGCTACTCTGAGGCGTCAGGTTCGCTGGTCAATTGGGACAAGAGTGAAGTTTTCTGGATGGGGAAGGAGGGGGAGCAGTTCCCCCTTCCGGATGTGTTCCCCACGCCCGTACCAGAGATTCGAGTACTTGGCATTCATTTCGGCCCGGGTGATTATCCCAAGCTAAATTGGGAGCGCAGGCTGGTGAGTGCCACTCGGAAGGTGAAGGCCTGGAGAGGTTGGAAACTTTCCCTGAGGGAAAGGGTATGCTTGGTCAAGATGTACTTACTGCCTGAGTTTCTCTTTGTGAGCTACGTGTGTCTTTTGCCAGCATCTCTCTATGCTCGGGTCTATGGTCTGTTCTTCCTGCTGTTGTGGGGAAACAGACTGAACCTGATCAAGAGGGAGGTCACATACCGCCAGCGAAGGCAAGGAGGGTTGGACATGGTCAACCCGGTGGTGTTCTTCATCATAATTTTTGTAAAGTAGAACTTGCAGTCCATCTTTGTGGATGCGCCTTCCTGGTGGGAATGTTCATGCAAGGACTGGCTCTTGCTGTTCCTGAGGAGGTGGGAGGAGGGGGGGAGGCCCCGCGATCTGAGGAGATCGCATGGGTATCTCCCATCCTACGTCCCCCTGGCATTGAAGGTACTGAGGCAGTGGCGGATAACTGCCCTTGAGGTGGGCTCTCTGGGTCGGCGTGAGCTGTACCTGAGGGTCATGGCCTCGGACATTTTGAAGCCCCTGTCTTTAAGGGACTGTCCTGAGAGGGTCCTCACGGAGGGGTTAGCCCTCTTGAATTCTTCCAGAATTCCGAACAAGTTTTGGGATCTTGCATGGAGGTCGTTCCATGGACGACTGTACGTCCGTGCAAATCTCATATATCTGAACCTAGGGGACAGGGGCTGTCCCCGACGGGAATGTGGAGGGACATTGGAGACCATGGACCATTTTCTGGTCCAATGTCCCTTCAACATGGAGGTTCTTAAGGGGGTAGGGGGTGCCATTGGCTACCCCCGCCTTCCGGCCCTGACCTATGCTGAGCGGGTGTATGGTGACTTCGGGGTCCGCAGGGGTTTTGAGTTATCGTCACTTTATTTAGTCAGCGTAGTTGTGCTTTACTACACTTGGCACGCTCGGTGTTTGGTGTCCACTAGGGACAAAATCCTGTCTGTGCATGAGGTGGTGGGCGATATCTTTCGGGAGTTGGTGAAGGTGCGGGATCTGGAAAGGAGCAGGGTCGGGCCTGAGAGGTGTGCCCATTTATGGAGGGGGTTCCTCTTCCAGCCCCCTTAGGCCATGACCCTGCCCCTCCCCATGCGTAGGGGCAACTTTCCTTTCTCACCCCCTTAGATTTTGTTTATAGTTTATTTTTGAAATAAGGCTACAGACATGTCTGATTATCATGTTCTCGCTAATACGTGGGTTGTAGGTATTTGTTGTTCTGGTGGTGGGGTGTGTTGTGGGTTGGCGATGATCTGGACAGTAGTGGTTTTTATGGACTTTAATATTTCCCTACTGTACCAGTGAGCCGTTTTAAGTTGGTTTTGTTCTTTTTTGTTGGCAATGATCTGGACAAGCTTTTTCTGACGGACTATAAAGACTTTTTCTTGTACCAGTGAGCCTGTTGTAAATACCCGTTCTAATGTTGTTGTGCTTTTTTTTTTTGCAGTTATTTTCTTGGAGGGTGGTATGATGGTTTGTGTGTGTTGTTTGTTTTGTGTTATTTAGTTTATTTTGTATATTTGTTAACTTTTTTATGGTCGTAGTTTTAAAAATAAAAATCTCCAGACACCAAAAAAAAAATAACGTGGTTTCCCTCCAGGTGCATACCAGGCTCTTAGGCTTGGTCTGGAACATAAGGGGTTAAACCCGCGCAAAAAAAAAACAGCGTGGGGTCCCCCCCAAGATCCAAACCAAGCCCTTATCCCAGGCACGCAGTCTGGTCAGACAGGAATGGGGGTGGGGACGAGCGAGCGTCCCCCCCCCCCCCTCCTGAGCCGTACCAGACCACATGCCCTCAACATGGGGGAGTGTGTGCTGTGGCGGAGGGGGGCACTGCCCCCCCACCCCAAAGCACTCTTGTCCCCATGTCGATAGGGACAAGAGCCTCTTCCCGACAACCCTGGCCGTTGGTTGTCGGGGTATGCGGGCGGAGGGCTTATCAGAATCTGAGAGGCCCCTTTAATAAAGGGGCCCCCAGATTCCGGCCCCCCACCCTATGTGAATGAGTATGGGGTACATTGTACCCCTACCCAGTCACCTGGGGAAAAAAAATGGAAAAAAAATAATACACCACACACATTTAAAAATTAATTTATTAGTCAGCCGGGGGTCTTCTGCCGGGGCCCCCCACCACCACCCCATTAGGCCCCGGGCTTCGCCATCTTCTGCCGGAACCCCCTTCACCAGTGAGGCTCCTGCCTTTGGGGGAGGGTCCCGGGCTTCGACGGTTTCTGCAGGGGGGGGGGGTGCACTTGCACCCCACCCCCGTCTTCAGCGCCGTAATTCTACGGTGTTTTCCGCCGGGGGGCGACACACGCGGGCTTCTGCGATGCCTTCCGCTTCTGCCTGTCTCCTCCTTGTCTCTGCTGTCTTCTCCCTTCTCTTCCATTCGATGTTGACACGACGAGGTCCGGCGCTGGAATGCCGTCTGAGCAGCGGGCATGGACTTATATAGGGCAATGCCACCATGTGACCTCAACCCATGTGACATCACATTCCCATCATGCCCAGGGAATGTGATGTCACATGGGTTGAGGTCACATGGTGGCATTACCCTATATAAGTCCATGCCCGCCGCTGACACGGCATGTCAGCGCGGAACCTCGTCGTGTCAACATCCAATGGAAGAGAAGGAAGAAGACAGCGGAGACAAGCCCTGTGCTCCCGGAGGAGACAGGCAGAAGAAGGAAGAGAGAAGACAGAAGAGAAAAGACCAGGGAGTTGGCGCACCCCCGGCAGAAGACCAGGAAGACCGGAACCCTGGCGGAAGGCACCGGAAAGACCGGGGGATAGGCGCCATCCCCCGGCAGAAGACCCCGAAGTCCGGATGCCCCCCCTAATGTAAAAGAGCTTAAATGGGGTGGGGGCATCCGGCGGAAGGCTCCGGAGAGGACCGAGGGATGGCGCCCTCCCCCGGCAGAAATCACCGAAGCCCAGGGTCCCAGCAGAAGATCGGGAGAGAAGAAACCCCCCCCTGTAAGAGAGCTAAACAAGAAAGGGGGGGCTCCGGAGCAGATTAATAAAATATTTTATTGTGTGGTGTTTTATTTTACTTTACACTTTTCCCCAGGTGAATGGGTAGAGGTACGATGTACCCCATACTCATTCACATAGGGTGGGGGGCCGGCATCTGGGGGCCCCCTTATTAAAGGGAGCTCGCAGATTCCGATTAGCCCCGCCCGCATACCCCGACAACCAATGGCAAGGGTTGTCGGGAAGAGGCTCTTGTCCCTATCGACATGGGGGCAAGAGTGCTGTGGGGTGGGGGGGCAGTGCCCCCCTCCCCCACAGCACACACTCCCCCATGTTGAGGGCATGCGGTCTGGTACGGCTCAGGAGGGGGGGGCGCTCGCTCGTCCCCACCCCCATTCCTGTCCGTGCCAGACTGCGTGCTTGGGATGAGGGCTTGGTTTGGATCTGGGGGGGGGACCCCCGCGCCGAATCGGCGCGGGTTTAACCCCTCACGTTCCGGACCAAGCCTAAGAGCCTAATGTAGCCCTGAAGGGGGACCCGCGCCGGTTTCAAGTTTGAAATTTGGCGCGGAGTTCCCCTTCATGGCTGAAAACAGCTCGGAGATTCCCGTGCGCCGCGTCACGCAGCGCATTCACGGGTACGCCGCTTGGTATTTACCAAGATTTTCACGGTGTACTGACAAGGCGCACGGGAAGCGCCGAAATTTCTCTCTGCGCATGCCCTCCCGAGGTTCAGGCGCACTGTGCAAGCGTACGGGGATCTGTTTTCAAAAAACACTTTCCCTTTCAATTCGGCCCGCCAAACACTTTCAAACACATGCCACTTCACTTCCCCTGCATCACCCCACCTCCCCCCCTAATAAACTCCCGCCCAAACCCCCGCAATTTACATTTCAATGTGCCGTGCGCCAGGTCTGTACTGGTGCACAATGCACCCTCTCCTGGGCGCACGGAGCACATTAGTAACTAGGGAAATACACTGCACTAGCAGCGTATTTCTTTAGTAAATGACCAAACGGCTGCTACTCCTGCTTTTACTCCATGAGTCATGGAGTAAAGGCTTGGTAAATCAGCCCCTCAGTGCCGATCCTGACCTCCCTGGGGCCCGAAGCAAAATGACATGGCACATTAAAAATGAGAAGCGGGGGGCGCTGACGACAGTGACATGTCACATTAAAGAAAGTTGAGAAGTGGGGGGAGGGGGTGTTCTGCTGTCGGAAATGACATCTTACATTAAATTGAGAAGCAAGGGGTGCTGACTTCTTGCCTCTTCTCTCATGCAGCCAGCGAGTTGAGAAGTGGGGTGAGGGGGCGAAAATGACTTCTTACTAGGCGGGGCTTCTAGTTATTTGGGGGGCCCTTTGCAGCTTTGCGGGGCCCTAAGCAGCTTGCATAGTGAGCCTATAGGGCAGATCGGCTATGCCAACCATTGTGCTACTGAGTCCATATGTGTAATCAACTGCTGTGCTGAGCATACTCTCCTTTTACTGTATATTGACAGTATATTGAGTTTAATTATTTATTTATTTTATCCAACAAAAAACCGGAGTTAGGCTTACCGGTAACTCTTTTTCCAGGAGTCTTCCAGGACAGCCATGAGATGTAGCTCCTCCCTCCGGGACAGGAAACACATTCACCCCCAATTAGAAAAGGCGGTCCTCCAGGCCTCCTCCTCAGTTCATCCAAGAATTCCTGAAGGGCTCTGAAAGACATAATCTACTAACAAACCGTCAGTACATACATCCACTTCCAGTTAATAATATAAACACCGGGTGGGAAGCCAGGCTGTCCTGGAAGACTCCTGGAAAAAGAGTTACCGGTAAGCCTAACTCCGGTTTTACCCTTTCGTCTTCCAGGACAGCCATGAGATGATTGACAAGAAACTTACTTATCAGGGTGGGGTTACTGCTTGGAGGACCCTTCTACCAAATGCCTGATCCTTCTCAGACATCAAGTCCAGGCGATAGCGTTTGGCGAAAGTAGTATAACTTGACCATGTTGCCGCCTTACAAATCTCTTCTGGTGAGGCTCCGGCCCTCTCAGCCCATGAACTCGAAACCGCTCTAGTCGAGTGTGCCTTAACAAACGGGGCTTGTATGCCCACTAACTCATAAGCCTTGCCAATTGCCATCCTGATCCATCTGGCGATAGAAGATTTAGACGCTTTCTGCCCCTTCTTACTTCCCGAAAAATTAACAAAAAGAGAATTAGACTTCCTAAATTCTTTGGAAGTAAATTAAAAGGCATCTCCTAACATCTAACAAGTTTTGGGATGCTCCCTCTGAGCCTGAGGTGGAACAAAAAGAAGGAAGGACAATGTCCTGTGTCCTATGAAATTTGGACACAACTTTTGGGAGAAAACTGGGGTCTGTTTTCAAAACAATTCTATCCTCAAAAATCAACAAAAATGGCTCCATAATGGAAAGAGCCTGTAGCTCACTCACCCGTTTGGCTGAAGTGACTGCCACCAAAAGTACTGTCTTAAGTGTAACCCATTTCAAGATGGATTCCTCCAGAGGTTCAAAAGGTCTGCCTGAAAGTGCCCTGAGCACCAAAGAAAGATCCCAAGAAGGACAGGTCGACACCCTCACTGGCCTCGATCTTGACAAGGCCTTGAAAAAACTTTTAACGAATGGATTCTGCTGTAGGGAACACTGCAAGAAGACACTAAGAGCTGCAACCTGCACCTTTAAGGTACTTGGGGAGAGACCCAGATCTACCCCAGTCTGTAAGAAATCTAAGATAGCTGGAATCCCTGGTTGATCTAACCCTTGTTCTCTCAACCATGAACAAAATCTCAGAATTTTGCATAAATTGCTCTCGTAACTGGCTTCCTGCACTGCAACAAGGTGTTTATTACCCTCTCTGAGAAACCCTTTGCCCTCAACAACTGTTCCTCAGATACCACGCAGTTAGGCTTAGTCTGTCTACCTGCGGGTGCAGAATTGGACCCTGCGAGATCAGATCCTTCCGGATTGGAAGAGGAAATGGAGGGAGAACGTTTCTTCAAAATTGCGAACCACGGTCTCTTTGGCCAAAAAGGCGTGATCAAAATTAAGTCTGTCTCTTCCGACCGAAACTTTTGAAGTACTGCTGCAATCATCCTCACTGGGGGGAAGGCGTAGTAGATGTTGAACTTCCAAGAACCAGAAAAGGCATCTATCATCAAGGCCTGGTCTCTTGGATGTATTGAAAAGAATTGGGTTACTTTCCTGTTCTTTTCGGAGACAAAAAGATCTACTTCCCGGGAGACCCCATTTCTGTGTTATCTGAGAGAATACCTCCTCGTTTAGGGACCACTCGTCCTGTCTCACTGGCTGGCGACTTAAATAATCTGCCAGAGAATTTTGAGTACCCTTTAGGTCAGGGGTCTCAAACTCAAATTACCTGAGGGCCACAAGACAAGTTTTCATATGCCATGGGGGGCCGCATGCAAACTTTCAAACTTCAAAAAACAACAGTACTGGTGTCAGCGAACACATTATTAACCCCCAGCACTGGTGTCAGCGAGCGCATTATTACCACCAGCACTGGTGTAAGTCAGGGGTTTGACAAATTTGCTTCGAATCTAGGAGCCAGCTAAAAAAGTTAGAAGCCAGAAAACGCACCGTGTCCCGATGAGCTTGCGCGCAGAAGCGAACACATACGCGAGCAGCGCCCGCATATGTAAACGGTGTTCAAACCACACATGTGAGGTATCGCAGCGATTGGTAGAGCGAGAGCAATAATTCTAGCACTAGACCTCCTCTGTAACTTAAAGCATGCAACCTGTAGATTTTTTTAAACGTCGCCTATGAAGATTTTAAAGGGTAAAAAAGTTTGTCGGCATTCCACAAGCGGACGCAATTTTGAAGCGTGACATGTTGGGTATGAATTTACTCGGCGTAACATTATCTTTCATAATATTAAAAAAAATGGGGATAACTTTACTGTTGTCTTATTTTTTAATTAAAAAAAGTGTAATTTTTTCCCAAAAAAGTGCGCTTGTAAGACCGCTGCGCAAATACGGCGTAGCAGAAAGTATTGCAACGATCGCCATTTTATTCTCTAGGGTGTTAGGATAAAAAATATATATAATGTTTGGGGGTTCTAATTAGAGGGAAGAAGATGGCAGTGAAAATAGTGTAAAATGACATTAGAATTGCTGTTTAACTTGTAATGCTTAACTTGCAATACCAACAGCCACCACCAGATGGCGCCCGCTCACATCTGGTGGTAATAACTTGTAATACCAACGGCTCACCACCAGATGGCGCCAGCTCCCTCTTTGCTCCCCCCACTTCCGCCCTGCCTGCGGGCCATTTATAACTGGTACTTTGAGACCAGTGCTTTAGGTGGACTGCTGTTAGTGAAGACAAGTTGGTCTCCGCCCAGGAGAGGATCTTGTTGGATATCTCCTGGAGAGCAGGACTTCTTGTCCCTCCCTGCTTGTTCAAGTACGCGACCGCAGCTGCGTTGTCTGTGCGAACTTGCAGGTGCCGTCCTGCTAACCTTCCCTGGAACGACTCGATCGTCCTTAGAATCGCTAAAAGCTCTCTTTAGTTGGAAGAGCGACTTGCCTCCACCGGAGACCATGCTCCCTGGGCCACTGCCTCCTCTAGGTGGGCTCCCCAGCCCCAGGCACTGGCGTCTGTGGTCACTACTACTTCCACAGGGAAGGACCAGTCTAGACCTTTGTCCAGATTGTGATGAACTCGCCACCACCACAATGTCCTTTTTACTCTGGCTGAGATTGGTATCTGTGACTCTAAATCCTGGCTCTGGCCACTCCAGAGACAAAGAATAAGTTCCTGTAATGGACGTTGATGATATCTTGCCCAAGTAACTGCTGGGAAGCAAGATGTCATGAACCCCATCACCCTCATCACTTCTCTGACCAAAGTCAACTGATTGGACTGTAACTGGGCTACCGCTTGATCCACCTTGACAATCTTCTCGTCGGGGAGATACATTTTTCTCTTTACCGAAGAGATCTTGTACCCTAGGTACATGACCTCCTGGGACGGAACCAACTGTGACTTGTCCCGGTTGATTATTCATCCGAGTGAGGAGAGAAAATCCTGTGCTACCTGTAAATCCTTCTCTAGCTGTTGAGCCGATCCTGCTACAAACAGGAGATCGTCCAGATATGGGATTACTGTGATAGCTTTGTCCCTCAGTGGGGCAAGAGCCTCTCCAGAACCTTGGTAAAGATTCTCGGGGATGAGGATAGCCCAAAGGGAAGGGCTTGGAATTGAAAGTGTTGAATCCTTGAATTCACTCTTACTGCCACCCTGAGGAATCTTTGGTAATCTGGATGTATAGGGATGTGCAGGTAAGCATCCCTGAGATCCAGGGTCGCCATGTAACACCCTGGGAACAGACATCTTGTTACTGTAAAAATCTACTCCATCCTGAACCTCTTGTACTTTACAAATTTGTTCAGGGGCCGGAGGTTCAGGATCATCTTGAACTTCCCTGATGTTTTTTTTTACGATAAAGACATGGGAATATACTCCCTGTCCCTGCTCCTCATGGGGTACTGGAATTAGGACTCTTTGATCTACCAACTCTCCCAGAGACAGCAAAAGAGCCTCTGCCTTCGCTTTTTCCCTGGGTGGCTGAGTCACCATGAAGTTCAAGTGAGGCAGTGACTCAAACTCCAGCTTGTATCCGTTCTTTATCAGATCTAATATGAACGGGCTTGAGGTTGCCTTGGTCCATTGTGGGAGGAACTGCCCCAACCTTCCTCCCACGGGGACACAGGAGTCACTGCGGCTTTGGGGGTGGGTTGAGGAGGATTGAATAGGATTCCTCCTCTACCACGTCCCTTGTGACCAGCCCAGTGCTTCTTAGGTTGGCCCTCTTTCTTTTGGTTCTGGTGCCAAATGCCTGATCCCTTGAAGCCACGAAAAAACCCTTTCCTTCTGTCTTTTTCTTCTTCTCAGGAAAAGCTTTTTTCCTGTCTTGAGTTCGCTCCAACGCCTCCTGGAGGCCGGATCCGAAGAGGTGGTCTCCAGAAAACGGCAACCCACACAACTTCAATTTTGAGGCAGCATCACCAGTCCAAGTCTTCAGCCATACAGATCTTCTAGCTGCATTAACAAGAGCTGCTGACCTGGCAGTTAACTTTACCGACTCCTCTGAGGCGTCCGCTAAGAATCCTACTGCTTTGAATAAGAGCGGAAAGGATTTCAAAAGCTCCTGTCTGGAGGTACCTGCCAAAATGTGCGCCTGTAACTGAGTGAGCCAGCACTCCAAATTCCTAGCGACACAAGTAGCCACGAGAGCTGGCTTTAAACCTATAGAAGAGGCGTCCCAAGCTCATTTTAACAGCAGGTCCCCCCTCTTGTCCATTGGATCCCAAAGGGAACCCAGATCGTCAAAGGCCAGATCGGTCTTTCTGGAAACTTTGGCTAAAGGGGCATCCAACTTAGGAACCTTGTTCCAGGGATGAGACATATCTGATTCAAACGGGAACCTCCGTTTGAGGCTGCCTGAGAAGAAAGGTCTTCTCTCAGGTTGTTCCCATTCACGCAGAATCGTATCGATTAAAGACTTATGAACCGGGAAAACCTTGGTTCTGTTCGCATTCCCTTGATACATAAGGTCATGCTTTGAGAGCTGAACCTGTTCTTCTTGGATCTCTAAAGTATCATAAATAGCATTTAGAAGATCCCCAACGTCATCCAACGATAATTTGTATCTGGCCGCCCTGGAGGAATCCTCTTCTCCCTCTGATTCAGATGCTGAACCTGCCTGAGAGGAAGCAACTGATCTGGAAGTCCTCTCCCTACCCTCCTCCTCCTCCTGAACATGTAAGGAAGGAACACTAGAGGCCCTAGGTAGGGACGGGGCCGGACCCTGCATCCTCTCTATCAGTCCTTTAAACGACTGAAACGTGGATGCAATTTCATCCTTCACAGATGACAAAATTTGGTGACAAGTGGTTACTGAATTATCCTTAACCAAACTATTGACACAATCAGGACATAGAGGCTTATCCCAGTTAGAACTTAGCTTTGTCCCACACACGGTACATTTCTTTCTAGGAGGCTGCTTTTGAGTTTTATCATGGGCCTTAACCTGTTGAAAAAAAAAAAAAACAGAACAGTGGACCATATTACAAGCAGCTAAATCCCTATTCACCCCTGTGAAAGGTTCCTAGAAAAGTGCCCAACCCTCCAACAAACAGGCTCACCACCTAGGGGGGGTTTTTGGGGCTAACAAGACCCCCGCCCAACAGAGTAAGCCATGTGCTATCACCAGGCCTTACCTGAGAGGCACCGGTGCCTGTTGAACCAGGATCTGAGATAGCCGCTGCTGCGTCCATGGTTTGCTGTGTTTTTCGTCCAGCACTCTGGACTACACTGGCGCCGGGTTCCTTCAAGCCACCTCCGCGCCCTTTTTGGAAACGGGAACGATGTTTCCGGGCGCCCCCTGATGACGCGCTTCCGCCGGGGAATTCGTCACTTCCCCTCTTTGGAACGCATGGTCTCCGCCCCCCCGCGCAGATCCCGGAAGCGTCTGCACGCGGATACAATGGCGTCTCTCGCCCCCTTAGCCACGGCCATCCAGGATCTTCTACCAGGGGACGGAATCCCGCCGTCAACGGGGTCCGACTCTCGCCGAGCTCCCGGCGGAGGTGACTTCAGCCACGCTCTCTACTCCTATGACCAGAGCAGTGCTGAAGGAAAAGAAGAGAAAAAAGGTAGGTTCGCTCTGAACAAAACAAAAGACACGTTCCCAATGTGCTTCTCCTTCCCGTCCGGCAGGAAACACAAAAAACTGAGGAGGAGGCCTGGAGGACCGCCTTTTCTAATTGGGGGTGAATGTGTTTCCTATCCCGGAGGGAGGAGCTACATCTCATGGCTGTCCTGGAAGACGAAAGGGTAAAAGTTTTTATTGATGAAAAGGTGGTATACAACTTATGACATCCAACATTGTACAGCAAAACCAGGAGTACATCTCTCAAAAACCAAACATAGCACGGCATTGCGATCACCGGGTTATCTTCCCTCCCACCATAATACACATTTCCCCAAACTATGGCACTCATCCCACATTTAATCCCAACAATCTGTCCATGACCAGATCCACCGGTGAAAGCCCGGGTGTATCCAGCCACGGAGCCCAAAGGTTCTATTTTTGGTTGCTCCCCCTGTGTTGATAAATAAGCTTCTGCATATGTAACATTTCACCTATCCTAGCAGTCCATTCCCTTGAAGTCAGAGGATTATCAGATTTCCAGTGGAGCATAATCAACTTCCTGGCCTGGATCAATGCCCTTTGCATAGCCTCCCTTGTGTACACCTCCTCCACATACTCCTCCAGTACACCCAATAAACAGACTCTGGGGTCCACAGGTATGGATACCCCAAACACAGAATTAACAGTGCTCACTACCTCAGCCCAGTATTTGTGCAGTTTGGGACATCTCCACAGGAGATGTATGAGATCCCCATGGTCATGCTTGCATCTAGTGCACGTATCATCAGTTTGCATCCCCATCAGCTGCAGTCTATGCAGCGTATAGTACACCCTGAAAATGATGTATAGCTGAGTAAGGCGCTGAGCCACACTCAATGAGCAGGAGCTCACCCCCTGAAATATCTCCTCCCACTGTTCTCCATCCAGTTGTCCCACGTCCCTCTCCCATTTTTCCCTCACCATGACTGGATGCTGCCCCAAGAAGTATTGTAATAGGATGGCCTCATTGAGAGATAAATCCCTTCGAGGACACAGTATTACCCAGGAGACCGAACACTGGAGTTGACGACAAATGCCACTCAGAGGACCTACTTTGAGCCCCTACTGCGTGTTGGAGCTGCAGATACTGGAAGAGCATCGAGGATGGGAGTCCATACTCCGCCCGCAAATCTGCGAACGGCCTGAGCCTCCCATGTCTAAATACATGCTTAATATGTGTGATCCCATAGCTTTTCCACCCAGCCAATATCTGTAATTTGGCCAGTTCTGTGTAGGTATCATTATGCCATAGGGGACTGTAGTCAGTATATCCATCAGCTTGCTGAATATATTTGCATTTATTCCACATTTTTGTATAAGATTATATGTAGGGTACTTCTTATTGGGTTTGGTGAAAGCCAAGGCTTCAAGTGCCATGGGGATGGGCCCATCCCCCACCGTGTGGAGCATCAGTGCCCCTGAGGAGCCAGCCTGCTCACTCCCGAAGCACCCCATCAAGTGTTGTAACTGCGTCGCTAGATAGTACAACCACGGGTTGGGCAATGCCAGCCCGCCGTTGTCTTTGGGTCTCTGAAGGTGCTCCAGTTTAATTCTGGGCGTCTTATTTTTCCAGATCAGGGACCGGAAGATGGAGTTTACTATTCGAAAGACTTCTAGAGGAATCACCACCGGGGCATTGTGAAGACTAAGTTGAATTATTTAAATCTAGTTAATAACACATCTACATTAAATAAAAAATTGGTCTCCCCTTGAGACATCTATTCTTGAACTGTATATATACACAACCTGAAAGAAAAAGCACATCCTGCAAAATAATAAAAACAAATACTCAGAGTACACATGAAAATTACTTACGTCTTATGCGGACTTTTCGAATCCTGTCCATCTGCTCCGGGTCTCTTCTTTTGAAGTCTGACCACCTCTTCCTTAATTGCTCCCTTGACCTCTGCACATTGAATTTCTCATAGAGAGTCATCTGAACCTTCTCCATTATCTGGGCCTTGACCTTCTTGGGCCTCTTGTAAGGCCCTTTTAGACAATCATAGTACTCCTTTTCAACAATGGCAACCATCTCCACCATCTCATCGAAGGTCATGTTGGTGACTTTGTTCATCCTCCTGCTCCTGGTGTGTGCCTGGCCTCTCTCCTTACTTGAGGTTGCAGCTTCCTGTCTCTCCTGAGTCTCCTCCATCATGTCTTCTTCAGTGAAGTACATTGACCGACCGAAAAGGGGCGTGGCAATTACTAGCACGATCATCATAGGTGCAGATACGTGCGGAGCTTCTTGCATGCATGTATAAAGGGATATTGCGTGAGTGAGAACGTCGTTCGCAGTCGTTAGAAAACGTCGGGAAAACGATTGTGCAGTACGATGATACGAAACTTGATTTTTGGACTTTATGATCAGTGGATGAGTTAGATATGGGTTAGATGGGTAGATATGGGTAGATGGGTTAGATATGGGGAGAAAGCTAAGGCTTGGCTGACATTTTTTTTTGCTAAATTTTGACTTGCAGAAATAATGGAGTCCTTCAGAGAACAGGAGTTATTCACAGAATTTGTTCAAAAAGGGCCCTGGATGGCAACCCCCCTTTTTTCTAGAATTTTTCTTTCCCCAAAAAATAATTTATTCAGCCAAAATCTGGCATTGTAATGGCCCCCCCACCCCTAAAATAATCGACATATTGTTGCCACACGGCACGTGCGCTTTGGGGGGGCCAAGCCTGTATGGCCACAGGCTCACGGGTCACCACTGGAACATCAATGGCCTCATCACCAGGCACAAGTGTCATGTAGTTTGCAGCAGCAAAGTATGACATGGTTCAGATTCTACTTAACAAACCTTCAGTCCTTGTCTTGTTTGCACCGCCTGTATACTGCTGTTCAAAGTATATAGGGCCAAAGGGTCTTGTTAGGGCCGATCCTCCCTATAGGCTCACTATGCAAGCCAATTAGAGCCCCGCAAAGCTGCAAAGGGCCCCCCAAATTACTAGAGGCCTGCCTGGTGAGAAGTCATTTTCGCCCCCTCACTCGCTGGCTGAGTCATTTCCGACAGCAGAACACCCCCTCCCCCCGCTTCTCAACTTTCTTGACATGTCACTGTCGTCAGCGCCCCCTGCTTCTCATTTTTAATGTGCCATGTCATTTTGCTTAGTGCCCCAGGGAGGTCAGGATCGGCACTGGGTCTTGTAATGACCTGGGGGGAGTGGTGGCCGGGAAACTCATGCTATTTTTTTCAATAATTTTTATCCATATTGCAGGGACCAAACATTACATTAAAGCCGCAAGCAGTATTAAATGACTTTTTTCTGAGAGGAATCTCATGTTGTGCAGGGACATTTCTAAACACGTGCCACTACTATAGACACCCAGCAGGTACGATATTTAAAGGAATTTTTGATTTTTTTTTCACTTTAAGCATCATTAAAATCGCTGCTCCACAAAAAACTACAGTTTTTAAAAGTTTTTTTTCCATTGATACATGTTCCATGGGGCAAGACCCGGGTTCTCAAAGACGTTTTCCAACAATAACTTGAATATTGGGCTTTAAAATGAGCACTTTTGAATTCGAACGTTCGAGTCCCATAGACTTCAATGGGGTTCTAAATGTTCGCGCGAACGGTCGGTCTGTTCGAACGTTCTGGTGCGAACCGAACGCGGGTATGTTTGGCTCATCCCTACTTACTAGCACAGGCAGAATGGCGGTGTGTGCTCTGCATACAACCAATTCTGCCACGACACCTTAAAGGAGCATTAACCAAAATAAAAGGTTAATTAAATCCACAAGTTCTTTTTTTTTAACCACTATTTTTCCTTAAAGCGGTTCTCCACCCTAAAGTGGAGTCCCGCTGATCGGAACCCTCCCCCCCTCCGGTGTCACATTTGACACCTTTCAGGGGGGAGGGGGGTGCAGATACCTGTCTAAAGACAGGTATTTGCACCCACTTCCGGCCCGGCATTCACAGGCATTCCGTCACATCCCGTCGCCCCCCCCGTTGTGTGCTGGGAACACTCGGCTCCCAGCACACAGCGGGAGCCAATCGGCAGGCGCGGCGCGACTTGCGCATGCGCCGTAGGGAACCGGGCAGTGAAGCCGCAGCGCTTCACTTCCTGGTTCCCTCAGCGTGGATGGCGGGGGGAGCAGCAGAGAGACGAGCGATCACTCGTCCTCTGCTGCGATCGGCGCTGGACTCCAGGACAGGTAAGTGTCCTAATATTAAAAGTCAGCAGCTGCAGTATTTGTAGCTGCTGGCTTTTAATATTTTTTTCCCATGGCACATCCGCTTTAATATTGGCTTTTAAAATGTACAAATGAAGCAATTTAGAATTTGGATGAAAGGTTTAGCGCTGGGAAACACTTTTTGAAAAATAAAAATCACATTTTATATACAACTATATAGATGACACCAAGATGAGGGACATTGCTCCAAATCAGGGACAGTCTCTCAAAATAAGGGACAGTTGGGAGCTATGCACATGGGATGTAGGGCAAACAGATACAGTGGCGGCTGATGCTCAATTTTTTTATTCAAAAGCAGCCACTGTGCCAAACGGCGCCACTGTGTCCATCAAATGCTGCCACTTAGCCTGTCTCGGTGGGGCAGCGTGTGACAGCGGCGGGCGGTGTCCTCCATGCCCTCAATGTCATTTGCTTTTCTAACACAGCTGGGTGAACTGCTTTGGCTCTAATGCTTCAAAAACACCCCCCCCCCCCTCTGCTGTAATTCAGGTGCCCGGCGCCCTAAAAGGGGCCAGGCGCCTGAATAGGGGTGTCAGCAGTGGCCATAGATGGATTCATGAAATGCATGAATCTATCTATTGGTGATAGATGGGATGGCAGAAGAGAGGGGGTGGTGCCCGTATGAACGCACCGTCACTGCTGGCAGATCTGCTGAAGACCTGCATGGAGACCGCTGGTGCAATGTTTACAGGCTCCAAATAAATGACAGCAAAAAAATTCGCTATGTTTTTCTAAAAAATGAACTTATAATAAGAAATATTCACTGTAAGTCTTGTATTCACTGATTATCTGTATCTACAATACAAAAAGCATGGTTTACTACCGCTTTAATTGTCATTTTCGATTTATTTCTAAGTCTTTACAATCCCACAATAAAGGGATGCAGCTTTATTTCCAGCAGACAGTCGCATGAATGTGACGTGTCAAAGGTGCGGTCTGTATAGAAGAAACATTTATGATCCAGCAAGTCACGGCGGGAACTCCCGCGACAATTGCTTTAGTCGTAAAAGATGGAGGTTAATGGTTCTCTGAGTGTCAACAACAAAATGAGAACCGGTGCGAGCGGAATCGGTGCTGGAAGTCCTCTGCCAGGAAAGGGAAGAGAATATAACCGCAATCAGAGGAAGGATTCGGAGGTGAGCTTAAACAGAATATCAACGTGCTTTCACTCAACCCGGTTGAGTGGGTTAAATTCAAGTGTCGAATGAATGATGTATCCCGGCACATTGGCGGACTGTTTTATTGTTAATCGGGAAAACCGTACAAGTGATATCGATATGACTGTAGTAAAAAATAAATTTCTCTTGATACGAGTCCCAGTGTGCGGCAGGTTTTGGTATGTTATGTAAGGAATGGGATACTGTGTGAATGTGAAGTATTTATTGTCTTGCTTCTGAAAGCTGGGCTAAAACAATTTCCACTTGGCACTGTCAAGCTCACCAGGGCAGGTTTCTGTTACAAGTTTGAAGTCCAACTCCAGGATAAGTTCCTGTTTTCACTTACCTTGGGCAGACTGTGGCTGCTATCTGCATGCATAGCAGAGGATCTCTCCGCTGATACCTGCTGAGTAGGTGGATGACGGGTCAGTGTCGCTCATGCAGAGTTCTGCTGGACGGATGGCGAATGCATCCCCATCCGTCCATTTGAGGGAACGGATTAAATGTTGGCGGGTGTACACTGTGCCGATCCTGACCTCCCTGGGGCCCTAAGCAAAATGCCATGGCACATTGAGAAGCGAAGGGAGGGGGTGTTCTGCTGTCAGAAATGACATCTTACATTAAATTGAGAAGCGGGGGGGCTGACTTCATACCTCTTCTCCCATGCAGCCTGCGAGTTGAGAAGCGGGGTGAGGGGGCGAAAATGACTTCTCACCAGGCGGGGCCTCTAGTAATTTGGGGGGCCCTTCGCAGCTTTGCGGGGCCCTAAGCGCCTTGCATAGTGAGCCTATAGGGCGGATCAGCCCTGGGTGTAAACGATCATGATAACTACAAGCTGGCATCCACGAAGAATGTTGGTACTTGTAGTTGATTGATTCACAGATTTCTGTAAATGACGCAGCCGTGTGGGCAGAGCCCGCACAGCCACGTTCTTTTCTAAAAGTGACAGCTGGTCCCAGGGAACTTCTCCACCGTACTGCTGTCACAAAGGCCTGAAGATTACATAACCCTCCCTCCCCCCCACCAAAACATGATATATTTTCTAAAAGCAGGCGCTCTAGAGAATAAAATGGTGGTAGTTTAAATTCTTTGTCACACGATATAATCGCAAAGGTCTAAGAAAAGCACAAAAAAACGCCCTAAAATCACACTAATACAGGGTTTGACAAATTTCCTTGGAGTCTAGGAGCCAGCTAAAAAAGTTAGGAGCCAGAAAACGCGCACGCAAATGTAAACGGTATTCAAACCACACATGTGAGGTATTGCTGCCATCGTTGGAGCGAGAGCAATAATTCTAGCCCTAGACTTCCTCTGTAACTCAAAACATGCAACCTGTAGAATTTTTTAAACGTCGCCTATGGAGATTTTAAAGGGTAAAAGTTTTTCGCCATTACACACGCAATATTGAAGCGTGACATATTGGGTTTAAATTTACTCGGCGTAACATTATCTTTCACAATATAAAAAAAAATTGGGCTAACTTTACTGTTGTCTTATTTTTTAATTAAAAAAAAAGTGTATTTTTTCCCAAAAATATTTGCTTGTAAGACCCCTGCGCAAATACGGTGTGACAAAGTATTGCAATGACCGCCATTTTATTCTCTAGGGTGTTAGAATAAAAATATATATAATGTTTGGGGCTTCTAATTAGAGGGAAGGATATGGCAGTGAAAAAACACATTAGAACTGCTGGAACTGTTTTAATTGTAATGCCAAACGGCATTGTGAAATGTGACAAAAATGTCAAAAGTGAATTGTGAAAATGGTGAGTAAGAAAAGGAAACTGAGCAATGAGCCAATCAGGAAAAAAAAGAACAAGGAAAGGAGGGACAGATGAGCTCACTGTTCTGCTTTCTAAATTAATTTGCTCACAGTTTGGGTCATTTCCAGTACAACCTGGGCTCAGGTGAACCAGGTTGTATTATACTGGCTGTTTCATTCTCTGACTTACCATAACCCGCTGTTCACGCTCTGTGTGTGATCACATGACCGCACTCTGCAGCCTCCAGGCAGCTCCTTTACTCAGTGTCTCCCTGTGGCAGTGACTTAGGTAGCCCCGCCCCCTCAGGAATTCCCCAATCCCCAGGGCGAGAGACGGCTGGAGGCGGAGCGCCTGCCGCCTATCTGTGCTCTCAGCTGAAATCATCCCTGACCCTGCACAGCTGACGGCGGTGGCGGCTCCGGCTCCATGACTGTTGCTCTCTCATCCATTCTGGCCGGCAGCTCGCCTCGCTCCAGTCCCCCAGGAAGCACAGGCCGCAAAGCAACAGCCTCAATTAGCGGCCATCATGGCACTACGAGATTGCGTGATCGCGGGTGGGGGCGTTCGTTCGACCCGACGCACACAGGATACCCCAGCTCTGCTGCCCCGGGTGACAGGTCGATAATTCTAGGCGCAACGGCGACCTGGCGCCCGGAATTTGTCGAACTCTGCACTAAGATTTATTTTGGGGCACAAAAATGCAATTAATTACCTAATTGTTTGTTAAAATATAAAAGATGAGGTTACACAGAGTAACCTGGATATCCAACATGTCAAACGTTAAATTTGCGTGCACCTGTGAAATGGCAACAAACGTCAGTACCCTATATTTTCTATAAATGATGTTTTAAAAGCCTCCTAGGGGTCATCCGTTTAGTGTTACGGAGGAGGTCTGGTGCTAGAATTATTGCTCTCACTCTGGCGTGCGTGGCGATTTATGCCAAGCATTGCAATCAACGTTTTCATGTGTACGCACCCCGATTTATGCGTTTGTACATGCGTATGTGTGGGGGACTCACCACCGTAATGCGAGGCTTTCTTCCTGTTGTGGAGAAAGCCTCTTGAGGGGAGAGGGGGCGAGCAGGAGTGTCAGGACGCCCACCAACAGACAGCTCGTTTCTCTATCTGCAAAGTAGTGTGTCCTGACTTGCCTGCTCGCCCCCCCCCCCCAAGATGCTTTCTCCACCCCAGGAAGAAAGCCTTGCATTACGGTGGTGCGTTACAGACAGAAGAACAGGAAGTGAGCATTTCTCAGAAGAAGTAAGGACATTTAAAAGCAAAATTGAAGGATGAGGTAAGTGAAGGAGGACTGCACTAAGGTAAAGGAAGCTCTTTAGGGAAAACATTTTTTTCCTTTACAACCCCTTTAAATACTTCAGCCCTGGAAGGTTCTAGCCCAGGGGTCCTGAACTCAAATTGCCTGAGGGCCACATAAGTTTTCATATCCCATGGGGGCCACTTGCAAACTTTCAAGCTTCAAAAACAATAAACTATATACAGTTGTAGTTACTGCACTAGTGTCGACAGATGCATTATTAACCCCCAGCACTGGTGTCGGCAGGCGCGTTATTAACTCCCGGCATTACCCCCCCCACTGCACAATTGGGCACGGGGCACATAGCACATCAGGGCACATCAGGATAGGGCTCATCGGGCACATAGCAAATCAGGGCATGGGGCACATAACACATGAGGGCAAATCGGGGCACATGGCACATCGGGGAACATCAGGGCATGGGGCACATAGCACATCAGGGCACATAGTTTACCAGCCAGCATGCAGAGTAGCGCAGGAAGCATGTGTAATAAGTTCTCTCATGTCACTGCAGTCACATGCTACCCGGGGGCCCCTCCTGTCTTCTCGTCCATCCCAGATGATGTCACAAGCAAATGGGGATGGCCGAGAAGAAAGGAGGGGCTGCCAGGGAGCAGCGTGACTGCCGTGACATGAGACACGCTTCCTGCGTTGCTCTGCATGCTATCTAAATCTCAATCTACCTGTCAGACGCCAGCTGTCGGCGATTGCCGCGGGCCATTTTTAAGCGGTCCGCAAATTACCCACTGTTCTAGCCCCTTCATGACAGGACCTTTTTTAAAATTGATGTCCTTTTTTTTTTTTTTTTTCCCACACAAATGAAGCTTTCATTTAGTGGTATTTGATCACTTCTTTTGATCACTTCTTTTTCTCCTATCACCTTCCAGGACGGCAC
Organism: Rana temporaria; assembly: GCF_905171775.1. NCBI lineage: Eukaryota > Metazoa > Chordata > Amphibia > Anura > Ranidae > Rana > Rana temporaria. Next base: position 354,953,789 of record NC_053490.1, on the reverse strand, counting down.
ACCTGAGAGATGGGGGCTCCTCCCACAGGAAACACAATCAATTGACAACTTGTTATAAGCAGGGCTGTGGAGTCGGTAGATAAATGTTCCGACTCCTCAGTTTTATGTACTTCCGACTCCGACTCCTCTGTATTAATATGCGAATGTATTTTATACATTCCTTGAGGGAAAGAAACGCAACCTACCACAGGACTACTGGCTGGGAAGCCAACAGTCTACTGTATTGCACAGTTTAAGCAAAAGACAAACACAATGAAAACAAAGATTTATTATTCTAAAACATGATTTTCCTAGGAGAATCCCATAGTCATGTTTAAAGTTTAAGCTAACAATCAGAGTTTACAAGTTTTTATAGCCTTAGCTAAATGACTGCAGTTTTTCCAATGGTTTACAGCTTCAGTCTTGAACTATTGGCCCTCCATTCCCTTCACTTATACAAGTGTCTCACTCTCTAGTCCTGCAAAAAAACATATTTATTTAATCCCTTATCAGTGAGAGGCTAGGTTACACATGGGCGCTGCGTTCCCTGTAAAAGCAGAACACAACACTATGGAACGTATAAGTATTGCAGCTCCTAATTGTGCGTTGCGTGCCATATAGTGAAGCACATGAAAAGCATGCTTCTTCACGGTCACTTAACGTGTTCGTTTTGCGGATTACGTGAGGCACTGCATGCATTGGTCTTTATTCTTACAGTAGAGAAGTCATTAATTATAACTTTTTGTGAATTGGGACATTTAAACTTGCTTTTTTTTTTTTCCAATCTAAATTTAGTAGGAGTCGGTGCATTGTTTTCCGACTCCAGGTACCCAAAATTTCCCCCGACTCCTCGACTCCGACTCCACAGCCCTGGTTATAAGTCCCCACCCTTCCCCTTGATCCCCAGTATTGATTGTGTTTCTCCCGAACACAGCGACATGTTTGTTTTGTTTTAAACCTAAAGACCAGGGAGGGTCGAATGGTACCCCTGTTGAGACAGGTTTTAGGGAAGCCGGGGAGGGCTGAACTAACCCATAGGCTTGGTCCATCTCACAGGTCGCCCCAGGCGTGCACCAGCGCTCTGAGCTGGAGGAAAGGCAAGCCATCGCTGTGGTGCAAAAGGAACGCCGCCATTGAACTGCTCTCTTCTTTCCCGGGGGTTGCTTCCTATTAGAAGCACTGAGCTCCAAGCCTCTCTCTGAGAGAAACCGGAACTGCGTCACAGGAAGTGGGCGGTTCCCAAGAGGTCAACCCGGAAGTGTTTGGACGCTGGGAGACAGCGTGGAGAGTGGTGTGGAAGTGGTCGGCTTGCGGATAGCCCCTTCAGAGGTACCGGCAGCCAGGACCCAGTCAACCTCCTCATGGAACAAGAGGATGGGAAGACAAATCCGACTGCAGGCAGATCCAGGTCGGGGATCGGTGAGTACAAACCCCCCTTGGAAAGGGAGTGAGAGGTCCTGGCCTTCAGGGGTCTGAGATCCTGGAGCCAGCCAGAACAGGACTGGATTTCACTTCTTGCCTTACCCTTCCCCCTCCTCAGTACAAACCTGCAGTCTTAGGGGAAGACAGAGTGACGTTATATGTTGTATCTCTTGTCTTACAGAATCCCCCCAGCGGAACCCAGGAGGCCCCAAATCAACAATCTCCTGCCGCTACAGGGCATAGCTCCTCTAAAAAAATAAGAAATAAAAAAAATATATATATGTGGGTACTGTAAGGATAAACTCCCACTCAAAGCCCTTTTTGCCAAGAATGCATTGATAACTTAGCAGGAAAAGGGGACTCCTGCAATAATGAGGTGTCTCTCATCTATGCAGACGGAAAGGCCGGCAACAGTCAAAACTTTCCGTGAAGCCACCAGGCAGTCAGTAACCTAAGGTCTGACATAGAGGAGCTTATCCCTAGAGAAGACACATCGTCCCAGGAAGGCCTCTTCGGAATGAGACCTAGTGCCCTTCCCCCGCTTTCACAGTCACTCCCTCTGGCCCAGGTAGAGGAAGCAAAGGAGGACAGGGAGGATATGGAAAGCCAAGCAGAACAGGACGCCCCTTCACCCTAGAGCAGGCAAGGGCAAACTCGGCCCTCCAGCTGTTTTGAAACTACAAGTCCCATGAGACATTGCAAGACCCTGACAATCACAGGCATGACTCCTAGAGGCAGAGGCATGATGGGATTTGCAGTTTCACCACAGCTGGAGGGCTGAGATTGCCCACCCCTGCCCTAGAGGGTCTGGATGGACTCCTACAGGCAATATAGGCCTCTGAGGAGATTATAGAAGTCCCTAGAATAATTTCATATAGGGGGCTGAGCAAGGCTCAATCCAGGGTGTCGTTTACCACTCCATCAATCCCTAAAGCAGGGGTCTCCAAACATTCTAAACAAAGGGCCGGTTTATTGTCCTTCAGACTCTTGGAGGGCCGGACTTTGGCCAGCAGGAGTGGAAATTTTCCTGGCATCATTGTTAGTAAACATCTGGTATTAGGGGAAGAAATAGTGCCCCATTGCTGGTATCATAGGGAGGAATAGTGCTCTATTAGTTGTGTCAGTGGGAGAAATGGTGATCCATTGTCGGTGTCAGATGGAAGAATAGTGTCTCGTATCAGTGGGAGGGTTAGTGCCCCAAGGGCCGGATAAATGCAAGCAAAGGGCCGCATCCGGCCCTCGGGCCACAGTTTGGAGACCACTGCCCTAAAGGATTAGAGCCAGCTACTATGAATCTGACAGATAGCTTACAATGGTGCTGTTAGAGGTTTTTAGCCCCGCAAAACCTACCTCCTAAACTCTTAAGTAGGGGCATGGGCACCCATAGGGGGCATCTTAGTGAAGATATTACCCCTGAGGGGGTTGCTTATCAGTTGCAACATCTTCCCAAGTTCCAACCTATCATTTCCTCCTTACACTGCTGCTATATCTATCAGTATGTAAGAGTTAATCAAAACCTCTTGTGGCTTAGGCAACAAACCACTTAGGGCGGTGTGAGAAGCATAAAATGCTAGCCTGCAACCCTTAATTGAGTTTTTTTCTGGTGCAAACCTCTATGCTAAAGCTATGAAAATTAGCCTGTATTTAGTGTGAAGCCTACAGGTGTCTGATTGCCTCCAGCCTAAGGACCCTTTCACACGGAGCAGATCCGTATTGATCCGCCCCGTGTGTGTCCGTCGGCTCAGCGGGGATCATTCGTAAATCCCCGCTGAGCTGTCGGTGGACAGGGCGGTCCCTGCACACTGTGCAGAGACCGCCCTGTCTTTCCTCCACTCTCCCCTATGGGGAATCGGATGAATACGGACCGTGTGTCCGTATTCATCCGATCCGTTCCGCCAGACGGAAGAAAAATAGGGTTTTCTTCCGTCTGAAAAAGCGGATCTTTGTGGACACGGATGTTTGCAGATGTTAGCGGATGCATCATCCGCTAACGTCTGCAATCCCATAGGGAAGCATCCGTTTATGGACTTGTAAAAAACGGACCATTGTCCGCACGTGTGAAAGGGCCCTAAGATTGTGATCACCTCTTCCTGAAGAGACCTAATTGATTTCTGGGTCTGTGCTCGTTAAGACCTTAGAGGCTTGGACTCTCTCCCACCTGTGTGTGGACTAGCTACACCTACTCAGACCTATGCAATATAGTAGAATAGCAGCTACCACTATTGTTGTCTGAACATTTTAAACATATGTCAAAGTTTCTATATATATTTTTTTTTCTATGTTTTTGTAATAAATCTTTTTTACTTAATCAATTGTGCTTGTATATTACATTTGTTTGGGGTTTGACCAGGCCTAAACATATATTTGTTACACATATCTATTCTGCAACATTTAAAATTCCACATCCCATCCTGTTATAGGAACTTTTTCTAAACCATATCTCAAGTGGAATTATGTTGCAGATGGCCTCTTACCTTTAATCGGTGTGCGCTCTACAATCTAATCTATATCTATTGTTGTATAGTCACACACCTCAGACTTAGGGCTCTTTCACACGTCCGTTCCGTTCGTCCATTTTTTGGACGTCCGTTAACGGACCGCAATGCTTCCCTATGGGTTAACGTCCGTTAGCGGATGAGCATCCGCTAACGTCCGTTAGCATCCGTCTGCGTTAAGTTCCGTTTTTTTTGACGGAAGAAAACCCTATTTTTCTTCCGTCAAAAAAACGGAACGGACGAAAAACGGACGTTAGCGGATGATCCGTTTACCATCCGATCCGCTAACATCCGTTTTTCATCAAAATATGTAAAAAGCCCCAAAAAAAAAAAAAACGGATGGAAAAAACGTATCAACTGATGAAAAAAAAACTGATCTAAAAAACTGAGCTGACGTGTGAAAGAGCCCTTACATTATTTGGAACTACCATGTTCCTTCACTGGTGGATGAAGGATTAGTATCTGGAGTTCAGGCTATGCCTAGGATAGATTGTTGGTCTGACCGCACATCAGAAATGCACAACATTGGGAGTTTATCTTGTGTTTTTTCCGTTATATAAATATCCTATGGCTCACTAGAAATTAGGGTTGTCCCGATACCACTTTTTTAGGACTGAGTACAAGTACCGATACTTTTTTTCAAGTAGTCGCCGATACCGAATACCGATACTTTTTTTTTAAATGTGTCCCCAAATGCAGCCATTGTCCCCCCCATATACAGCCATTGTCCCCCCCATATACAGCCATTGTCCCCCCACATATATGCAGCCATTGTCTCCCCCATATGCAGCCATTGTCTCCCCCATATGCAGCCATTGTCTCCCCCATATGCAGCCATTGTCTCCCCCATATGCAGCCATTGTCTCCCCCATATGCAGCCATTGTCTCCCCCATATGCAGCCATTGTCTCCCCCATATGCAGCCATTGTCTCCCCCATATGCAGCCATTGTCTCCCCCATATGCAGCCATTGTCTCCCCCATATGCAGCCATTGTCTCCCCCATATGCAGCCATTGTCTCCCCCATATGCAGCCATTGTCTCCCCCATATGCAGCCATTGTCTCCCCCATATGCAGCCATTGTCTCCCCCATATGCAGCCATTGTCTCCCCCATATGCAGCCATTGTCTCCCCCATATGCAGCCATTGTCTCCCCCATATGCAGCCATTGTCTCCCCCATATGCAGCCATTGTCTCCCCCATATGCAGCCATTGTCTCCCCCATATGCAGCCATTGTCTCCCCCATATGCAGCCATTGTCTCCCCCATATGCAGCCATTGTCTCCCCCATATGCAGCCATTGTCTCCCCCATATGCAGCCATTGTCTCCCCCATATGCAGCCATTGTCTCCCCCATATGCAGCCATTGTCTCCCCCATATGCAGCCATTGTCCCCCCCCCCATATGCAGCCATTGTCCCCCCCCCCATATGCAGCCATTGTCCCCCCCCCCATATGCAGCCATTGTCCCCCCCCCATATGCAGCCATTGTCCCCCCCCATATGCAGCCATTGTCCCCCCCCATATGCAGCCATTGTCCCCCCCCATATGCAGCCATTGTCCCCCCCCATATGCAGCCATCGTCTCCCCCATATCCAGCTGTGTCCCGCTGCCGCCGAGCGCCGACTGGTAATACGCGCGGGAACATAACAGCTAAAGCTGTAATGATTCGCGCTACGTATAGACACTCCCCCTTGCTCGGGATTGGACAGTTCACCCGAGCAAGGGGGAGTGTCTATGCGCGATGCGAATCATTACAGCTATTCAAAGCTGTAATGTTCCCGGCGTATTACACAGTCGGCGGCAGCGGGGATGCGGCGAATGGCGGCGGATTGCGGCTTCGGTGGCGGCGGTCGGCGGCGGCGACGGGGGTGGCAAGTATTCTATTTGTGTATCGGGGCGAGGTATCGGCGTCTGAGTACCGCCGAAAAAACTCGGAATCGGTCCCGATACCGATACTAGTATCGGTATCGGGACAACCCTACTAGAAATGCATAATATTGATTATGTAACGGTACACTGTTGCTTATCAAACGCATAACATTGAATTTTTGGGGACACTTCTATTATATAACCGTACACTATTGTTATTCAGAAACACACCACATTGAATTACTGTTGGTGAAATATCTGTTGGATACATGACTGTTCACTATTGATTATCAGAAACGCATGACATTGAGTTACTGATGGCGACATTTCTGCTGGTTATATGACTGTACAATTTTGCTAATCAGAAACGCACAACATTGTATTATTGGTAGTGATATTTATGTAGGTTAAAGCGGTGGTTCACCCTCCTTAACAACAGTGCAGCATTACATTCGGCATAGTAGCGCGAGCTACAGTATGCCTGTCTGTATTTTTTTTATCTCCGTACTCACAGTGCTATTGTACATTCAAGATTCCGACTCCCGCGGGGAATGGGCGTGCCTATGGAGAGGGAGGATGATTGACGGCCGGCTCTGGCACGTCACGCTCCCCGAAGACAGCCGGAGTAGGTCTCGGCTCTTCACGGCGCCTGCGCACAGGCTATGCGCAGGCGCCGTGAAGAGCCAAGCCTATTTCGGCTATTTCCGGAGAAGCGTGACGTGCCAGGGCCGGCCGTCAATCACCTTCTCTCTCCATAGGAACGCCCATTCCCCGGAATCTTCAATGTACAATAGCACAGTGAGTACCGGGATAAAAAAATACAGACAGGCATACTGTAGCTCGCGCTACTATGCCGAATTTTATGCTAGAGGGAAAAAAAAAATATATTTTTTTTTTATATAGGATGAACCCCCGCTTTAACCACTTCCCGACGGCCGTACGACTATATACGGCCGCAGGGTGGCTCTACTTCTCTGGGAGGCCGTGTTTTTACGGCCGCCCCTTTTCGCGTTCCCCGCGCGCGCTCCCGAGCGCGCAGCGGGGAACTGCTGTGCTGGCCGTGTCCCTTGGACACAGCCAGTCACAGATCGCCGTGAACGGCCAATCGGAGCGGCCGTTTCCTAGGCGATCTGTGCGGCCAATGAGAGATGATCTCATATGTTTACATATGAGATCATCTCTCATTCCCGGCTCTCGCAGACAGCGGTGCTGTCAGGGGAGAGAGGAGACGGATCTGTGTCTCTTGTACATAGAGACACAGATCGGTCACCCCCCCCAGTCACCCCCCTTCCCCCACAGTTAGAACACTAATTAGGATACACATTTAACCCCTTCCTCACCCCCTAGTGTTAACCCCTTCCCTGCCAGTCACATTTATACAGTAATTAGTGCATTATTATAGCACTGATTGCAGTATAAATGTGAATGGCGCCAAAAATGTGTCAAAAGTGTCCGATGTGTCCGCCATAACGTTGCAGTCCCAATAAAAATCGCAGATCGCCGCCATTTCTAGTAAAAAAAAAAATGTATACAGTAATTAGTGCATATTTATAGCACTGATTGCAGTATAAATGTGAATGGCGCCAAAAATGTGTCAAAAGTGTCCGATGTGTCCGCCATAACGTCGCAGTCCCAATAAAAATCGCAGATCGCCGCCATTTCTAGTAAAAAAAAAAAATAATAATAATAATTCTGTCCCTTATTTTGTAGGCGCTATAACTTTTGCGCAAACCAGTCGCTTATTGCGATTTTTTTTTTACTTAAAATATGTAGAATACGTATCGGCCTAGACTGAGGATAAAAAAAAACGTAAAAAAAAAAAATTGAGCTATGTATTATAGCAACAAGTAAAAATATTTTTTTTTTTTTTCAAAATTGTCGCTCTATTTTTGTTTATAGCGCAAAAAATAAAAACCGCAGAGGTGATCAAATACCACCAAAAGAAAGCTCTATTTGTGGGGAAAAAAGGACGTTAATTTTGTTTGGGAGCCACGTCGCACGACCGCGCAATTGTCAGTTAAAGCGACGCAGTGCCGAATCGCAAAAAGTCCTCTGGTCAGGAAGGGGTTTAAGTGCCCAGTAAGGAAGTGGTTAAGTGACTGTACACAGTTGCTATTCAGATATGCACTGCATTGAGTTTTCTTTTTGCTAGTGACATTTCTGTTGATTAGATGTTGATTAGAGTTGTCGGCAACATTCTGTTGGTCATATAGCTGTACAAGTTTTCTAATAAAAAAATGCACAACATTGTATTACTGGGTATGACACTTCTGTGGGTTCAGTGACGGTATACTGTTGCTATTCAGAAACGCACAGCATTGAGTTTTTGCTAGTGACATTTCTGCCGGGTATATGACTGTGTTGTGTTGCTAAACAGAAATGCACAATGATATTGTTGGTAACATTTCTGTCTTATGTCTATCTGTCTTATGTCTATATTTCTGTCTTATGTTTATCTGAAGTGTTAGTGCCACTCTCTGCTGGTAATGACTGCAGGTAGTCTAGCACCAGCAATACACAGTTGAGGTCGCATATGTCCTTTTTTTGTTGTCATACTGGCTATGCGACTGCATTTTCGTGATAATCAGAAATACACAAGAGGTGTTAGTATTATTTCTGTTGGTTATATGACCGTACTGCGGTCGGTATCAGGAATACACAACACTGAAGCTGTTCTTGTCCTCCTGTTTTGAATCTATTACCTTAGTTTGCTGTACATCAAAAAAAACACAGCAGTGGAAGGTGTCTGTGTCTTCTGTGTTTAATTACTCAGAAAAACACCATATTTGCTAGTGTCCTTTCTGTTGGATGTAGGACCTTAACCTATTAAGCATCAGAAGCACACATTTAAAGCTTCTGTCCTTTCTCTTTGCTTAGGTTATATGGTATCTTATTACATATTCGAAATATACAACATTTTAAGTTTGGTTTGTGTCTTCTCTGTCCTACAGGTGACTGTATATCAGAAAATACAACAGTGAAGGCTGGGTGTGTCTTCCTGTTTTGTATTCCATATTAAAGGGGTTTTCCACCCATTTTTTAAGTTTATTAAAAGTCAGCAGCTACAAAAAGTGTAGCTGCTGGCTTTTAATAAACTGACACTTGCCTGCTCCAGCGTTCCAGCGACGCGCCAGCCGGGGGTCCGCTCCTCTCCCCCCCTCCACGGCCGGCGTCTTCATTGTCACTGTGGGCACCCGGCCATGACAGCTTTCGGACAGGCGATCGCCTGGGACCTGTCACGTGTCCCAGGCGATCGCCTACAGGGAGGGGCTGCCAAAAGGCGATATGACGTATCGCCTTAGCAGCCCCTCGGCGGAAGGAGGAAGTGGGACAGGAAGTCCCCTTCTCCTGAAGCCCCCACTCCCCCCCCCCCCCCCAAAAAAAAAAATTACATGCCAAATGTGGCATGTAAGGGAGAGAGGAGTGGGTTAAGAGGAAGTTCCATTTTTGGGTGGAACTCCTCTTTAAGCCTGAGCTTGCTACCCTTCAGAAATACAAGATTTATGACCTGTATATCTGTGATAATAATTATATATGTCACTTTTATTTCAGACCTTATTTTCCATGCACATGGAAGGAACAGGGTTTCTGATTGCAAAAGATTCAGTCCTTTACATCTAGGCATGCCAGAGACATTCTCTAGACCTGAACCCAGTAGGGTTATAGGACACTGGAAGAAGGTTATAAAATCGCCTATCATGATTTTTTAGTAGGAAAGGGGTTACGCTTTTAGGAATTGTTTGCTTGAAGATACAGCATCAGAGCTTATCTGACTAGTTCACCCAATCCGATAAGTTTACAGCTCGGTATGTATCTTTCATGTCACCCCCTTGGACGAACTGGATGTGACTAACCAATATTTGTATTTTACTCTTACTATAGAATTAATCTCTTGTGGTGGGGATCGGCTTAACTTGGCACTCATTGGTGCTTGGAGCGGATTATGATCTCAAACACCGGATATTTACAAAATACTGTATTTTGTTGGTGTGTGGCACTCACATGTTTGCCCTGAGAATATAGGGTAAACTGTGCCTGCGTGTTATACGCAGGGGGCTGTGGAAAGTTTCTTTCCCCGACACTTTTGTTTTTTTCTGTTATATACCAATAAATGCAGTGGTTACTCGCAGTTCTTACCAGGCTCCTTTTTGTGTAGTTTAATGCATCTACCCGTAGGGCTATAAGGAGCCTGGGGATATAGAACACTTTCACATCTGACATGTCTGCATTCAGATGGGAAGAGAACCAGAAGTTGGGAATGCCCAGGGGAAGATTGGACCTACTTGCCAACCGGCTTGCAGAGCAGCCATTTTGACCTGTCTAGCAGTGTGCGTTGGAGACAGGGGTTTTGTCCGCGCGTTTTGCGGGCGCATGAGTAAGCCACGCCAAGGCATCCTGTGGTCACGACACTGACCAATGAGTGCCCTCGCTATAGAGGCACATGCATTCTGATGAATGGATGGGGGTGGGTGGACTGAAGGGGAGCCACCCCTCCTTGAAAGTGCAGGAGCACACCAAACGCCCTGCTTGGTTACATACCGGTCCAGGGAATAAGCTTCCCATAATCTAGTATCCTTAAGTGGGTTTATCTCCTTGTTTCACCATGACTATGGCAAACAAAAAGGGGACCCACAAGGATTGCCTGTCAGGAGGCCTTTGTTCTTTCTAAACCATTCTCCTGAACAGACTAGTTGTTTAAAACCAGATGTTTCTTGGTTGATCAAAGTAGTTCCTTGTTTCACAGAACAAATCTCTGTTTAAACTTTTGGTGGTCCTATGCAGCAGTTGCAGACATTATTGATCACGATTGCTAGAATATTGGCACAGCCAATCTTTCTATCTTAAAAAATTCACAGGCTCTGATTTTTTCTTTAAGAGCACATGCCACCTAGATCCTACATCCGAAGAGAAGACCGGGGCATAGGTGGAGCAGATTTGCAGGTCAATTACATGATCCAGCTAGGATACCTTCATCACACACTAGGGAGTGGAGGTGTTGAAAAAAAGTCAGGCTCTGACATTTAGCAGAAAGACCTTGCAGGCAAGGGTCCCACCCTAAAGTAGGCCTGTTGGTTCCTTTATTATCCTCTCAGGTGTGCCGTCCTGGAAGGTGATAGGAGAAAACCTACGTTAGACTTACCGGTAACGGTATTTCTACGAACCTTCCAGGACGGCAGGCCTACATCCCACCCTATGTGGAGGGAAAGATAAGCTAAGCGCTAGGTAGTAAGTACCTATGTGGAACGATGTCCTTTGTGAACCAGTTCAGGATTACTTTATTACATACTGGGGATCAAGGGGAAGGGTGGGGACTTATAACAAGTTGTCAATTGATTGTGTTTCCTATGGGGAGGAGCCCTCATCTCTCAGGTGTGCCGTCCTGGAAGGTTCGTAGAAATACCGTTACCGGTAAGTCCAACGTAGGTTTTTTTTCTTCTTTCTTAAAAAAACAAAAAACAAAAAAACCCAATAAGTGTATTATATTTATTATTAATTGGTTATGCCAAAGATTATAGTGTCTACAAACTATGGGATAGATTTAGGGACTTTTTCTCAAGACGTCTTCCAGGACGGCACCCT